>NC_080542.1:102315193-102915193 GCF_028640845.1 Ahaetulla prasina | reverse complement strand
CGTCCTCCACCGGCCTTCAGCTGCGCTGTCCTTTCCAAAGGGGGTGAGGGTGGGAAGAGTTTGTGGCTTCCTCAAGAGAGAGAGAGAGAGAGAGACCCACCTGAACTGGCAGCTAGTCCAACAAACATGGGGCGCCCGTGCGAGAGAGACGTGGAAGGAGAAGGAACTTTCTTGTCCCCTCTAGCTTCTTTTTGGCCAACGTGTCCCTCGGTTCCCGGGCCCCTCTCCCCTCTCCCCCTCTGCCTCTAGACCTGCTGTATTAGGTTACATATAAAGAAAACCGGGCATGCTTTTACCATGGCTTATGTGAAGTTTTCTCATCCAGGGGTAGATCTGGGGCTGGGGAGCCTGTTGAGCTGTGTTTTGGTCGTTCTGCTGAGAGGTCGCCTGCTCGTTGTTGGCGGGAGGATCCTCCTGGGCGACCGGCGACGTGTTAAGCCCTTCTCTGCCCAGGTGGCTGGTGCTGGTGCTGGCATTGCCGTTGCTGCTGGCGCTGCCGGTGCCGCTAGACGTGGACGAAGTGCTGGTGGTCGAGTTAACGGTGGAGGTTTTCCCCCCACCGTGATGAGCGTCGCCGCTGACAGGCGAGGCGGCCACGGCGGCGCAAGGCAGCGACTCAGGCGGAGGCGAGTGAGCGGCCGCCGCCCGGTTGGCGTACCTGGCGTCGGGGGTGGCGGCGCTGGCGTTGGTGTTGGCGCTGGAGGGGTAACTGCCGCCGCGAGCCCTCTCTGTGGCCCCCCCTGGCGCAAAGTGGCTGGAAGCAGAGCGGGCGACGCTGAGGTCCATACCATTGTAGCCGTAGCCGCCGTACCTGCCGGAATGCATGCTGGCCGATTCCCTGAATTGCTCGCTCACGGCACTCGGATCTCCATAATTATGTAACGGGTACTCCGGGCCATTTGGATAGCGACCGCAAAATGAGTTTACAAAATAGGAGCTCATTTGTTGTTGTTGTTGGGGCTTGTTAGGGGTTTTTTTTTGTTGTTGTTGGCTTTTTTTTTTTTAATCGGGGGGCCTTGATTTGTGGCTCTTTGCTTCGTTTTTTGGTGCGTCTATAGCACCCTTGCACAATTTATGATGAATTATGGAAATGACTGGGACAAGTACTTGGTTCCCTCCTACGTAGGCACCCAAATATGGGGTACGACTTCATATCACGTGCTTTTGTTGTCCAGTCGTAAATCCTGCCTGATGACCTCTAGAGGTAAACTCGCGTACTAAATGGGGGAGTTGGGTGGATGCTAGAGGACTGGGGCGCGCGCCTGGAGCGCGCGCTCGCTGCCAGGTCCTGACTGTCAGTCGGCCTCGTGCGCCACCCTCTGGAGACTTGCTAGAGTTTCACTTTTCTCAGCCCGGAGCTGCTGCAAGACTGAGGTCGAATTGGGGTTACAGCCCTTTATAGCAAAATTATGACATTTCTCTCAGAGTGCTATTAGTAAATACCAATTGTTAGGGACTGTGGATTTTAGGTTTAAAAAAAATAACAAAAATGGGGTGTTGGGAAATTATATACATAATTATATACATATATATATGTATGTATAAAATAACAATTTAAAAAACTGATTCAGAACGTTAAGAAATAATGAATCTCTGTAATAATAGTAACTGAGCAGCAACTTCAAGAGAAAGGAAAAAGTGGGATATTTTTAAAGTCAGTATCAATTTTAAATTTGTATTCAATATAAATGTTCTGCAGTATTTTTTAAAAATCCAATTCTTTGATGGGCTTTTAAGAGACACAGAGAAAGAGAAAATCCAGGAACATTTTAAAGGCTTGCAAATTTTCTCTATCTCATAATATAAGCATAGTGGTGTTGTTTAGTTAGGTACTCCTTTTTATTATTATTACTAAGAGCCAGATTTATAGTCCAAGTGTTATGCTTTTCACATTATTAAAATATAATATGCATGCTTCCATATGTACATAGTGGCACCAATGCACTATAATATAATTTCATGCTACTACTAAATAAAGCCTTCACCTGCACTTTCTAGCACACCAAGAGTATGAAATAACTGTATTCTTATTTAAATTTGGGGTGTTTTCCCTAAATATTGCTTTTTAAAAAATATTTCAAAATGGGAAAAGAACACATCACATCGACAACAGCTGGATAAAGAAATTTAAAACTAGGTCAATAGAAGAGGAATTGAAAATAGCTGATGATTAATTATATTAAATAATCACATGGATCCTAGTAATCTGCCCATCATCAAAAATCTAGCCCTCCTTTTTTCTACTCAATTTACAGTATTTTTACCATTTTAAAAGGCTAATTATTAAAAAAAGCTACTTCAGAGAAAAATTAAAATATACAGCAGATAATCAGCAAGGTTTTGAATTGTATTTCCCATCCCACCCATTATACCTCTTTTGAAAATCCTAATTATGTATTGGGAATTGTGCATACATGTTAACATTTCCTCTTCTTTTTTTCTTTAAACCACATGAGGATGCCATGTGCAACATCATTCAAATAAAGTCCCAGAGAAATCAATATTATTACCAAACAAATGGGTTCAGGTCTGAGATGAAAAAGGGTAGAACAAAGCGCAACTATTTGTTTAAATGTATTAGCAGAAAAAATATGCAGAGGAAGCTCCCTATCCTTCTAGAAACCCTTTCTGGATCCATGTCTGACCCTTTTTAATTCGGAGAAGCTGGACCATCAAATGGTAGTTTTACATGAACACTTAAAATTTTTATTTAAAAATAAGAAGAAATAAAGGCATTGCTCATGTCAAAAGCATTTAAGCACCTAAATCTACAGAGCGGAAACCTGGCTATTACTAAGCTTTTCTACTGTCAATAATTCTACTGATACAGAAATTCACAGTTTTCTGAAAACATATGTAGATGTATAAATATGTATTTTAATTAAGCCTTTGGAAATATCTGCATAACAACAACAACAAAAGAATAATAACCCAATAAATTTGCAGGGCTCTCTGTGTGTGTGTGAACTTGTGTGTGAACTGGGAGGCATATTGATGAAGGAAAAAGCTACTAATATTCTCTTAAACATAATTTTACTCCCCTGATTTTTCCTCTGTTTCTTCTTTGCCAGGTTGGGTGGAATTGATCAATTTGCTTTCCTTTTTCCATTTCATCCGCCTGTTTTGAAACCAGATTTTAATCTGTCGTTCAGTAAGGCAAAGAGCGTTTGCAATCTCAATCCGACGCCTTCTGGTTAAATATCTGTTATAATGGAATTCTTTTTCTAACTCTAGCGTTTGGAACCTGGTGTAGGTTTGCCTGCCCCGTCTCCCATGCGTTCCATACACTGTACCTAGGGAAGCAAACATATATAACCGCAAATAAGCAGGCGCCTGCCTTTCGGTTAACAAAGAAATGGGGAGAAATCCTTGTTTAATCATGCTTTCTAACTTTAAGGGACAAGCTCATGTTCTGCTGCTCACAGGATCAGGTATTTTGAAGTTACCTTTTAATTTTTAATCTTATTTAAATTTTGGGATTTGTGGGGAGCGGAAGCATTCTTTTAATAACAGCAGATTGTTTTCAATGTGGTCATTCCCCTTGGATAATATATGAATAGGCCCTGGTATAATAGGAGAGTTGCTTTTATGTTACGCTTTATGTCCAGACATAAAGAGGATTTTGACTTGGTGTAACCAAATTGGAATATTTTTCAGTCACACTGATTTCCAAAGGAAGCAATTAGCAATCCTACTTGTTAATTCTTTCACATTTTAAACACATGGAATCTGAAGATGCTTGTCTTGTCTTAACATAGTCCTGTTAACTTCAGGCAACTGACACCAGCACCTAAACAGATTTATTTGCAACCTCCAATAAATTTAATAAAATCTATTTGGAAGCAATTTTTTTTTTAAAGAAAGTAGAATAGAAATAGAGTATAGAGGTAAATTAAATTACAGTATGTTGCTTTAAAGAAAGGTCATTAATGCTTTAATGAGAATAGACTGAAATTCTCCAAAAACTTTTGATTTTAATGCTTCACTGTTAAAATATCCTTAGACTTTCTAATTCCTCTGTTAGAAGAACAAAGAATGACATTCTGATACATTGAAATGGGGTGGTGGTGGTGGCCATTGATCAAGTTTTCTTTCTTCCCACCCCCTCCACCCCATTAGATGATTTGTGCGCGCGCATAGATATTACTAGGAACGTGCATTCAATAGCTCATTCTTATACACTAATGAGTGGGTGAAGGGAGGGGGAAGAGAACTCTCACAAAATATATGGAGCAGTCAGAACTCTTCCCTTGTATCACTGTTTTGCTCTGATAGAAAGAGAAGCTTCTCTGATAATGATGATGAAGATGATGGTGAGCAGTTTAGCAACAGCAGCCACCCAGTTCTTAAGAAAATATTGATTTTTGAAGAGAGTTAATAGTTATTTCCTTAAGATTTGTTCCAGGTATGTGACACTGCAATGGCAGGCTTCATGTGCTGACTCAGCCTTCAAAAGGCATTGCTTGTCAAGATAGTCCTCCACCTGTCAGGTTGAAAGAGAACTTGAAAAAGAGTCTCAGGTAATCCCTTTGCTTTGAACCGCCTCCTAGACAGTCTGAAGATGGCCCATTTGAGGGGGAAAAAAACACCTTTCTTCCCAGGAAAGAAAGAGAGAATGGAAGCTCCCTCAACTATCACCTCTGCAGCCCACCTCCCTATTTATGGTTACCTTTTATGACTTACCAGGACACGAATTCATCCTTTGCATCCAAGGGTAAACAGGGCTGGTGTACTTCCGGTCGCTGTTTTCCTCGTTTAGGATTTTGGCTGCCCCGTTTTCGGGCTTGTACTGGTCAGAGGCAAAACAGGGCAAGTAGTCCCCGGGGTTGCCGGCCCCTGGTTTGCCATTGCCGGAGGGCGAGGAGGCACCGCCCAGGTCCTTGTCCGAGTAGAAGCAAGAGGCTCCATAATCATAGGCTGCCCGGTTGCAGGCGATGACCGTGTTGGGGCTGGACTGCTGGAAGAAGCTAGGGGAGGAGTAGGGCTTCTCCTGCAGGCTGCCGGCCCCATAAGAAGCTGGGAAGTGCCTTAGAGCCTCGTAGCCAGCCGCGGGGTGATAGAGGGGGATCTGCCCCAGGAAGGACTCTTGTCCATTCGACAAGCTTCCCGGGAAAGCGGGATTCACGAAATAGGAACTCATGGACGCTCCCCAGATCCCGGACCTTGATTTGTTGTGTATTAGTACATCTGGCTATAACTATTAGTAGTCGTGCGAGTGGTTTGTTTCTGGATGGCCGAGCGCCAAAAGCGACAGCAGCAAATCGCACCAGCTGACGGCATGGCGACCAATGAGCGAGCGGCGGACGGCCTTCTCCCTTGGGATCCGCCGCTACCGAGGCAGCAAAGTTCCAAACAACCCCCTCCCCTCCGGCTCACACACACACACACACACACACACACCTCCGCGCCGCTGAGCCTAGCAGATGGCAACTGGCCACCGGGCGCTCTCTTCTGTGCCAACGCGGAGAACAGGGGTGCAGGGAGGAATTGCCCTCGGGTAACCTTCCCCCGCCCCCGGGAGGAAATGGGTGCTCGTCAGTCCGTAGTTTGAGCGGGGTGTTCCCACCTAAATGAATGAATGACGCCAGGGAGAGACTCCCAGCGACGGGTACCTGACTGCTTACAGCAAAGAGGCACCGCCGAAAACTTATCTTGCAAAAACCGTATAGTCTATCCGGGAGAACTTCTCCTCCACCCCGCCCTTTCCCGGTTCATTCATCCTCTTGCCACGGTCTCGGTCTCTGTCCCAGCCCAGCCGCAGAGACGAAAGGAAAGAAACCGCGTGGTGTAGAGGCGGTGTCTAAGAAACGTTTAAAAGTGGAGATTTGACAACTGTCTCCAAAAGGGAGAATCTGCCTGTTTAGGAGCAAACTGGCGAACAAGAGATTCGGTCTCAGTGAACCGGTTCCCTTCATGTCCGAGCCAAATGCAATAAAACGAGGGTGCCCAAAACATGTGGGAATATTTTCCAGCACAACGTAATGGGCAACTGAAATCCAACCGAATTGCGTGATTTCCCTTCCCTGTTTTTAATGAAAGGTATGTATACGTGTGTGTGGGAGAGTGAGTGCATGCACCGACATCCTTGAGAATGGCTAAAAGAATCCCTTCTGTTCAAGATGATCCAGACAATATAATTCAGTTAATATAATACTCAGCTCTGAAGCGATCAGGAAACAGCGATTCTCCGACACAATAGTTGTTGCTGCTGCTCTTTATTTGTTGTCAGTGGGGGTATTCAAAGGAAACCTCTCTGAGGATGTTAACTGCTTCTTTGAAGAGAGGAAATTATTCCAATAAAAATTTCCCCCTGTTGTTAGTCTTTTAACTCCCCAAATGATATCTTTGTAACTTCAGTCTGTTGTTATAATGAATCTCGCAGGAAGGTGGGGAGCAATTAAGTCACCCCATCTTGAGACAGAAGACCAATAAAACCAAATTGAAAGAAAGAAAGAAAGAAAGAAAGAAAGAAAGAAAGAAAGAAAGAAAGAAAGACAGCAGATACACACTTTTGAAATCTGCAAACTTGACAGTAATTTCAAAATACAATGGGCCTGAATTTACAAAACTGTTAAGGAACTGAGAAACCTGGAAAGAAGGGAGGACTTTCACAAGGGGGCTGGCAATTTCTGAAATTATTTCTGCTGAATCATCTCAGTCTTACCTCCTAGGAAATATGAATAAGATTAAAGCCAAGTATCTTCCTGTGCCAATTATTTCTGTCCTTTCTCAGGTGTTCTTCTATTTTGTAAATGGCTACTTTGTTGGCTTGAAAACCATAAGGCCTATGGCCAATTTGGCTATTTTTTTTTATTTCCTGACCCCAATTAGGGTATCTCTAAAAGAGCAGTAAGTTAAAATAGCTGCAGTTACCATCATCATCCCCATTTTAGTGGCCAGTTTTCTTTTGGTCCTTAACGGGAGTTTCAAAAAGTCAACAATGGATTCCCTACTTTCCCCCCCACTCACCCTCAATATATATATACATACATACATATATATATGTCATTACTGTATCAAAAATGAATTCTTTAAAAATATTTTACAATACAAGAAAGTGAGAAAAAGAAATGAGAGACACAGAGAATGCTGGCATATATATATATTATATGTAATATTTACATATCTATATATGCATGTGTGATATATATGTATATGTGTGTGTGTATACACACAAATACATATATATATATGTATGTCGATTTATATATATATATATAACCAAAGATTTCTACAAACGGAGTAATATATTTGTTAAATGTAAATTTATCTATTTTACTAAAATTATTTGTAAATTTAATGCAATAAACAGGGAATTCTTCCTGAACCCAATTATTGAACAACTAGAGCAAATTACAGAAGAAAAATGGCCGTTGTCCAGGAAATGAAATTGTACTAAGAGTACACTTCCCCCCCCACTCTTCCATCTAGACATTTGGAGACACACATCTGTTAAACAGAAGTTTTGCCGAAGTCTGCACCTTCCCAGAGGAATCCAGACACATTATCTGAGATACTTTCTTAATGAAGAAGCAAGGTAAATAACTTGGCAGGGCCCTTGAAAAACACCCAGCAAAGCAGGTCAGACGTTAGAACTCTTTCAAATAACAACCTCTATTGATTTAAAACGTGTGTGACTACCATTTTAACAATGAGGGCCTCCCACTACCCCGCTCCCCCTCCTTTCATTCAACCCAAGCAATAAGTCAAACAAAGTTGGAACATAGGTGGTGGTGGGGGAAAGGGAAGGTAGCTCTATTTAAGTTTAAAAACTCCTTTTCTGTGAAGGTACAAATCCACTTACAAATTCTTACGCTTAGGGAGGTAAGGGAAAAACAAGATTTAACCAAGGAATCTAATCCAAACAGATCTCTCCGTCCGAGCCATTGTTTAGATGGGAAGTATATTAGCAACCCTCGGGATAAAGTCAGCGTCTCTAGGTCGCCCTGCTAAAATTAGCACAATCATATTTTTTCAGGGGTTCTTCCGCCTTTCCCTGGGTACATTTAAAATACAAAAATCGTCTGGGAAAGAAGAACAACATCTCCGCGTGTGGATATGCTCCACCAACTATAAAGCAACCCATTCAGTCGTGATTTATTCGTCGGCTCTCTTTTAATTATTTATTTATGTACCTGGTGGCTGCCCCCGATTCTCTCAGCGCCTAGTACCTTTAAGGGCCACGGAGTGGCAGTACTGAGTAATGTTCTCTCGCCGATAAATAATCCGACATTCACTGCAGCTGCAGTCAAGCAGATACTGCAATGTAATATACACGTAATTCTTTATCAATTCGGAGAATGGATTGGGAGGGGGTTGAAAACCTATTTGTGTAATATTTAAACTCGCTAATCATCCTCAACGGCGGGAATAAATACAAGAACAGAGAAACATTTCAGTCCTACAATCAGAAATATTTTCCTCTGTATAAATAGAAACCACCTCGATTTGGGTGAACCATGCACAATTTGCCTCTATGAAAATATTGCACAAACGCTCCCATTTTATCAGCTATTCCAGTTAAGATCATTTACTTTTTTCCCCAATAAACAATGCCCGAAAGATTGCTTGAAGCATTTAATCCCGCTCATCACCCCAGCACTGACAAGACAAAACAAAACAACAACAAAAGAAGAAATGTTCGGGTTCTTAAAACGCTGTCATATGTTCCTGCCTCTCAGCCATGCACATTAGCAACACCATAATATTGCGTTCCCTATAAAGGCATCACCGGAATTAATCGCCATCTAAAATTCCAAACACGTGAGGACCCGCCTCCGTCCACCAATTTATTTCCATTCCTCACAGACAAGTCAAAATAAACACAACCTCTTAATAGCTTCCACCGCAAATTAAATTTTTGCAAGGACCAAACCAGCCCTCATAGATTAGACACCACCTTTCTTGGGTTTTCCAAATCCGCCTTTCTACGAATAAAGCCGTTCAGCGGAGGTTTCTGGAAAGCCACCATGCTTTCCAAAGGCAGCCTTTTAACCCAGCCAATGGAACAGTAAAAGTGTCAGGATGACACTTGGAGCCCGACCCTGATTTGTATGCGCTAGGCAAACTCCCGGAAGCTCCGGGTTGCATTGGTTCATTCTCACTCTTAGGCAAATCGACCTTCTCTCAAGCTACAGAGGCTCAGACAGCGCGCAAGGCTGTTTCATGTAACTAACTGGGTCTGCTTGCTCACGCTCTCCTCTGCGTTTCTCACCTTGTAGGTCCTGCTACTTTGACAGCTGCCGCTTTGCATGCCGTGGAGACGAATGGCCTTCCTTTTGGTGCCAGAAGAAGCAGGAAATTAGCCAGGTTGCGAGTTGAAAATCTGCCACCCCACAGCTTTGAATCCAAGATGCCACACCTTCCGCAAAGAAGCTGGAAAATGCCATTCCAAACCTGCGTTCGAAGCGGCCGCCCGTACCCAGTCTCCATCCACTCGACTCCCATTTGACTTACAAAGGACATATGAAAACCCGGGTGGGTGGTTGAAAGGGGTGGGGGGGTGGGGCTGAAAAGGCAGAGAGATCCGAAGCAGGACAGAGCAGAGCAAAAGAATGCAGCTCTATTCTTGCCAGGGAAATTATAAAAAAGTTCATGTTCACGATTACCAGCCACATGACCGCCGACAACCAATAGAGAACCCGAATCACTCGTAAAGTTGTATTGCAAAGTTGTAAATTTTCATAAACAACAACGGATTTATGGCCTTTTCCTCATCACTAAGAAAGAGGCAGGACTTAGAAAGGCGCCATTTTACCAGAGAGACGGTCCTAGATTTTTAAAGGACCCACCATTTGGACAATCTTACCCCTCCCTCCACTTTTTTCATTGAAATTATGCTAAATACGTTTAGAGAGGAATAAAGTACCAAGCATTGGCCCTCTTTCCACATACGAATTTTTATCATTTTCCTCCTTCCTTATAATTTCTGTCTGAAAGCATCCGCTTTGCTTCAGGGTTTTTTTTAATGGGGTGGATAACGGACTGAAAGAACAAAAATAAGGACAATATCTCAGAAATATTTGAAGTTACACCAGGGAAGAGAAGCTGTGTTTCCCTTACTTCTGTCTTCTCTTATATTTAGCATATTCAGATCTCTGATCTGAAAATATCCATTTTGGCAATTATATCCTTTGCAAAATGCGGATTTATATTTAGGCAGGGAAGATTCATACCAGCCCCACATTGGAATTAAGGTTATGTGGCAAAGCTGGAACGAAGACACAATCCAAATTCAACTGAAGCCAAATTCATGGAACCAACTGAGATGTCAAAGGAGAAAACAGGATCTATTTATCACTCTTGGTTCCAATGGAAGAAGCTGCATATGAAACTTGTCAGGATTGTGCCCACAGCACCAAGCAACTTTCTACTTCTGTAATATTCTTCCACCTTGGTGAATCACTCTGCAAATGAGTTTGTGCTGCTGTTTTCTTTCAGGTAGTGAAGGTAGTGAGGGTACCATTCTTATTTCTTCAGGATATTTACTTGCTCATATGTCTTATATTTCATTGTATGAATGCTGAATAGTAGAGCATATGCACCCATATATTCTTTGCTTGCAAAACAAAAACCACACAATGAATTGTCATCAAGCATTTTTATTTCTGTGTAACATTAAACACTTGGGTGATACACAAAAGCAAACTTCAAAGATAATTCATACATATATACACACACGCACACACACGCACACACACGCACACACGCGCACTTCCCTGCCCCTTCTAATTTTAACATGAAATACCTCAAGGTTCACAGTGTACAGAGCAGAAAAAAACACATTTGTAACATACAAGTTATGAATAAAGATTAGCCAAAACTTTAATGGTGGAATTTATACAGAAGTTTTTCTAATGTAATCATGCTACAAAGTTACTCAATTTAGTACAGGTTTTCCAGTTTATGATGGAGTTCGAGACAGAAGAAACAGGCAGCCTTTCCAATGCACAGGTTGTCTGAACTGTAGGAAAGTTAAAGCCTTTTGTACTGAGCAAGTACAGAGTGAGGGAAGAAACTGGTGAAAGAACAGGTGATGGTTGTTTAAATTCACTTAACTTTTTTTAGTTGCATAAAGCACAATTAATGGACAAATTTCAAACGAAACACTGAATCAGCCTTCAGAGCACAATATGAAAGGAAAGATGAAGCAGATTTTACAATGGATACAATCAGGATTTATCTCCTAAAATTCGGGCTAGCGAAGACTTGAGAAGAAAGCTAATATTGCAGCATATTTGACTTAATTTAATAACAGCCTTGCAATAAATATATTATGTCTTAAAAACTCTAAATTATATTCATCAGTACTCCGCAACAAATTCTTGAACCACAGGAGGCAGGCCTCGCAGTTTCTGCTTGACAATATCAGATCCCACTAACACTGTTCTTGCCCCCTTCTCATTTATACAATACAATTTTGGTGATAGGTAGGCGGAGTTACTAAATAGGTAGTTTTCAATAGGTAGTACGAACCATTGCAGTTGAGTGTAGTGGTTTATTATTTTCTAAAAGGATTTCTTCCCCCACCCCAAACCCCTCCCCAGTTATTTAAACAAATAAGCAGAAAGTCCAACCACTTGGAAGTATATAGAACTTTAGTGAAAAATTAGGTAGTCTGAAATTAAGCCTAGTGCACTTTTCCCTTTCAGATTTTTGGGATCTGTGCAGTCAGGTAGTTTGTTTGGAATCTAACTTAGTTGGGGCTCTTTCGTGCGCTCTCTCGCTCTTTCTCCCCCCTTTCGTGTGCAAACAACGGATAATTATTGGGTTCATTTTCTTTTCACAAATATCAATAAAAAATTAATAACTATGTTATTTATCACTTGTTAACATAAATGGTGACCAGCTTGGATGCCCAAAGCCAATCTAGCCCAGATGTTGGACAGAATGGGATTCTGCAATTTAGACAGAGGATAAAGCCAGGGGATGTCTAGAGGCAATGGGAGAGATCTACCCTGCTTGTCCTATCCCCAGACTCTCTTAGAGTGGAAATGGCTATTTAAAAAAAGGGGGTAGTTTTATGTTTATTTTGTTTTTAACAAAAAAAAGAAAGAAAGCTTCAGGAGAGCGTTTACAGCTGTCACGTGCAAACAGCATTTGAGAAGAAGCTCGGGGTGAGCCTTCTCCTCCTCCCGCTGGCATTTATTCTGCGTCTTCTTCCTCCTCCTCCTCTTCCTCCTCCACCTTTTCCACCGAGGTAGTGGCGGGTGCCGCCTCGTTGACGGCGGCCGCGCCTCCAGCGGCGTCCTCTTTATGTTCCTTCTTCCATTTCATGCGACGGTTCTGAAACCAGATTTTGATCTGCCTCTCGGTCAAGCACAGGGCGTGAGCTATCTCTATCCTCCGCCGGCGAGTCAGGTAGCGGTTGAAGTGGAATTCTTTCTCCAGCTCGAGCGTTTGGTAACGGGTGTAAGTCTGACGCCCTCTCTTTCGATCTGGACCTAAAGGGAGAGACAAGGGAGAGGAGGGGGCGGCGGAAATTATCTAAGTTAAGGCAAGAAAGGAAGACAATCCACCTGAATAAAACTCAGAATTTACAAACAAGTCGGAAGATAAATGGAATCAGTCCTACTCATTCCCAGCCTCCATTTTTTTCCAGATACGATACTCGGCTGCCCCAAAGGCCATTGAACCACGCGGGGTTAGGCAGATCTTGGTTAAAGTACCCCCTTAATAAACCTCTACTTGAAAATAAACACCAGTAAATAGATCTCCTCTCAGTTAGAATCTATCACTTCCAGAATAATTTGGCTGTGTTTCATGCGGCTATCTTTCTGACTGAAGTCACCTTCATGAAAAGTCTGGAGGTTGGTTTCTAGGTTTTTAATCCTTAACCTCAAAAGAAAAATCCGAGACAGGCAAAATGGCTCAGCCGAACTCTGGCGAATATTAGGTCACGTTCTAGGCACTGCCTGGGGGTCTTGCCCTCAAACTCTATTCCAATGTCATTTAAAATAATGCCTTCGTCTCCCGCCTTGCCCTCGTCTAGGGGAGGGCAGCGAGGTTCTCTCCCCCCACCACCATCCCTCCACGCACACACACACATACACTTGCCTGCCCATCTATAACAGTTCCATATTTTTCTGACAAGAAAATTCGAGAATAGTGGAAAAATTACATATTTTAATCCAGTGCATGCAGGTGGCTTCTCAGTCGTTGCTGTCTCCTCCATCTCTGCCCGTCACCCCCATTCCCACCCGATATTCCCCTTCTCTGCCGCTGCGGGCAGAGAAAGGCGCCCTATCGCCAGGCGTGCTCTCCGGACCCATCCGCCACCTTCGCCTGTTTTCCCTGTGGCGCAGCCCAGAGTTCAGCTCGACTCTCCAGTCCCATCGTGAAGAGGAGTTAGATAAATTTACGAGGCTCGAACTCATTAATTGGGCAATAAAAAGTTTTATGAGGTTCATTTACATACAATGCCACAGGCTTTTGCGCAATGGCGCCTCTGCTCTAATTAAAAGCGAAGAGGCAGGCGCACTTTTGGCGAGGAAGTTTGCATGCGCCGCCTTGGCTCGCCTGCCTGAGGTCGCGTAACATTCGCCCGCAGGTCGAGCTGTCCCATTTTATGTTTTTGAACAAGGCTTTTGGTCTTCCACCGCCCGCTCCCCCCGCCTTCCCCATACCTGAAGACCTCATCCAGGGGTATATCCGGAAATTACTCTCAGCCTGGCTGTGCAGGTTGCTTTCCTCCGCTTTCTCACAGCTGGATTTGGTTAAGTCATTGCAGAGGACGGGAATGTTCTGATCAAAAGAGGAACAATGCAGGTTGTAGGTATCAGAGCCCAGGCTGTATCCGGAAGAGAACGGGGTTTGATATATGGCACTGTTCACATTGTACAAGGCAGGCATGGAGGAGGTGAATGCGCTAGCGCCTGGTCCATAGCCGCTTCTCTGGGAGTTGGTAGCAAAGGAGCAAGACGTAGGCTCCGCATTTTGGAAGAGAGAAGCAGCCCCCGTCGTATATTTGCTAAAAAGAGCGTTCACATAATACGAAGAACTCATAATTTTGACCGGTGATTTGTTGTCCGGTAGGCTTCGGTGTCGGTTTTACGAGGTAGCGTGATATATGATAACATTACACCCCCAGATTTACACCAAACCCCATTTTCTTTTGGACCGAGCTGCCTCCACCACGTGACCAGTCATATGACCCCATCCGCCAATCTGCTCCTGCATCACAGGTGGTAGAGATCAGGGAAGCGCACAAGGTCCTGTAATGGAAGGGAAGACCATCGCAGCCGCGCCTCGCGAATGACCAAAAGCAGCCGGCAGGTTCTTTTCCCCAGGAGCGATACCGCATGGCCGGCAGTCCGCGAAAGAAGCCGAAGAAGTGCCAAGGAACGGGGCCGCCTTGGGCTGTGGCGAGGCAAATCGAGCCCGGCGTTTGGAGAATGAAGGCCGGCCGTCTTCGCTTTCGCCCACTCTTCTCTCCGGTTCTGCCAAGGGGCTGCGGAGTCGTCGTGCGCTTTCTTTAAATATCCTCCAGCCCAGAGACAGAATCCTTCTTACTGTTTGAATGAAACTACCGGCTGGATTTGGGATTCCCCTCCTTTAGTCTCTGTGCCGTTGGCAGCCTTTTGTCGTATTCCAATCCGGAAGAAGAGCGCAGTTGGATCCACGCAACCACCCTTCTCATTAATATACCGTAGTCTCTCCCCTCCCCCCCCCCTCAACCAGCGCAGACACGGGCTTTCTTTCTCATTCCCGGCCGGTAGGGTCGTGAGCATTAGTGGACATCGACACAAGCGCAATGCCACCACCATGTTCCTGTTCTGTTCTTGTTTAAAAAAAAAAAAGGAAATAGCATCCCTGATATGGTGGTCATTGAATCTCTGTTTGTATGCGCGCGTCCTATTGATGGGTTTGTGAGATTCGGTCAAAATGGTTGCCCTTCCTACACTAGATTTCTTTGCAATACTGTCATTCTATATGGGGGGGGGGGAACCACTCCTCCATTTCTCTTCTGTTACCAACTTCCAAAAGGGCGATGGGGTTGGAACAGATCCTAGCTTGTTTGCAAGCTTTTCAAAGAGGCCTGGTAAATATCTTCCAAGGCCTTTCATGTGTCTGATTTTGTAAGCTATTCCAGGGAAGGCTGCATCAAAAGATTCGTTGGGGGAATTACGACACACAGAAGCCCTTTATTAGACGGCCTGCTTTGCCCAATAGCACCGCCCCGATTTTTTTTAAAAAAACAACAACCGTATTTGCAGTGACAAATAAAATAAACGGGCTTTCATAACCTTTGTGAAGGGGAATCTCCTCGAATAGGGATGAGGGTATTGAAATGTATCCTTTTTAAAAGCCCTGCTTCTGTCCACCACCTCCGGCACCCAACGTCTTCAGGAAACACAAACCTTTGGGGACCTTCTATGCTTGGGCAAAGGCAGTACCCCTACCCACAGGTCACCGACAACAGGATTCCTTAATTGTTAAGAATCCGGCCCCCTTCTATACACACATACACACAGAGGCACACATGCAACCGGGAGAAGGTGGCTCTTCTCCTGCTTCCTTCCCAGCCCCCTTGGTCATAAAATGAATTTCCTCCCTTCCATGGAGACGTTTGTACAGAGGCATCTTTTACTGCCCTGGTCTATTGCACATCATAAACTGGAAGGAAGACAATAGAATTGTCCCGGAAACTCTTCCCCTCAAATTATGGAACTGTTATCCTATGTCTACAAAGAACCTCTCCCGCACTGAAACGACACTGATAATATTTCTCACGGAGCTTTGGGACGGTACCACCACCCCAGCCAGTCCAGTAAAAAGGCCAATAACGGCCATCGCACAATAGGGCTGCGGAATGAAATGAGGATCCTAATAGTGTAATCATATGGACTCAGATATGAGATCCTTTGCCCCTCCAGCCTTTCGCGTTTTAGGGGAAGGGGATCCGAAACTGCGCTGTTTGGGCTCTTTTCGGCCCCCCAGTTTTCACCCACACTCTTAAGATGGCTGTCAAAACCAAAGGAAGGCCAAGGGAGGCCTCCCCGTCCACCATTCTCATTCGCTTTCCTGGAAAAATCTTTTTGAAATCAAGCGAGCAACCCTACAAAAGCCAATGAAAGAAGGAAGAAAGCAAAGCAAACCTGCAAAGGCAATCGAGATCAAAGAAGCCGCCGGCCACCTCAACATTGAACTAATAAATGCCTTCCGGGGAACAGTCCACAAGATGGAAGAGAGGAGCGAGACAGCAAGCAGGAGCAGCATTGGAGGCGCGGCTCCTGATCAGGCAAACCATGGCTTCGCAGATCCTCAAACTGGTTTAGGGTCGACCAAGACAAGATGCTAGTTTCTCATATCGGTCAGGGACAGACTTAAAAATAAAAATTACACCCCTCCCCCCCCCAAAAAAGCCTGGAAACGTTCGAAATTTTTCACAAGAATTGTGTAGTCGGTGGACACACATGCTCACGCGCACCCTGAGAAAAGGGGCAGTTTTCTGACAAGGCGAATGTCTAATTCTTTCTATACGAATTTTTTCTCCTCATAAGCTCTAAAGCATGTTGAAAATAAAGCTACCCGTTAGCAACAATAGTATGGTTGGAAACCTCCTTCTCTCTCTCTCTCTCTCTCTCTCTCTCTCTTTCCATTTTAAGTCTTGTTCTGGCTCTGGCGTCCAGTTGCGGAATTTTTCTCCAGTTCAGAGAGAAAAATCCTATATGCTGCATTCTCTTTAGAAACCTGCTTAGAAGTGCGCGCGCGCGCACGCTCAGACGCCCCAAAACGACCCTTATTTTTTATAATATATTGTTTATTGCATTTCATTTATGCCTGTGATATTAAATGAAACTCTTACACCCACCATATTTTCTTCTACATCTAACGAGCCCCCATGCCCTTGAAAAATATTCTGTCTTATACGAAGACGTAAATTGCTTTGTTATATGTTCCGAGAAATCTGTGTTAAAAGCAAAAGTGTTCCGCTTCAAAATATTTCCCAATTGCTAAAGCTATAAGTCTGCTTTCTCCATTAGGAAGCAAAATGATTACTGATTCAATTCGATTACAGCTTTGATTTTGCTGTTCGGCATATATGAGCTTCTCTCTCCTTAATTAAAAGTTTATATGCGTTACTTAACTTCAGTTTTGCATTTCACCACAGGTGAAGTGTGGTGGGATAACATCACCAGTTTATATTAAATGTATTATCTTATCAATAAGGATTACATATTAACTGTGATAGGTCATAATCCATTCATATAAATTTTATTTTCCATTAGGACTATTTATTAAATATAGATGTTACATTTCCTCCATAGGCTTTCAATATTTTTAATGTCAGATATAATTGGCTGTTTTCCTTATGTGGATTCTTATTATAGCATTAAACCAGAATCCTTTCCATGCTTGAATCTTGAGTCTTCTTTCGCTGGTTTTATATGGCTCGGTAGTGATGGATTTCTATCTCCTTTTGTAAGTGTGAAGAAGATGTACATTTTCAACATTTTCCTAATAATATTATATATTTTTTTCATTTTGATGTGATGCATTTATGTTTCTTATATTCCAAAGACCTATTTACAGATAAACATGAATTCCAGGCATTTAATTTTCAGAAGGCAGAATGTGTTCCTTGCTCAGCTGAAATTAGAATAAATGCAGAACTTCTCCAGAGCAGAAGCTAAAAAAAGGTATTAATTTTTTAGCAGGAAAAACAACTGAAAATTTAAGAAACAAAAAGGGTCCCAGAATAAAAAGATACAAACCTTTCTACAGCCAGTGGTATGTCAGCTTGTGAGCATTTGCATAACATAATTAAATCGGATCCCACCGAGTCAAAATTGTTTAGGACAGAACAAAGCCCTTAATTGCAGAAAATACATCTGCTGGAAAATTCAGTGGCTGGTAAATAATTTTCAAATTAAAAATTAGTCGTTTTATCCTAGCAGTTCAGTTTGTGTGGCTTGAGGGGTAGGAGGGGGACGCGGGGAAAAAAAAGCACAATTTCAAGGACAGCCTGTCCTCCAAAGCAAGCCAGAGTCACGTTTGGGGAATGTAAATGAGGCAGAGGAAAGATACCCTTATGTTAGAAAAGAAGGATATTCGCACCATAGAGAACTGCCTAAAATCCCTATTAAAAGGGGGGTTTGTTCGGTTGTGTTATGTTTTTCCAGGGCAAAAAAAATTCTGTCTATTTGTTCCATTTGGAAGTATGGCCTTTAAGCTCTTTCTTAGGGTTGCTTCTACCAATGATACAATCTTTCAATCATCCACCGAGGCTTTCCCGGGATCTTTGCAGCTGTAATATTCCTTTTATGCTTCCAGTAAAGATGGTGCAGCCTGCTTATGTTTCAATCTTACATACCTATTGGGGTGGTCTATTAAATGCCCTGTTAGAGAATGCTGATGAAATACAATTGCACACAATCGCACCATCATAAGACCATCCTGGGCATATTTACTAGAAAGTAAACTCCACATTATTCAGTGAGGCTTACTTCATAGAGCAGCTTGCTGCCTGGGTGGGATTGAGGAAATATAAATGATTGTACTGTGCGAATATATTTTCTTGCATGATTTATATTTGCATATAGATAGTATTGTGCATATCAATTTGTGCATATCACAGCCAGTTAAATTATGGATTGGTTCTTAACACAAATGTATTCGTATGTTATTATAGGTTTAACAGTTGAAAATTTAATTTCCCCAAAGATGATACATACTTGCATATATCCGAAGGGATAGAATCCAATTCAGCCTCTTTATTGAGCTGAAATGAGCCGTTTTTAAACCTAAAACATGTGTTTGTATAGATGTTTCTATATATGTACACATCTATAGATATGTGGATGCATACATGCACACATATATACATACACACTCACGCACACACATCATATATTACTGATGTCTGACGTCACAACACACAAAATCTCATCTTTGATACATTTTAAAAATAACAATAAAGCCTAATGGTTCCGAGTGTTGAAATTAAGATTTACAATAAATGACATACTGATAAACAACTGGATTCAGTTTTAATCAAAATTGGTTTAAATTCCCACGGTTATCTGAGAATCTGGTTTTGGCGTGAATAGATCTGCATCCAACCAGCATTGCTGCATTCCTTTTTAAGCGTTCAGATATTCATAGGGGTAAATAGGCAACGAGCACTTTTTGTCCTTTGTTAAAATCCAATCAGCAATTTCTAACCCCGCATATACAGGATACTGCTTCCAGAAAGTCGACATTTTAGAATCTTCCTTTGGCATTCAAAAACACCACTCTTGTTTTCATGGAACAACACTGCCATCTGCTGTTTATTCTTGGTCCTTGCAAATGATCCAAAAGATTCAGGATCCTTACTAAAGCGTAAAAACCGAGGCGCTCCCTGCACTGCAAATGTTTTAAATAATCTGCCTCGCCGTTCCTTGGCTATTGTAGAAGATCCCGGCGGCAAATTCATTATAAATAAACGTCCACCGTTCAAGCCTACATTCCAGAGGAAGGGAACTCATAAAGGCAGGCTATTTCCGCAGTCCGGCTTTATCTGAAAGAGCCAGACAAAACAAATGAAAGGACTTTTGTAGAAAAACTAATTGCGGCTGGACAGTTGTAAACTCATTAAGGGCCGAATTCCAGACAGTTTGCAGACCCGCCGTTTATTAGGCCCTCCAAAGGCTGGTGCTTTGAAGTCCCCCCAGTGCACAACAACAGAGGGCGTCCCAGATCCGAAACTCCTGGGACAGACAGAAATTCCAGGTCCTCGGCCCCCTCCAATTTCCTTTCCCGTCGCCAAAGCCGACCCTGATTTTTTCCACTTGCTTAGAGATAAGTCCCACCTTTTATTTTTCCTTCGAAACAAAACAAAAAATAAAAGCCACTCAGACCCCGTCCCGGGCCAGTCTAGGGTGGGTGGGGGGATATTTTTTTAACAGACCTTGAGACCCGGATGAGGTTCTCTTTCACCCGCCGGCCCTTTGCACCCAGAAAGGGTTACAGCCGTCGTTTTCTTTTATTATATGTTCCTGATACCGTCTTTATCCGAGACTTATGAGTTGAGAAAGTTGCGCATTCCTAGAGTTTTTGATTGTGGGTGAAATTCTCTTCAGGTAGTTTGTGGAATCTAAAACTTGATTCTAGATCCCTTCTCGTGAGATTCACTTGGCATTCATCTCAGTATAATCCCTTTTCTTGCTTATTACCTTGAGTCCAATCCCCCAATCCCGTCGCCACTTCACCCCCACCCATTCTCATATTTGTTTGTTAAATTGTTAGCTATGTCCAGCAAGCTGTAACATTTTGTGGTTTGGGCTCAAACCACCATCTGGGTAATCATATTAGAATATGACTTCCCAGTTTATCAGAATAAGAACTATCTTTTGCTATTTTTTTATTGGAGACAAATGCCACATCTTGATTTGGGAGACTCTGTGGACGGAAATGCAAAGGGGGACCTTTCATAGAGACAGCCCATTCTCCAGGAAGTTACAAAAGGATATTTCATACCAGTGCTAAGTATTATTTGCCTCTGAGAAATAACAGTTTGATTTTTGTGTGAGAGTTCAAAATGAAACCAATAAAAAGAGCAGCAATATTTTTGCCCTTGAAGAAAGACAGTCACAAACAGCTGCTTGGTGTATTGTTTTGTTTTTAAATAAAAACTCCCTTTGTATATGCACCATTAAAAATTATGGACTTTCAGCAAGCTGGCTAGTATTTTCAATAGTCCGTTGGGTGATACGGTTTTTAAATGCTGTGATGTCAAGAAAATGATGCAGAGACTTATAGATGATTTCATTCATGAGTTTCTAATGTCCAAAGCATGGCGTGAGTGCTATTAAAAGAGTAGGGATTTATTTTTGAATAATTGGGCTTAGAATCAAGGTTTTGCTGCTGGTTACTCACCAGAATAGATGCCATCTATGGGCTGAGCTTGTGGAGCAGTGCCCATAATAATCTTAAAACAGCACAAAAATATAAAAGAATCAATATTTTTTTTTATTTAGCAAAAAAGTTAAATATCATTTTGGACAAAACTATTTGGTCAGTAAGCCACGAGGTAAGTTTTGCAAAATATACAAAGTGTAGCTTCTGCATAAACATAACTTTCAGGTTGTTAAAAAAAATTAATACACATCTGCAATAACCAAAGGTAGTTTTAGTGTATAATTTATTATCAATAAAATTAAATTTCATTACAATAGGAATCAAGTTATTTGATTAATCTTAAAACGTAAACCATAGGTAGTAGTTACCTTTTTCACATATAGGTATAGCTCCGATATCTGAGAACTGCTCACGGGTGCAAAAACAATATTCAAGCTAATTTGATTATTAAGGGTTTCTTTCTTTAATATATAGATAATATATATACAACTGACGAAAACTGTACTATAGATAGATAGATAGATAGATTGTGTGCATACTTAAATGACTGGTTTCAGAGGAACCAATACGCTTCTTTTTTATTCCAGATAGTATTTGCTTTTCTTTTATGTTTAAAAGTTAGGATACGAAATGGATGGTTTATAATTTTTATCCCGTACAATCCAAGGTTAACTGTTCAATGGTACAGAAAAAAAGACTCCGTCCTTACACTAAAGAGCTATACTCTATGCAATCTTTATAATAAACAACCTGAGTTCAAATTGTATTCTAGCTTACACAATCACATCTGGTACAGCACCCAAGCACAAAAATTGAGTCACAAATATAATACCACAATAAAACACAGTGTTCAAGTATTACAGCAGACCTCTCTCTGCCGTGCGACAAGCAAATAAATTTAACTACTTCAACTAACCTATACAGTCCATAAAGAATTGTGCATTAAAAGGTAGTTTACTTTCTCTTTCTTTCTCTTTCTTTCTTTTTCCTTTTCTTTCTTTTTTTCTTTTTCTTTTTCTTTCTTGACAGGTAGATTTAGACAAAGCAACATATCACCCTGGTGCGGTAATGTCCCTCCTTTGCTTTCCTATGAATAGAAAATGGGAAAAAGACTATACCTCCAAAATAGCACCAGGACACAGCGGTCTTTCTGCACGCTGGCGAGGTACATTCAAGAGCTGAATTGGCCAAGGACAAACAACAATGAAAAAATAAAAATATGTGAGGCCTGGACTCAGTTTCAGGATGTGGGGGAGAGGAGTTGCGTTGTGTGGCACTGAAGGACCGCAGGGGGGGGGGGAGGGCGGATTTTGCTGTTTTGACACAGATTAAACCTGCCTTCCAGGATCATTCATCCTTTGCTCGATCTTTGTTAATTTTCTTCATTTTCATCCTACGATTCTGGAACCAGATTTTCACTTGTCTCTCGGTTAAATTCAGGAGCCTGGCCACTTCATACCTTCGGTCCCTGGTGAGATACATATTGAACAGAAACTCTTTCTCCAACTCCAGTGTCTGGTGCTTGGTGTAAGGGCAACGCTTTTTCCTAGTGGATCTTGCATGTAACCAGTTTGCTGCTGGGTTATCTGCAGGGAAACAACGCTCAGGTTGAAGGAAGCAAAGACTTCCAAACAGAAATGTATATATCTTTGCCCTCATCGCTACCCATTCTCACAGAAAATATGGATAGTTTCTCATTTTTCTTTCACTGGGCAACAATGGGTTTCAATTTGGGACGCAGAAGGGAGTCATAGAGAATTGCAGTAAAATGTCAGCACCCAGCTTCCCTCATATTGTTTATCCAAGAGTGTACTTTTAAAGCCGGCATTTCCGGCTTTCTCCCCACCTTGTCCTCACCTCCTTCCTCCTCACCTCCCCCCACCCCCCAGCAATTAAAAAGATGGTGGTGAACAACCCATAAGAACAGAGCACCCATTGTGAATGTCTCTATTTTCTGACCTTCTCCGGTGCTTCCTCTGACTATAAGGGAACAAAAGAATCTGCCCACTTTTCAGCTTTTAAGGACAGACCTGACTTGCCTATGAACCTGATTTGTGGGTGTGATCCTTTCAAAAATCAGGAGAGAAAGAAGATGATTCCCCCCCTCCCTGAACTGGGTATTCTTGGGTTTGTGAGCTAACGGAAATGGATTCACACCCAGTGTTTTGGATTTCCTTCCCTCACAGCTCCCTCTCCCCAACCCCATCCCCTCCATCTCTCTTTCCCCCTGCCCCACCCGAATTTTTCCTATCCAGATTTCTAGCCGAAGCCATAGCCAGGGAAAGCATGCATGTGACACTCCCTTGCACACTGTGTGTCTGAGGAAGGAAGGCTGAAGCTGAGAATCAGACCATCTCTGTGAACGGTCTTCTCTACCAAGGCTACCGTGCCGGCAGACTCCGAGAGAGACAAGGGAGGAAAGAAAAACAACGGCACACACACGCACACACACATAGGGGTTTGCACGCCCCAGTTCCAGGAAGCCTCGGTACTTTCTACCCCTTTTCTGGCCACAGAAACCCCCACCCATCCTACCTACCTATTCGCGCGCCCCCCACCCCCAATCCTTGCCGCATAGCTCAAGATGGATCCTGCCTCGGAAGCCAGCCTCGGCAGACCCTCTCGCTCTCGATTTCCCTCCCTCTCTCCTTCTCTCCTCAAGTCCAGCGGGGCCCTGCAGCAAGTGCACTTACTTGGATCCAGCTGGGGTTTGTCTCCGTTTGCCTCGCTCTCGCCATTGTTTTCCGAGAATGCCCCGTCGTTGGCTGGCTTATCCCTATCAGCTGGAGGAGAACCACAAGCATAGTCAGTCAGAGAGAGTGCGTGCGTGTCAAAGGTGGTACAGTCACCCCTCCTGGCCGTGAGCGGTTCAGGTTTAATGCCGTAATGCCTGCTAGCCGGCAAGCCGGGGAAAGACAAGGAGGCCGGCATCGGCTCCAGCCACGAACGCATGTACCTGCCGTCGGGTGGCTGGTGATGCACGTACGGGTGGTAGACGGCCGGCACATTGTTGGCGCTCGGCGGGTGCACGGCATTCCAGGAAGTGCTGAAGACGGACGCTTTCGACTGGAAGCTGCAGGGGGTGAACTCGGGGTGCTCGCCGAGGGTCGCCTGCCTGGCCGGCTGGCCCAGGGGGGCCGAGGCGTAGCGCGACTGCACCAGCTCCTCGGTCTCGTGGAGGAGGAACGAGTCCACGTAGTAGTTGCTGAGCGTCCCCGACGAAGACATCGCCACCCCAGCCAAACCAAAGGAGAGGCGAGCCCTGGCGAAATTATGAAACTACAGATTTCATGTAACAACTTGGTCCTTGCGAAGTAGTACAGTCACCTAATAAGTTGAAGGCTGCCTGTCAGCCCATTGGCTGCCGCGTGTCACGTGCCCGGGCAGCAGAACAATAAAGAATAAATCAGTCCGCAGGCTATTAATGGGTCAGTGTTTTCCAGCCATCATTTTTTATAGCAAAGCCATATGCTCTTTTTTTTTTAATGCAAAGGAATAAGCAAGTTATAGAGCAAAGTTTGCTTTAATTGTGGCCAAATGAGATAAAAAGATCAGACTATTTTTTGAGAGAGTCTATTATGATCACTCTTTTTAAGTGGACTATTTTATATCATAATTAATCATTCCATCAATGGTTCTTGTTCCTTGGGAAAAAAGAAAGAGAGCGAGAGAAAGAGGGCAACGCGCAGACATGCTGCTCTTCTTGTGATCGGAGACCTTCACATAAAATTATACAATCGTTTATGCCATAAAGAAAAAAAATAACATTGGCGGCAATCTCTATTTAAATACATATTTATTATATTTCATAAGGAGTTATTGTTCCGGGAGCCACGGGTTGTTATTAAGTCAGTAACTATGGGCATATTCATTTGCGTTGCTCTGTTTCACAGCCGTAAAAATTTACGAGTGCCTGGAAAGGTTAAATTATACTATTGTGTTTAGTTTGGGAACTCACTGTAAATAATAGCGCGCCGCAGAGTTCAGAGCTAACTGGGGCTGGCAGGAAAAAGTCAAATCCAACCGTAGGCTCCTTCTGAAAGGCGCTCCGCTCCCAACTTTGGGGCGCCCCAACAGCAAGGCAAGGCTCAGGAGTGATTTCCAGCCCCCAGCGAGACCTACGGTATTTCATTACAAGCGCCTCGGATGCGGATTTTTTCCGACTCTCAAGTGGGGCTAAATCGCCGGAGCTCAAGCAGATTCGCTTGAGATTGAGGATTGCCACTCACCAAAAATTAACTTTTTCAGGGGGTGGTGGTGGTGGTATCTATCCCTTTATCTTTTGCCACTAAGGTTAGGTAACTTGCAGGTGTGTGGGAGGTTCTCTTACTCTCTTTCGCGCGCACACACAGGCACACACACAAATATACACACGCACGCACACACAAGCATTTGTGGCTGGCACCATATTTCTGTGGCACTTCCGCAACCTTATCCGTGACATCTCCCTGTGTTCGTGGAAGAGAGATAAACTTCGGGGCTCTGGCACAGGTAATAAACCAGCAAAGGAAGCGTTTTTTAAATAAGAGAAATGAAGGGTGGGTGTGGGTGGGGGAAAGAGGGTGAAAGGTGGAGAGAGAGAGAAGGGAAGACCCGGACGAAATAAAGACCCCCACCCTCGATCAAGTTGACTGAAAGAAGAATCCACGCCCCGAGATTTTTAAGCCTCTTCCAGAAGTGTTACAGTACCTTCTCCTTAGGACGGCGCAAGCACGGAAAGGTTATGTGGGACGGGTGTATTGTGCGCTTGGGAGATATTGTACATATAGGCAAACACACATACACACATGCATGTATCCCACACGTCTGTATGAGCGCGGGGGAACATGCAAATCGACCGTTTGGGATGTCTGCAGCATATGTATGTATGTATAATGTCTGTATCCCTGTATCTATGGTTGATTCCTAAGAAGGGATGGAAACCATAAGAAGCCTCAGTCGTCAGGTTAAAGCATTTCCCCGCTGGGCTTTGGAAGAAGTATTTCAGTCCCAAACAACTGGCAGTTTGGAGGTACAAGTAGTTATTTCCTTTCTGGTAGGCTCTGCGGCAGAACCTGGCACTTCGGAACTGAGCGGAAGGTTACATCTTCTGGCGAAACGAAAAAGGTGATTCGGTCCTCAGATCAAGTCCAGTGTTGTGAATTAAAGTTAGGGCTAAATGCGGGGTGCCTGTGGCATTTCAATCCAGTACTTCTCCGAGGGTTCCTAAACCCTCTCCCCCCCTCCCTCCCTCCCCCGTTAGGAGTTTTTGCTTTATTCTGTGGGTAGGTTTTGGGGTTTTTTTTATTTTTTGTTTTTTTGAGGAGGGGAACCTGTAACCTCAACGGTAAAAGGAAAGAAAAAAGACAATCTCAACAATCTCTATATTTTTAAAAAATGCTTTGGGGGGGGGGAAATGCAGAGTTAGAGAGGAACCGTGTTGATTAAAGTCATGTGTGAATATTCAGCACTGAAAAGATAAGTTTCTTGTTTGCTTTATATCACCTCTCTGTTCTTTGCTCTTTTTGTAGAACCTACCGAAGGCTAAAAGTTGGAACAAAAAATAAAATAAAATTAGCAGTCAGTCATGTATTTTTTTTTAACCTAAAATCTTAAAATTACAATTTGTTACATATGTGAAGGGGAAAAGTTTCAAGGGGGTGTTATTAGCCACTTTATCCCCAAAGTTATTTTAAAATCAGATAAAGATTTTTCTATAGTAAAACAGTTGAACTCTGAGGTTGTCTTAGCGAGAAACAGCCGTATAGGCCACAAATGAATAAATGAATGAATCTATATATCTATAAATGTGTGTTTAATCTCTCTCTTCTATACATACACATATGTAATGTATATGTATAAATGTGTATGTTTCTCTTTGTGAATGTGGATGCCTTACATAATTTTGTTTAAAATATAAAGTTTGGTGGTTGTGATGAACTTCCCTTCTCTTAGAAGGAAAGAAAAATCTTAATGCCAGGGTTCCTTAATGTTTATATTGTATACTATGTTGCATTTTGGACGATACAGTTATTCATTTTATATTAATTTTTAAATGAGAACTAAGTTTTATAACAATTAAGTTATATTTATATTAAAAGAATAAAGTCTACATAAAGTATTTAAATAGAGGCTGTGGAATAACTGTAATAAGAAATATAGATAAAGGGGATCTATTTCAATTTGAAATCACAGAAATGGATAATGTACATAAGGAATAAGCAGACAATTCCAATTTTATCTCCCTCGTATTCTTCCCTCTGCCAAAATTTTATTTCAACAACATCCACATTTTTACAACAATGCTTTGTAAGCAATCCGTATAATTTAATATTATAACAATATGAAACAGGATGAAATTGGTTGGTTTGGTTTGGTTATGCTTATAATTTTACCATTTAAGCAAGTATTAAGTTACTTAATGTGGTGTCCATCCGCATAAGGAAACTAATAGACTTTCTTTACCCTGAACAAAAATATTTGGGATTTATTTTCAAGGAACTGTATTTAGGAATGCAGACATTTAACATAATCCACTCATGTACAATATAGAGATTCACAGAGAGTGTTTGGGGACATTTATTTCCTAATTTTGAAATACTAGTTCTCAGCATACTCTCCCCCCACCCACCTTCTAATCCCCAATTCTACTCCCAAGTAAGCCCCACTGATTTAAATATGCTCAGCAGGTGTGCACAGATTTCTTATTTAACATCTATGGAGTATCACTGGGCCAGTTTAAAATATCTACTAAATTTTAAAGATAAAATATTTGAATCTGCCCCCAGAGAGAGCAAACAAAAGTTTTGAGTTATTGAGATCTGTTTTCTTCTTCTTCTTCTTTTTCATAGTCTACCAACTAATAAAGACATTTCATAACCTTATTCCATTTGCTTTAAAATACAGGCTAGATTCCTCTATATTTAGGCTCCTGCTTCTATGCCTCTCCACAGAGAGGGACAAGTCTGTGTCTCTTACATATCCACCCAAAAGCAAGATTTGATAGGAGGCCCTCCACTATGGAATTCAAGAGGTTTTTAGGCCATTACAAATAAATAATAACTTATCAAGAGAAAAAGTATAGGACATATATATCCAAGTATAACTCTTGAATGTTATTGTGGGGAGCCACATCTGTTTATAATTTCATTAAAAAGTATGATTCTTAGATCAAAGTGTGTAATTCACACAGACACATATTACATGTTTTTGTTTAGATAGATAGATAGATAGATAGATAGATAGATAGATAGATAGATAGATAGATAGATAGATGGATGGATGTTTATTTGCATGCTCCACCAGCAACCTGGATAATATATAGGGTTCTTTTTGGATGTGTGTGTATACCAAATATATATATTTGTAAATATATTATATATATATATATATATTTGGTATACACATATACATCCAAAAAAGTCCTATATATTATCCAGGTTGATGTCTCTCTCTCTCTCTCTCTCTGTGTGTATATGTGTGTGTATAAATATTGTGTGTGTGTGTGTGTATGTGTTTATAAATATATGCCTATGTTATAAGAAAAAAAACTCCTTTTCTGTGAAACTTGTGAGCTTTTCACTAATATTAAAAGAAGACACAAGGCCCAACTTTCAAACAAGATAGGGGAAAACAAAATTACAAAAATTGGATTTCCATCTCCAGGCCTCCTTTAACTGACGTCTGAAATTTGAAAGGTATTTTTTAATTAAAAGTGGGATGAGACAAAACAGAGACCAAGAAACCGTCCTATTCTTGCAAAACCCCACGTCGGCCCGCCCGCTCCCCTACACCCCCGATACCCAAGAGAGAATCCTTGTTCATTTACACTAGCGGTAAATAACGTGTGTGCGGGATGTAAACAAGACGGCGCAGCGCCTTCCTTCCCTCTCGCGGGGCTGCCGAACATAAAAAGGGAAGGCGACGGGCCGGCACACCGCCTCAGCCCGAGCGAGGTCGCTGTTGCTTATGCCGCCTCACTGGAATGCAGGCGCCCGGACCCATTCCAATAATGATCGTAACCGAGGCCTTGCCAACCCTGGAGAAATCTCTGCGTTCTCACCTCTCGGGCCTCTGTCTTCCTTCCACCTTGCCGAGACCGCTGTGTGCGCGCGCGTGGGTGAGACGCCCTAAATGCCACATTCCCTTACCCGCCTAAAAATAAATAAATCCGGTGAACTGAATTGGGGAGGGGGAGAGAGAAACAGAATCTGCCACGCAGAGGGAGGGGGATTAGGATGGAAGAGCCGCGCTGGAAATCAGGGAGAGCCAGAGGCATCAAAAGGCGCGCGCGTACCCGCGAACACCTCTTAACGAAATGTAGCTTAACCCTGAAAATCGCTGTCAGGTTTTCATCCTTTTCTTCCCGTAAACAACAGAGAGCTGAAATGGGTTATTGCTGTGGAAAAGAAAGGGGGTAATATTTTGTCCCGTTCGCAGCCAGGCCAGGGCCACATTTGCACTGCAAGGACACGCTGCCCGAATGGATTCCTCGAACAGGAAAAGCATAATAATTATTTAATGCCCCTGACCTTGAAAAGGAATCCTGGAGTTGTGATAAAAGATCCCCTTTCAAACAGAAATAAAAATCCGAAGTCAACGGATGTTGCTTAGCCCTGAAGGTCTCTTCCATGCGGTTTTGTATTGTTTTGTTTTTTTTTAATGCCCCCTCCTCCACCTTGGTTTATTGGAAGCAGCATTTCGGCGCGCAGAAAGAAACAATGGCGTTGGGACTTGACGCCTCCAGGAGACAGCGTGGGGGGGGGTGTCTCCTCCCCCCCCCGGATTCCTTCGGTAGTTAAAGGCAATGCTTTTATCCTCAAGCGTCTGTTTGGGATTACACCCATTTGATGATTATAAACTGAGGTGATGAAGGCAGTTTCGTGCTGCAGAGAGAGAACTGTTCAGCCTCAACAACGAGAAACTACCTAAATCACCGACCAGTTTTCAGCTTTCTAATTAACAGGGTTCCCCGTGGCCGCTTTCCTTTAAGCAAAAGAGCCCCGGTGGGGGGGGGGATTAAAAAGAAAAAAAGAAGGGGGAAACCCCAGCCCAGTATATAAATAAATACAAGCCAGTAACGAAAGCCGAGCCTTCCTTATGTTCCCCTCCCCTTCTCCCACCAACAGCTCGCCATCTCCACTTATTAAACTTCTTTGTTTTAAATATTAGGGAATCTGGCTGGCCATTTTTAATCGTTTCAGTGGAATGTTTAGAATATAAAGAGTGTGCAATGAAAAGAAGTGAAGGAAGAGTGGGGAGATAGGCCTTCAGGGATTAAAATGTTTTCTGCAAATAGTAATATTTTTAAAAGAAAAGATCTAAAGTCTCTTAGGAGAAGGAGGAGGAGAAGGTGAGGAGAAGAAGGAGGAGGAGGAGGAGGAGGAGGGAAGGAGGAGGAGGAAATTATTGGCTGTAGGTTACTATTCAAATTCCCATCAACCTCACCCCACCCTCCTTCTTTACTTCTCTTTCTCCTCCCCACTTCATGGATTCCATTGTTTCAATCTTGATAGATATGGATTTATATAGAATTTTAAGATGACATTTCTGCCTAGTCACATCCTGCACCCAGGTGAATCATGCCAGAAAACCTGCAACACAGGCGAGTGAAGTTTAAGATCCAAATTCTTATTGCTCACCTTTTCACGTTCTTTGCCTTTAGTCCCTTTGGTTCTGCTTTGGAATTCATGCTCAGAGACTCTGCTAGAGTAACTGAGAGTCATACTCAGTTACATATGAAATAGTGACAACAGCAATGCCAATTCTCTATATTCGAAGATAAGATTTTCAGTTTGATTCCTCTGTACAGCTCCTCGCTCAACTGAAGCTCCTTCTTCCTCTAAGATGGCTACAATCAAGATATGCTAGCAAGCCATAAAACTGAACAAAAGCTGACAAACCTTACTACACCATTCCTATATGGCCCAGGCACATTAAGACTGTCTACATTCAAGTTGATTTCTAAAGTATTTATAGGCGGCTTGGTCAACTATTCTTTAATGTAAAAGTTCACAAAAAATTAAAAGTAGAGTTCTTATTATTATGTGATGGTGTTTGCTGTTGTTTTATGAAAACTCATTCCACATCTTTTCATTCTTTCAATAAAATATGAACAATGTGTGTTTCGAGTTTGGTTCATCTTTGTGCAAAGCTGCATTAGGATATTAATTTATTCAAAATTAAAGGGTAAGAGCAAGAAGTAAAGCTAGCATCTAAATAACGAAAAGAATACTTTGCTTCCAACTGTATTGGTATTTTAATAATATTAATTATTTTAATAATAGACATTTATACATATCTATTCCATAGGGTTTTTTCTTCTCTTTGTACTACATGCTTGATTTTTTTCAATGCATGTAACTTCACAGTATCAAGGAAATGGGTTTTCTTCTTTGCTATCTCATACAGCCAGGAAATACTTCAGAGTGTGTGTATGTGTGTGTATGTGTGCACATACATACATACATACACATACACATACACATACACATACACGCATACATTTCTAGGTACAGAATAGGCAAAATCGGAGTCTTCCACCCCTTCTCCATTCAATAAATGTTCTTTCGCATATTTCTTTGTCTGTGCTTGTCAAACATAAGGAACAAATGGTTAAGAACCATTTAGCTAAAACAAAAATTACCAACAACTAGGAAATGTAATAATTTAACCATTAAGGAACATAAAACTGTTCTTATCTTTCAAGAAAGGACAGGAGCAGTTTCTCTCTCCCCCCCCCTCTTTCTCTCTCCCTCTTTTCCAAGAAAACTTTTAAAGATGAAATATTAAACATATGGGGGGGAAAAACCAGTAAACAAATGAATAGTTTTGGCTTCTTAAACAATATGACTTTTTGTTTCTTTCCACAATAGTTGCTTAACATTGGCTAAACAAGAAAATAGTAATAATAATAATAATAATAAAAATAATGATAATAATAATATCAAACCTAATCCATGTTTGGGGTGGTGTGGTCAAATGTTTAAATGATTGAAAACTACACTCAACCCCAGTTTGCAACATGTGGCATAGCTTAGCGGAGAGGTTCGGAATGCACCTTTCCTTTGGCTAGGTTTCTTTTCTGATTGCTTTTTGTTTTTTTGTTTTTTAAAGGGATAGGTTAGGAAAAGAGAATAGGCACGTAGTGTTTGGGACATCCTATTTCTCAAGGGTCAGGGTCTCCAGAAGTGAGAACAGAAGAAGGGAAGTTCAGAAGGAATGTTGGGCTTGCCTTGCTATGGCTTTATCCCAACGAAATCAATCACAAAAATGCTATGGAGAGGCTGAGAGTGAGACTGAAAGGTTCAAATCCACACAGGTGCCAATAGTTAAAGCCTGACCAAATGGGGTGGGGTGAGCTAGGGTGGGGTGGGGTGCAGGATTGTATGGGCTGCTTAGAGGGTTCAAAGGTGTCCATAGGTCCATCAGGAGAAACTGAAGTTGGCTGTGAGCTCCCGAATCCGATTCTCTCTGTTCATTTTCTTCAGCTTCATTCTGCGGTTCTGAAACCAGATTTTAACTTGTCTATCGGTGAGGTGGACGCTACGGCTGATTTCTAGGCGACGCTCACGAGTCAGGTACATATTGAACAAAAACTCTTTCTCCAGCTCCAGGGTTTGGTGCTTGGTGTAAGGGCACCGCTTCTTTCTACCACTTTTCGCAGTAAGCCAGGTGGCTGCATTCTCTCCCTTCTGGCCGCCTAGTTTAAAAAAAAAAGTCAGCCAGGGACATTACCAAGGACACCAGGAAGGAGCTGGGAAGAATACTTGAGGGCTAGGTCCTTACTGACCTTAAGTTTGTGGCAATGGCTCCAGCCCTCTTTTTAAAGCCCCTTTCGAAGGTCTTCCCTCCCTACCCACACCCAGAGACAATCAGCACCCTCCTGATAGATCTGCTTGCTCTCAAGATTGCCTGAGCAAAGTCGGTATTTTGGTATTGAAGCCAGCAAGGTATGCCAATGCTTTGTCTTTCCCTCAAACATTTCTCTTTCCAAAACAACAATTTTTTTTTTAAAAAAAAATCCACCACCCTCTTCCTAAGTGAAAAGACAGATGATGTGAAAATATAGCCCCATCAGTACGGTGCTAAATTTAAAATTGGTCCATATTTTCCCCTTCTGAGATCTTTTTTCCCCCAGCACAAATCTGTAACTCAACTAAGGCTAGCTAAAACAGCTAAATAAATAAATAAAATCCCATAGCTGCATATTTGGGGATTGAAGCTGTTTAGTTCAACAGGACAGACAAATCTGCATAGGATGACAAGATCAATTCCTCTTCCACAGATTAATTATATTTACATGGGTTGCCAGGAGATGATTAGCCACCTGGCACATTGAAAAAGAGGGATAGATGGTTCCTTAATATCTGCAGAGTTACAGATTTTTTTAAAGGGAGGGTGAATGTCTTTCCCTTCTGGACTGAGGCTCAGTACAGAAACATATTCTTGCATGTACTTGGATATGAGTAACATGGGTATACTTATCGTCATCGCTTTTCAGAATTATGAGCGATCAGTATTAAAAATGTCCTACTTTGTAAAAGTTTGGAAATATTCCTACTACTAGTAGTACTACGTTGCTATTGTTATCACTTAGTGTTCCATTGCAGCAGGAATGCCTGCTGCACAAACTTTCTTCTTTGCAATAAAAGGCATTGGAAGAATGATCCCAGGGCGCTCTTAAGGCCGTTTTCATTCATTGAAACGGCCCTTTGGATTTTTACCCTGGAAGGCTCCTTAAGCCTGCAGGGACGTTGGCAGGGCAGTCTGCAGTCTAAAGTGACCCTGCTGCCTGAGAGAATTTCAGCCCAACTAAATGCTCTGAGGAAGGGGTCTGTAAAGGCATTCAAGATCATAAACTAGAACTTAGGTTCTGAAGGGTTTTATTTATGGACGCTGACTTTTTGCTTACTTTGGCCTTTTAATGAACGTCTCCGTTATCTGTTCAGGCATTTCTGCACCACGGTGGGCCACAGAAGGACAGGCTTGGGTGTGGTTTTTTTCTTTCCTTTTGGCCCCCGGCCCCCAGCCCCCGGAATGCTCTATTGTCCACCGCCAGTGCATTAAGGGTTGCAAAAAATTTTTAAAATGAAAAGAGATATGCACATGTGTTTGTCCTTTTTGCCTCTCCCTGTATAAGCTTTTTCCTGAATGTCTGGCTATCTGCCGGCCTGTCTGGCATCTACAGTATCTCTGCATCGTTGCACAAAATCTGTGTGGCGGTTTGGGTAGGTTTGCCTAAGCTGCCCTTCCTGGGGCTGCTGGGCTGACCTGGCAAAAGCTCTTTTGAACGGGGAAGGGTTTAAAATCCTTCCCCGCCTTCGGTGGACGAGGAATCCTTACCTAGGGTTTCTTTCTCGGAGAGAGGCTTACTGCTCTCCGAGGGGGCCGGCGACAGCTCTTCTGCGGCAGAAGAAGCCGCCTGCCCTTCTTCCTCTCCTCTCTGCGAATCCCCGGCCAAAGTGCTGGGTGGGGAAGAATCCTCGCTGTCTTTCTTGCCTTGCTCGGGCAACGAGGCGGCCAGAGGGAACGGCGGAGAAGACTCGAAGCTCACTTGGGGCTGCGGGGCAAACTGGGAAGCAGCCACCATTTGCCCTGGGTGCAGCACCGGCGGCGGCGGCGGCGGCGGCGGCTCTTGCTGTTGGTGGTGTTGGTGTTGGTGGGAGCTGCTATAGCAGCTGCCGCTCTTGATGGTGCCATAGGCTTGAGACAAGCGGAAGTAGCCCGGGACAGGCACCCCCGCCGCCACGTTATTCACGGCGCAGATCTCTGCGCTTAACCTCGGGAAAGGCGACAGGTCGGTGGCCGGTGCCTCTTTGCGGGCCTTGTCCGAGTCGTAGAGGCAGTAGGAGCTCTCCTCTTTAATGCTGGGAGCGAAGGAGCAGGAGGTCGCCTGTGGGCTTGTGGGCTCTTCAAGGCTGCAGGATCTCGGGGGATCTAGCCAGACCTCCATCCCTGACATGTAAGTGTGCGGAGTGGGAACCATGCTTGGTGGCGGCGGCGGCGGGGGCAGATCCTCGCTGCATTTGCTCAGGACCGGGAATAGCCCGTAGCTTTGCAACCCGTACGGCAAATCGGACGCCTGTGGCAGGTAGACACCACCGTTGTTCGGGTAGTAGCTGCTGCCGCCGCCTCTTCCTCCTCCTCCTACTACTGCAACTCCGCCGCCGCCGCCTCCCCCTCCTTCCCCTCTGCCTGAGGCTGAGCTGATCAAAGAGTCCACCAAAAAGGCATTTGCAGCTGGGGTCTCCGAACATGCCATTTCCTTGGAATAATTTGGCGAAGAGAGCAGAGAGCCCTTCCTGGCTGACATTTCTTGTGCAAAACATGCTGAATATGATTAGAGATACCCCCACGCCACGGCGACTGCGTGCAGCCAATGGAAACCCAGCCTTCGTTCACAACCCCTCCCAGTTTGGTTTCGTAGGCGGCGAAATGCTCTCCTGCCCACGTCTGAATGGCGCGTGTGCGTGCGTGCGTGCGTGTACTTGTAGTTGTGCACGGAGGGTGCGTGGGTGGATATGTATGTCTACAGATTTGAAAATATAATGTACCGAAGGTGATGTGTGGATATGTGTGTGTGTGCCCTCCCATATATGCATGCATGTGTGAATATATGCCCACAAGCATGTCTAGAGGTATTCCACGCGCAGTAGGCCACGTCTTCCCGTGGCTGCCTTTGCTAGTTCTCAGAGGGGGAACAGCCTGCATGAGGTTATATAACGAAGGACGAAGTGGCGGGAGGAGGAAAACAATGGAAAACACTGCCGGGTTTTAATGAGACTCATAATTTAGCGCGTTCTGGTCTATTAGCATATGCACTAATATAAAACAGCAAAGGCGTGAGCGAATTATTACGTCCTGTACAGCAACAAGCCACCTGTAAGCGAACTATTCAGCCTCTTCCCATCCCACTCTTTGCACAACTCGTGGCTGTCTTGACATTTCTGAAGCTCAGACAGGCTCATCAACTTTGGCGAGCCTCGGGTACCTCTCGTGTCTCGCCTAGGCATTAGTCTAGGTCGGTGGTCATCTCAGCCTGGCCACCGCAAGTTGGAAGCCCGATCCGAGCTTCTTATTAGCAGTCAAGGCTTATGATATCAAGAAGACAACCCCCGCTCCTCCGGCTTCTTAAGATACCAGCCGCAGCAATGCGGACAATTCTCACACCTGTGTTTTACCTTTTTTCTCTCTGAGTCTAGCATACTACATTAAGAAGTAAGAGGTATTACTTCTCAATACCTCTGTATAGGAGAGGCGGTTCACCACCACCTCACTTAGCAAAAATATCACAGTATTTGATACAATGTATATAAGCACCCAGTATAGAATTATTATATCAGCAGCAAGATGAAGAGTTTAGGGTATTTTTTAAGGCGATTCGATCCCTAATTGTCCATTAAACCAGAAGTCCAAGTCACAAGGTTTTAAACTAAAACCTTTTTATGGAAATGAAAAGAAGCAAACCCTGGCAAAACATCTCCACGCTACTATTTTCTAGGAATCTCCCTCTCAGATTAAGGATTTTTCAAGGGTAGGAGCCCTGAATTATAGAAAAAATGTACAATTCTTTCTAAATATCTGCATTTAGATAAGGGAGAACCCTCTTCTACTTTTTTTTAAATAGAAGACCTCTTTTCATCCAGAAATGACCAAAGCAAAACTGCTAGATAATTCTGTACAGTCAGTCTATAACTGTGATGGAAGGAGTCGACAGCCAGCAGACGAGAGAGGGAGACCAACAGACGAGGGGGATGAATTTTATAATGAAGCAGCACCGAGAAGGCTCCACGCCCCCCTCGATTGCTTGGCTTCTTGTGGTTTTGGAAGCCATGCAAACAAGGTCTGGAGCAAGAGCAACTCTCAAGCGCTCTTGGCACTTTTTGGAAGGCTTCCTTTTAAATGTTCTTCTCCTTGCTTAACATAAAAAGCTTGCCAGTTTATGTTTTAATTCGTCGTGCCCCAAGCCGTCCCAGTTGGTAGCACTAACTGATCGCCTCTCTCAGTTCCCAAGCGAGTAAGAAATATTCTTCTGAACAATTCAATATTGTGCCGTCAATCTTTAGTTCGGTTCCGTTTTGGCATCCACCACGCCTTCGCCCATAACGTCCTCCAAAATGCTAGGAATGCCAGGGAAATCGAGGAGGCCAGGCGTTATGGGCGAAGACGTGGTTTCCTTCTGCCCAAGCCTTTGCCCGGAGGCTTCCTTACCCTTGCCCTCTCATCTTGCAGCACTTACCCTTGGCTTTCATAGGAGTCACAAAGCTCCCCGAATGACTCGCCCATCCCAACCAGGGCAGCAAGAGTGGCGATCTGCCAACGGCTCTCGGGGTTTCCTATCGGGCTTGCTTGGCCCACGGGAAGGAAATCGCCTTCTCCTCTTAAGAGCTTCACCGCAGACAGGTCCCTTTGAAGTGGGAAGAAGAAGGCGGGCTAGCCGAGGAGAGTTTTAGGAAGGCTAGTAGAAATGGATGCCCCTCCTCAGGTTCCTGGTCTGTGCAGGGGAAGCCCGGAAGGGGGTTGTTGCAACTTTGCAGGACCATAAAATCTTTATGGAAAGACACAAAATCCCCTTCCCCCAACCTTCACCGGGGCCAGTTTTCTCCACTAATTTCTTTCTTTCCCACCATTACCATCCAAGAACTGCACCCAGGGCTTCAGCCTCAGATGGCTTCCGGCAGAACTGAACCATTGAAGCTATGCAGGAAGAGCAACTCAGCAAAAAGGAGAAATACTTCTCTCTCTTTCAATTCATCCCCACACCTTGAGGGAAAACTGTTTATATTTTTGCGGCCTCTCCTACACATTTACAGGCTGTTAATGTTAAAGGAGCATTATCAGATATTTAGAGCAGTATCATTTCTTCCAAAATTAATAGTACAGAGACAACTGTTTTGTTGGTTAGCATGTGGGAAAACTAGTGCTGGTGAGCGAAGCCTTGAACAGAAATAAGGAAACAGATACTGCAATGCGACTCAACTGCAATCCAGTTTTTCTCCCTCCCAAGACCTGGTTCCACTCAGAGGAGTCATAAGAAGAAATAGATAAATAATCTGCTTTGATCTGAATAGCCTGTTTCTCCTCTCTTTGTCAAAGCCAACAGAAATGAGATGGAAAGGTCCAAATCCATCCCAGAAATGGTTTTCAAGTTTAACATTTAGGTTCATCTCATGATTGTGGCTTTCATTAACTGCACACACTTAGTTGCAAAGAGGGAATTGCTGGGTTAAAGACAACAGCATCAGCATCCTATCATTTCCAACTAAAGAAAATGAGCAAGATTCTAGATTCTAAACTTTGGAGTTTTCTGGATTATAAACCTAAGACAAAATTTATCACAGAGTGATGGTGATGTTCAGCAGGCAAAAAGAAAAGAACAAGAACAAGAAAGAGAAACAGCCTGGGATAAGACTTAGCGTCCAGATATCTTAGGAGAATACATATCCCCAAACAAAGATGGTAATTTTGGCTGGCTTGCTCCACTACAATCTGGATCTCGGTTTATCAGGAACACCCTGTTCTTCAAGATTGGGGAGATCAATCAGATCTTTGGCCCAAGAAGGCTATATGTCTGCCTTTAAGCTTCAATCACATCAGGCTCAAGAAAAAGCAGCAAGAAGAGAAACGGGTAAGGATGGAACCCCTTTCTTTTCTCCAGAGCTGTGATATTTCACAGCATATTCCAGAATTGCATTTATGAGAGTTGTGGGCTCATTTAATCCCAAGTACAGGGCAACAGCAACCAGACATTCAAGTTGCTTTTATTATGGCATGTTTTGGGAGCCAAATGCATGTCTTTGATGGTCAAAGCACTTCAGGTCTGATCCGAAGCCCAGAGAGGTCAACGATAAAAGGGGATAAGGGGCACATTGACTTAGGCTTTGGATCGGTGAGAAGTGCCTGAATTCCTCTGTGAGACTTTTTTTTGAATCACTAACAAGGCCAAGGCAAGGCAAAGAGCAAATTGCCTCGTCAAACCCAATGGAGTAAAACTAATAACGTGCAGTTGATTCTTAACTATAAAAGATAATGGTCAATTCTGGAGCAACTAATCTACTTTGGCATGCATTGAGTTTAGTGGCCACATTTTAAAGTCTTAACAATGAGCCTCGAACATTAACTAGGGCATGATTGCATTTCTTGGGACCATTCTGTAACACATTCTATTTTCGTTCTGCCAAGATGTGTGTCTACTAGATGGTAGTTTGTGTGTAAACAATTGCAAACAACCAGACAGTTCCATAACTGAGTGGAACTAAAGGATTTGGACCAGTGAAACTACAAGCTCACATTTCAACCACCTTGCTGGAGTTACCAACGAATTGAAAGGGATCTGGAATCTGTACAGGCCAAGTGGATGGATGGAAGCCACCCATACTGACTTTCGGCACTCAACCTTTCAAGAAATCAAGAGGAATATAATGATCATGCTAATGGAATTCTTAGGCATTTTTCTAAAATTAGACTAAAAAAAACCCCAGAAAAGGAAATAAAAACTTAAACCCCAAACCGAGATGGATTTTCTTTCCTTTTCCAATTTTCAGAAAAAGGAGGTCTACCCACTTATTGCTTCCAAGAATGATGAAAAAATCATGGAAAGCAGCAGCTAATTAAATTGGGCTTTATATTTATGCGATGGACAAATTGAGATTTCGGAACTCAGTTTAGAGTTAGAGAAGAAAGAAGAAAAAGTCTGGAATCTGAAGCCGTCTGCTTCCAAATTTATGGTCTCTGCCTATATTTCATAAATCATAAATAGAATTAATATGAGCAGTGCATCTTCTTTACTGTTGAAAGTACCGTATCAAGTTGTCAAAAAGATAACTGCTACCAAGCCAGTTTTCCCTCTGGATGAACTCTCAAAAAGGTTGTTCTCCATTATGTGGCTGTTGTTGTTATTGTGTTGTTGAATGTATCTTTGGGCAAGAAAGGTGAAAATAACTAAAATAATTTTCATTTTCTTTTAGAAGATCTGTCACACAAGAATGAGTGACTAAATTTTTAAAGAAAAATTAAAAGCAGGAATGAAAGTCAGGCTTGGGAGATTAATTTCCTTTAAAATGTGGTTTGTATTTGCACTTCAGATGTAGACTTCTCTCTCTCTTTTTTTTTTTTTTTGCCTGCTGGAATGCTTGTCCGTTTGAAATTCTACCTTCTGGTAATTATCTGGTTTCCATTGATTTCAATGGGATTTATTTGTAGTAAAAATCCTCTCTTTCAATCAAAGCCAAGCCACATGTGTGGACTGTGTGGATTTGTATATTGGCTAGTGGCATGCCCTGCCACATTAAGGCAATGCCTTTTTAAAGCATATATTTATCCAGGGAAAAATTAGGCTGAAATCAACACAATCTTTCTAAATCCACACATTTTGAAGCAGGAACACAATTACCAAGATCTTTTTACATCTCACTGTGGTATAAATTCAAAGGAAGGCCTTTCTGAGATCTACACCAGAACCTCTGGATTGTAAGAAAACGATTCATGGCTTGAATTTTACACTTGATAACAGGAGTTAGGTAGGAATACCTTCTTTTAAATTCAGTGGTATTTCTGAACAAATAACAAATAGCTTCAGGTAATTATTTTCACAAATATCTCTAGGTAACTATTTTCACAAATCCTCCACTGCTTGTAGCCTGCATGTAATTTATTTTTAATAAAAGTTATTAGCATTTCAATTCACAAATAACTTTTGGAAGGGTATTGATTTCTGTATTAGTGGAATATTAGTGGGCCATTCCCTCAAAAAGATTTAATCTAGGCAATGCCAGGTGGATTATAGCTAAAATGATGAGTCCATTTTGTAGGTTTTTTACCCACTCCACAAATGACATTTGAGGTAAAGAAGCGTGACAATTTCTAAATAAAATCTGGATGCCTGTATTTCTAAGATGGTGTTCTTGTCAATAAATTTTTCAACACTTGATGCTGGCTTGTTTCACTGAAAATTTAGTGAGCTGATTAAATAAGGAAATAAAATATGAATTCAATACTGATAAGTGGATGGAGAGAAACCATGCTTTATATCAGTCTGCGCCCTATGTATTATACAGCAGATCCATTGAAGTCCAGAGGGTGAGACTCTGGATAAGAGTGTGTGTGTGTGTGTGTGTGTGTGTGTGTGTGTGTATTTGTTCAACTTCTATGGCTTCCCATTTGAAACAAGTAACTCTAGGCAGTGAACATTATATTTAATTTATAAAATCAAATAAATATATGTACACAGAAGCTAAGAAAAATCATAATGATAAATATTAATGTAACAAAAAATAGGGCTCTTAATATATTTGGGATCTTTTTATTGATTTGAAAGAATCTTAATTTAAGAATAACTAATCTCTGGAATCAATGCCCTATAAATGCTTATTTGTTTGTTTGTTTATATTTCTTACAAAGTTGTCTCAGCTCATAGGGGGGAAAGAGGTGTGCCATTTTGTTAATACCCCAAAATAAAAAAAACTATTTTTTTTTATTGAAGTCCTTAAATGATCTTTTTCAAAAAAATGGCAATGCTTGGGACATTGCAGCAGTTCCCTTGATTTATATATTTGTTCAAATTAAATGGAAAAAGGATCTGCCAGCATATATGCACTTTATAATATTTTCTTTCTTGTTTGACAAGGCCAGATATTATTACGATACTGTGAAATGTAATAGAAGAGAAAATCTTCATTCTGTGAACCATACAAAAAGAAGATAGCCTTTCAGTCATAAGAAATTAAAAATAAAAACCTCTATTAGAGCAATATCCAAAGGTTACAGAAAATGTAGAAGTTTTTGGACCAGAAGAGAAAACTCTAAAAGAGCCATCTTATGTTGGCACCATTTTTCAAATGAAGATTTCTTACTCCAAGACAGGTATGCAAAGGAATGTAATTTGCCAACTAGATTAGAAATTAAGGAATTGGATGGAAGATTTTGCCTAGGAATTCTCTCAATACTTCTTTAATATTTGGTGGCAAAGGATTGATTGCCATCCTATTCATCCTTTGAAGTTTCAACTCTACATTTCAGAAATTCGTTTTCAAAGATGGTGATCAAGGACATCACATTTATTAAATCATATGACCAGAACTAAAGATCGTAAAAATCAGAGGAAGACTTCTGAGAGAAAATGGGGATTAGGGACACACTGAATAGTCTCTGTTCTTTCTGTCTGTTAATTTAAGTAGCTACATCACAAGATCAGCCCAATGCTTTGCCATCAGAAACCAAGAATGTTCACCCTTAATTTAGCCTTAGTGTGACATTGTAGAGTAGATGTACTATACATCTGATGTAGATGTATACATCAGTTCCCTGCACATATCTAGCTCTTCCTAAGTTCATTACCTGGAAGTTTCAGAAGTCAAGAGATTTCTTCTTCTTTGGAATTTAACTTCCTCAAATTCTATTGAACTAAATGGGAAGCACAGGTTAAGTCTGAACTCATATCCTGTAAATTCAGGAAACCTTGAAATATCACAATAGCTTCTTTTTCAGAGTTTGATTTTCTAAAGACAAAATAAAATTAACATCACTGAGCTCTTAGTGTGTTTAGCATGATTAAGATATGAGGCCATTAAGTTTTCTTAGCTCTTTGACTATGACTATACCCGCCACAAATCAATAGCTATAGATCGATATAGCTGTTTTAAATTCAACCTTTACTCAAAATCTGATTCAATATGAAATAGGAACGAAAGTTAAGTGAAAAGGACACTTTCTTGACTTCCGGTTAAATCAATTACCAGCTTTTCCTAGTGGAGGGGAATAACTTTGCCCCTCTAAGAAAAAGGTGCACAACAAGTATTGATTTTAACACAGGAGCCCTATCAAGTTAAAATAAGTAAACTACCAGCAAAATCCAACAATGGCACCAGTGAGAACTGCCATTTTCATGGCTATTGATCTAGCTGATAGATGGCAACCCTTTTCCTTACAAGCATCAAGATTCATTATATCCATGGATTCATTTTTAAAAATAAATTTGCTTTATCTTATACCTTTTTACTTCTTCATGCACTAGAACCACGAAACCTTTGCAATGTTTTCTGTAGTTGTTGCTTTCAAAGATTCAACACTAAACTTCAAAAGATTCCAAATCACAATTACAGCCACAGATTTAATCATTGTCGGTTTCCAAAAAGTTAGAACATCTTTAAGATTTATTTCCCCCCCCTGCACAAAAGCTTTAGGTGTTAACTAAATTGCCTTAAAAGGCACACATTAATTGTATCTTGACAATTATTTCATTTTTTCTTTCCCAGTTTAAGCCCCAAAGAAATACTCACTCTTTGACGTATTCTAAACCTGAAGTAGCAACTTTCTGAAGTAACTTCTGCCCAACTTTTTAGTTCATGCAGAAGAAGTGAGCCATCAGGTTCACCTTTTCTTTATAAATATGATCATGGAAAAGTGAAATAATATAATGTAGAGCTCCCTGGATGTTTGGAGAACAAAGGCCAGAATATTCCTCTCCCTCCCTTCCCTGTGCGGCTTTGACATTGATCTGAAGAACGCCCTCTTGTGGTTGTCAGCAGAACAAATTACCCAGCCAGTTTCAAAACAGTCTTCTTCATAATATCGAAGCAATGCAGACAAGATCACCTTCTATATTTTAGATATTTCTAAAACCTTTGCCTAGCTTATAAACTCTTTCTTTCTCATTATCTAAATGGAAACATGATGGGATTTTTAAATGACTGCTTGTCCTAGAAATACACACAGGATTTGTTTCTTCTTCTCCATCTTCTTCTCCATCTGCTTCTCCTTCTCCATATCTTCATCCTTCTCCTCCTTCCTCCTTCCCTCTTCTTCCTCTTCTTCTTCCTTTTCTTTATGCCCTTCCACAAGCAGACAAACTCCATGACTCTTAGCCCTTGAATAACTAGTTAATTTTTAACTGGCAAAGGAAGTAGCTGGCGGGATATTTATGGCCACCCCACTATTCTCTGCTTGTCTGTCTGCCTCTCTCCATCTATCTTTCTATCTCTGCCTTTTAAGAGTTGCATTCCTTTGTAGCATGTTAGCAAAATAAACAAGCAAGCAAGTCCCCTCCACTCCCTCTCCCCATCTTCATGCATTTCCTTTGACCAGACACTGTCTGGCTGGGTGGGGGTCATCAGCAAAAGTCCAGAGCCCTTCACCTCAAGTTTATGGGTGATGTCCAAAGCAATACAGAAGTTCAAAGCCAATAAACCTAGAGGGGTAAAATATGTACATTTCTAATTAAGAATGGCAAGAAGAAAGTGGGAAATAAGGTTGAGCCCCTTTTTGCCCAAAGGCACTGGGTGGGGTTTCAAAGAGGCAAACTCTTATACTGTAGCCTGTGCCTTATGATGCTTTTGGGTAGCTCACAAGAGAAATCCCCTTAGAGACTATTCTTTTCCACACATCTCATACAGTATTGGCATATAAGCCCATCTCCATCAGTACCCTGAATTCTCTCTGAGGCCCCCTTCAACTTTCAATTCTGGATTCAGGTGTATGGTGCCTGGAACAAACAAGAACAAAGAACTACACACACACACACACACAGACACAAAATTGAGCTCTTGTGATGTGTTTTACATCTATGAACAAAAGCACCAAGTCTATAGCCTGCAATTATTTCAAAGCTGATTCCCCCTCCCTCCCTCCCCCTGTCTGCAATGCATTGAAACCTGGCCTGGTACCAGCAGCAGTCTGCCCACGCATTCATAAATACCAGACTTGATCTCCTGGCTTCTCAGAACTCAGTACAACCAATAGGTGAGTGGGATTTCCACCAAAGCAATTAACTCAAAACTCATGTTTCAGATTTCCAGGCTGGGTCAAAGAAGATCCACGAGAGTGCATCATAAATCTTTTTTAAAAACCTGTAAATTTCTCACATGTTTATTTCCAATGTGCAAGATTCCACTGTACTCATGCAAGAAAAAGCTTCCCCATATTCAAAGAAAACGGTATATACATACACAATACAGGTTCTCCCCCCCACCCCCAAACAGTGATAGAATCCTAAAGCATTGCAATTCATTAACCACAAAAGAAATTTTATCCATTCTGGAAGTAGTGTAAAAACAGCCTTGATAGTGTAAAGGTTAAACAAGAAAAGAAACATCTGACAGCTTCCAAGTGAAACAACCCACTTAAAATATTAGGAAAATGGCAATAAAACCATTTTAAATCATATAAGTCTTATAAAACACCATTATGGTATGAATCATACATTCAGATATGCTCAACAGTAAGTGACCTTTACAATAAAACACATATCCTTTGTAAACTGATATAGAACTTTAAGTAGCTTTCTTTCTGTTATATACTATGTCTCTTTTCCCCTCACATCCTCTTTGGTTATTTCAGAGAAATATATATATATACATATACATATACATATATTTGTGTGTGTGTACATGTAGGTGTGTGCATATATACACATACACACACACTCTTAATTTTTTTTTAAATTTTGCTGCTTAACAGCAAAGTAGGACATATAAGGCTAATTATAAGATATGACAACAAATTCCTTCTATTTACATTGTTTACTTTCTGATGGGCCTTCTTATGAAACACTAGTGGTTTTCATTCTTTGATTTCAGTGCATTACACATATCTAAATTACAATTAAAGATGATATTTGATATTTGCCAAACTGTACTTTTCCAGATATATTTCTTGAAGAAAGTTTCTGAAATAGAAGTAAAAAAATTTTCCATCTCATTTTAAACTTTTACCTTCTAATTTTAGAACTATTATTTTAGTTTTTTGTCTTTTCTCCTTCCACACAGGTTTAAGAAAGTTTTTGTTTGCTTTTAATATTTAAATAAGGGCAAAATGATTTGTCTCTGATATTGTTATTCATTAAAATTGTATTTCACAAGCCTACCCCTGTTGTCTTCTCAGTGATTATTTCTTTACCATATATGGCAAATTATTACCTGAAGTCCTTTTGAAAGGAAATTGTCTCTGTCTGAGGGGCAGGAGTGTAATTGTGGGGAGAAATAATAATTTGTCTTTCAGGGAGACAAATAGATTGGTCAGGGATTGTCTAAATAGAGATGGTGGGTGCTTGGGACATTTCCTTTTGAAGTTGTCCTCCAGCATGTATGATGCCCTGAGGAGTCTTCCCATGGACCTTCCATGGGAGGTAACATAGTTTTCCCATGGACCTTTCAATTAAGGTAACATAATTTTCAATCCACAACCACACCGTGAAGCCAGGAATTCGCTCCCGGCTTTTCACATGTGCGCACACCAATTGGAAGAAGTTGTAGAGATACAATGACTTTTGCAAAGGGTGGTCCAAGAGTTAAATGGATTCCACTTGATGTGTAAAGATGAAGAAAAATAGTTGAAAAGAAAACCCAGCCACAACAAAAAACAACAACAACAACAATTGGTCAATGTTGGAGGTAGGGCAAAAAAACATCTTAGTTTTTCAGAGTCCTTGCAGCCTCTGCACATCTCCTCCTTCCTGGTAACCCTGTGGCTTGACCTTATCAAGACTGACATCTGAATTTAATCTCGTATAGAAAAACACTACAAGTTTTAGGCTTAAAGTATTGGATTAGCTGAATAATACTGCAGTCGGTCCCTATTAATTTTTTTCTCTTTCATTCTTCTGTTTTGGAACCATATTTTTACTTGACGGTCGGTCAAGTTGAGCATTCGTGAGAGCTGAAGACGTTTCTCTTTGTTTATATAGACACTGAAGAAGAATTCCCTCTCTAATTCTCTAATCTGGTATTTGGTGTACGGACATCTCTTTTTACGGATGCGTTGTCCACCTGTGGAACAAAACATAAAGGCAGAAGCCATTAAGTCTGGACTCAGATGTGGCTAGAGGGAGGACTGTTGCTAATATTGAATAAGAACATCCATATGTTTCTCTTCTAAGAAAGAAACTCTTGACTCATTATTACTAAGTTTCATAATAGTGATGATCTCTCCTACTCAGTAGTTGTGTATATTAATTTTACCTTATCTCGGGGAAATAGCTTGCAGGTGCTGCCTTACTCCAAAAAGACCTTTTTTTAAAGCCCTGCTTCAAACAATTGTATTACAATTTCTGCTCTGAACATGTTTGCTCAAGACTGGAGTTTTCGTGGTCTTGAGAATGGGCAATTTTTCTGCATGCGCTGCCCTACTGGTCCTGAACAGTATTTTCTACCAAGACAGGCTTTACCTATGAAGGGCTCAATTGCTGCTTGTTACCCCGATGTAATGCTTTTACTACATTTCTACAATCGAAGCTTAGCAATAATAATAATTTTTTAAAAAGCTTCCTGGGGTCTAACTTTAGTCATTCTACTGAAATTCATGAGACATCATTTAATTCATGAGACTTCCAGAATTCATTAACTTCTGGATCTTCTGATTAAAATCTTAATGTTTATCTCTGCAGTTACTTCACTTGTCAATACATTGTGTCATCAGGATTTAAATCTAAAACATTTTCTGTGTTTGCATTGTCCCTTTTCTTTAATAAAGACATTTTCCCTGTCTCAGATAACCACCTAGTTCACTGATTCTTACCAGGGGAGCTTCCTATTTAAATACTATCAAAACTCCTGTCCCGTTAAAAATTCTCTTCCAATTTCAGCTGCACTGGATACAAACCTCTCAAGCCACTCCAGTTTTCCTTAGAACAGAGCTTTGTATTTTCTTTTGTCATCTTAACTTTGAAGGGATTAAATATAAATATTTGGGACTTTCTCACTTAAATAAGGACTTGTCAAGTTTCCTTTCACTGCTCAGAGTTAGGAAGGTCTTTTCCACCCTCAGTGCTTGAAGGAAGTCTTCAGAGAGAGAAAAACGCATATTAAAAAAAATCAAGCTGTGACAGCTTGAAGAACAGTTGTGAGAAACCAATTGTTGGACACAAGGCAACATTTAACTCAAACAGAGCTTAGGAGAAACTGATTATTTTAGACAAAAGAGCTAGTTTTAACTAAAATTGTTGTTCTTAATATATAGCTGCTGTTGCAGGCCCTCCCTTCATCTGTTACACCCTGTTCTCCGGCAATCCATAAAATCTGAGATGGCTTTGAATCCAAGTATCACACTAAGCTTTTAAGGATAACACACATGACTTTTATAGTATGTGTGTAAGGGTTTGTGTGTATTAATCGCAGGATTACATGGCTTTCAAAGGGCTCTGAAATCTCCTTTTGAACAAATTTTACAGGCGAAAAACATGCATTATATTTTGGGGGGCTTGAACAAGGAGCTCTCCCTCCTCTCTCTATTTAGCCCTTTGTTTAATGATTTAGGGGGGAAAAATCACCACCTGAGGAGGGGATAGTTTGAGGTTGGGTGTTGTTGTTGTTTTTTAAAGGCATCCATTGGCGGATGAGCATTTCACGGCCAATTTCAGTCCTCGCCACGTGATCTCGCCTTTTACAACAAAGTTTTGTTGGGGGAAATCTAACGGCCCTTCATAAACCTTCTCTGCTTATAAAACAGCATATAAAAATTTAATAGCGGCCGTGCGCTAAGATTTCCAAGCCCCGTTCATAAAAAGCGCTAGGGCGCTGCCTTTATACGTACTGGAGCTGCTGGATTTCTCTTCGTTGTTGCCGGAAGACGAAGCGGGGCTGCTGCTGCTCTCGGCCCTTCTCCGCCTCTCCTTTTCCCCCGCCGCCTCCCGGTCGCAGGCAGCCTCTGAACTCGACACCGCAGCTGCAGCAACTCCCGAGGCGGCGGGAGCTCCTGCGGGCGGCATCTTCTCCCCGGCGGTGCCCTTGTCGCCCGCGTAGTCCGAGTGGTTCTCCGCCGGGCCGTACGCGGTCTCGAAAAACTGGTCGAAAGCCTGGGGCAGCACTCCGTTCCTGCCCACCGTGCTATAGAAACTGGACGAGGCCGCAGCCGCGGCGGAGACTGCGGAGGTGGCTGGGTGGTGGTAGCCGCTGCCGGCCGCGGTCTTCCCGAACATTTCGCCCCGGCTGGCGGCGGCGGCGGCGGCGGCGGCAGCAGCGGCCACGGCGGGCGGGAGGCAGTCCCGGTGCCTGAGCTCGTCGGCGGAGTAGCAGTGGGGGAGGCTGTTGCGGGGATGCCACTTACTGGCCGGCTCCAGGCCATAGTCCCGGAAGGTCACTTCTCTCACGGGTGGCACCTGGGACAGGTTGGACGGATAGGAGTAGGGCACTGGGCGAGAAGACGGACTCTGGGGCAGGAAGGGAGGGAGGCCGGAGAAGTCCGGGCCGGAAACGTAGTAAGTACAACTGGGCAAATACATATTCGAGGAGCAGGGTACTCGCTCGTCCAAATCCATAACGTGGCTGGCTACCTCGGGTTCTCCGTATTAGCCGAGCTTAACATGACGCTCTAATGCAGCTGTCTCTTGGAAGCTGAGCCGTGAAGTAAGAAATTGAGAGACGTAAAGCTGACGTGGAAAGCTTTCCCCTTCCTTAGCAGGGAGGCGCTGCTCACGTGACCAAATGTTAAAATTGACAAGCTATGAGTACGGGCCCTCTTCCTCTCCCTCTCCCCCACCCCACCCCCTCCTTTCTCCTTCCCCTCCTTGGGAGCTATCTCGAGAGAAGCAACAGATCGTCCCCTCGGGTCTCCAGGCGTTAAAAATAGAACAAAACACCGAAACGCAAATATTTAAATGCAGTTTATATCTATCTAACTTTCGAACGAAAACTTCCAAAAGAAGGAAGAAAGGAAGGGAGGCGTGCGTACTGGGGTATTATTATTGTTGTTGTTGTTGTTGTTGTTGTTGTTGTTGTTATTATTATTATTATTATTATTATTATTATTATTATTATTATTATTATTATTATTTACTCTCCCCTTTTCCATTTAAACTATCTAGACCCCATTCTGATGGAATGGAAACAGTAGGTTTGGAAGCTGCAGAATCCTGCTTCTCGCCCCTTCCTCTTTTTCCTCCTGGGTCTGAAGAAATGTCTTGTCACAGACATAAACACTCACACACACATTCTCCTCAGCATAGGCAGGTCTGCCTTATGGGCTGCGCAACCTCTTGGGGTCTTCCTGAAAGGTCCCTCGATTAGATAATCTTCCAGACCTCCAGGCTATTCTGAAAGCCTCGGCCGGCCAGCGTGCGCCAGGGTCAAGTCTGCACAGTGGTTTTCTTGCTAGACGCGGATGGCGAGCTGTTATTCCTGTTTACTTCCGACGAAGCATTAGTGTCTTCCTTCTTCTGGATACCTATTCACCTCAGCTAACTTGGGAATTTCCATCCGGTCTTTGAGTCGGATGCTGAATTTGTACATTAAGTGTCTTTAACCAGAGTTTTATTCCTTTCTTCTCTCTCTGTCATTATCTTCCATATTCTTGATTTTCATCCTGACTTCCTATATAGCAAGAGGTCTTTGAGACAGCAAGTGATCAGGAAAAGGATCTAATCTCACAGAAACAGCTGCCAGATTGAAGGACCCCTTCTACCCGATCCTGGAAGCTGCGATTTTGAAATAAGAACTAGGTTTTGCCAACTGATTGAGTGAAAATGACATTTCACAGAGTTAGGAGATTTGCGTCCTCCACAACACCTTTCATTAGCCCGCGGAAAGGCCTTCAGAAGTGGTGCCCAAAGCAAGTTGCTTCTCAAGCTAAAATGGACAGTAAAAAGAACACCCTTGTATTTATTCACAGCCAAAAGAGAGAGAGAGAGAGACAGAAATATTGCTATACAACACTCTTCTCGCAGGAAGCAAACACCAGAGTTCTGCGGGCTGAGTTATTCTGATGAAAAAGAAAATAAACTTTTTTTGGCTATAACTAATTAGAAACTCATGCGCCTGTGTATCTGTGCGTCAGGAGTATGTCTAGGGTAGAAAATTGATCTATCGCTGCTCTTCTGGCAACTGATTCTAAAATTACCAAAGAAAATAGGGCAGATTTCCTAGTGGCAGTGTGATCCATTGTCTGAAAATTAGGGAAAAGAAAAAGTGAAATTATTGGGAGCGGAAATAATGATTCTCAATACTTTTCTTCCCTCCTTGGAAAATAAACCTTGAAAAGCCTTACTCTGCATTCTGGGTGCTTAGGATTTAATTGTCGGGACCGATTTGTTTATTTATTACAGAATTAATTCTAACTGACTCAATAATATTGGGTTCTGGCAGAAAAATACCTTGATTGTGTATTTTCTTTACCTTTGATTTAAGTATGTCGAGTTGTAAATATCAATATAATCTAGTAAGTACTTTGTGGTGGAACACACTAATTTATTAGCATTAATGTTTATATACTTTTAATGCTCCCCCTCTTTTCTTCTGCTCTCCCTTTTTTCTTTTCTTTTTTTACAAGGGTAACCCATCGCAAATCAACAGCTTTGGACATATCCCTTTAATGAACTCTTTATTTTGGATCGCTGGAATAACTTTTATGGGCCTTCAACGTTTGTAAACTGAACTTGAAATTATTAATTAATCTCCGTCTTTGTCACATTTGCCAAAAGAGTCGATGAAAATAGGAGATAAGGGTGTCATCAAAGGACCGGTTACAGCTTGCTGGGGTCTATGTGGGACTATTAAATGGTTTTATTTCTCCTTTCTTTCTTTCTTTCTTTGTGTGTATGTGTGTGTGTTGAGGGTTTTTTTTTTACAGAAATACGCAACAGGGATGCTTGCCAAGTTGACTTCAACAGCAGCCTTCTTGCTTTTCCATATTTTTTTCCCTTCTCAAGCAAAATACCTGCCTCTGAGTTCCCTCTCCAACTTTTCCCATTCTTGATATAAAAACTGCATTTCCTCTCCTTTTCTGAAGGGTCTCTCTCCCCCCACCAATAACTCCAGCGATAACAAAGGCGCCACCGTTGTACTGAGTCGCCCCGCCTCTGTTGCTCTATAGCAAACAGCTTCCTTGCCCTTGCAGGAGACGAGCATTTCAGGCAGTCTTGGAACCCGGCGCGTCTAGAAAGGGGCGAAAAACAGCTCTCAACTGACGGGCTTTTATAGCACTTTTGGCAGTCAACTTAAGCTTGTCTCCAGCAGACGCGACTGAAAGCTATCCGAAAGCACCGCCTTCCCCGAAGCTTTCAAGAAACAGTGTCCTTTAGGGTAAAGTGGGCAACAGACCTGGAAGGCGAGCTCTATACAGTAATGGCAAGGGCACCTCTGGGCAGCCAAGGACAGTCTGTGTATTCCTTTCAGACAAGAGGGGAACGGAGGCTCCGTCTCGGGGAGGCGATAAAGCAGAGAGACGGAAGGGAGGGGGGGATTGAGAGACATGGCGTGGAGAAAGTGGTTGCGGTGACCCGCAGCTCCAATCTCTGGTTCAGTTTATTTCTTCTGGTCTTACGCAACTAGTGGGACGTTTGGAGATTTGGAAAAGGTGTATTCAAACGCAAGACATAAAGAGTCTCCCGCTGAGCTTCCATACGGATGGCAGGTTTCCTTCAGAGGAGTGCCATTCAGCAGTCTTCTTCGCTTCCTTCGTTGCCAGGTGAAAAGTAGTGAAGGAATGCCCAGACTTTTCCCAATAGTTCGCCAGCATCCCCAACCTTTTCCCAAAAGTTGTCTTTCTTCTATTCCCTCTCTCTTAATCCTTGGCCTTCTCCACTATACCAGAGTTTATGAAGCCTCTCCTTCGGAAATGTCCCTGAGTTTTCATATACCTAGAAGCGGAGAATGGATGAGAAGAGCAAGGAAGGAGTAGAGACCAGCGTCCCAATTTACGTCGCTGGAAACCAGGTCAATAAAAAGAGGCAATCCCATTTAGAAAGAAAATTAACCGGGTTCTGTGCCTGAGGGGGGGGGGTGTCTGAGAAAAAATGCTGTTGGGTTTTGAATAAAGATGCAGTGAATGACAGTGGGGAGTTTAGGATATCAAGAACGTCGATTATCCACACCCAAATTAAGTTTTGCTGGAGAATTTCTATTTGACTTTGAAAGAATATAAAAGGAACCTAATTAAAATATATCCTTTGCTCTCTGTAATCTCCAATATAAATTATTTTTTAAATGTCTAGCTATTTTCTTAATTAGAAGTGGCTTTAAAATTTAGGATTATGTCAGGTGTCTAAACATGTCAGAGCATTCCATAGGAAACATTTCCTTTTGAAGATAGCTATGTTTCCAACATGTCTATGAAAATGAGTTTGTTGCAACAGGTCTTCAATCTGCCATTGTTCCCATCTCATGATTTTTACCTTTTGTTAATTTAGAGATTTGAATACATGTGTACATTTCACACAGCTCTCTTAATGTCTATGGGATTTGCAATTTATTAGTCTCTGAATTCCTAAAAGTGCGACTTTTTAACAATGGGTTCAAACAGAAAGAGAAAAGTGTCATAATCATTTGGGTATTAAAGCTGCCTCATGTTTCTTTAAAAGTTCGTGTTCCTGATCCCTCTCTCAAATGAAACCATATCTTCCTATTGCAATATAGCTATATCAAATATTTTTAAAATGTAGTATTTCCATTTTGTCATTTTCTCTCAGGATTTTCTTTAGATCTTTTCATAGTATTATTATGTACAAACTTACTGTTTTAAAATAAGATATAAACTTCTCAAATATTTTCCTAAATAAGGATCTAATGGAATATTAGATGGTCTGACCCTTCAAATTTGTTCTGAGTGTGGAGAGTGAAATTATTCTGCATCAGAATAAATGTTTAATGTGGTTGCATGTGCAACAAAAATATTAATCAAAATATTTCTTGGGGAATAAGATGCTTAGTTTAACCCTAATGAATAAGAATAAATGCTGCTAAAATTAATATAATTGAAAAACATATAAATATTCTTAATAGCCACTAGTTTCCTCTGGAGAGTCTATTATTGACATTATGTTTATATATCTATATTTATATTACTGGTTGCTCTAGAAATCCCCTCTAGTCTAACTTACTTGGAAATGTGTTTTATTTGTGTTCCCTCTTGTTACTGATCGTTGCTTCTATAACAGTTAGAAAACATGAAGCCAGGTATGTCTAATCAGGAGTAAGTCTATTGAGTTCAATACTAGTTTATTTCAAATTAGCACAGCACGCATAACACTGAAGTTTAGATTGCATAGTTGATTCTCCACAATAATTTTTATTTACAAAACCACCCAAATTTGGGAGGTTTATCCCTACAAATATGAAAGGCAGTTCCCATTTTTTCCCCTCTCCTGCCACAGTCCCAATGAAAACATGGAGGGATACTCAAATGCCGATTTCCAGCTACTGATGCAGGAGGCATTTAGTTGCAGGCAAACTTGAATCTTTCAAGGCTCCGGAAAACAGTAATCTTTGTTTTGACTCTACTTCATTTATTTACTTCACCCCTCAAGTTTGACAAACTTGTGCAAGTACATTCTTTACTTACTTAAATTCAAAATTAAATATTTTAAACCTGAAGTTAATTTTAAGTACTAGAAATAAAGTGAACTATTAAGTCTTTACTACAAAATCCCATGTCAGTTCATTCTTTCCCTTTTCCCAGTGTTTTCATCAGTAAAATTCAAGGTGGAGGATCATTTTCACTTGAGGTTGCTCAATAGAAACCCTTCCCGATCTCTTTCTCCCTCAGGACCCAATCCAGTAATAGGACTTTCTTTGATGAAGAAAAGTCTTTTGGCACTTCGTTGTTCTATAGAATCTTTTCCACATTCAAGTGAAAGTTAACCAGCACCAACTGAATGTAAATGTTAATACATACAACAGAATTTCCAATCTTTCCTGGATACAATACTATATATATCAAACCACGTGCCCCATGCACGTTTACCTTTTTCCAAAGATTATGTTATCTGAATTTCTGCCTTGGCAATATGCTGCATTCAAACAGTACAATCCAGAGTGGCCTCCAAGTTAATTTTAAAGAACCATTTTACTGAGACATTTCTATGTAAAAATCCAGGAATGGATTCTGCATCGCGGGATTTCCCAACTACCACCGCAAAATTAAAGGTTATAACTTTTCTGCCCAGTTGAGGAGATAAAAAAGTTGTTCTGAACAATTGAAACAGTCAATGGACAACATTCCAAGTCTGACATGTTTAGATGTATTGATAATAGGTGATGCCTTGAACTTGACCTCAGGTTTGTTAATCAAGGAAATTCATAAAAATAAAACTTTTTCCTGCAATGGTCACGTTTTCCTAAAAACAAAATATAGAAAAAATGCCTTTTCTTTCTTTTTCACCTTAGCAATGAAATTCTTATTTAATATCCAAAGCAAACCAGGATAATTAATTCTACTTATTGCAGCTACAAGTGATTTTTGTAGAATAGTTGCAGAAGTGGATTGCAGTTATAATAATATTTTCCATTGTATTTTCTTATATTTTATTTTGCTATAGCACCAAAGAATCATACAAGAGTTTGCTTTCTTCAGTTCTACAAATTATTATAAACGTAATTTTACATATCCCAATATGAACCAAATAAATCACATTTATCTTGCATCCAGTTTCTCAGTAGTCCAGTAATCTATATGTCAGAAAACATCTAGATACCCAAAATATATGCTTCAAAGGTACTTTTCCCAACTAGACTAAACCACAAGCCACAACCTTGTATCAAAAAGGTTTAAAATAACTGTATTCCTATTGCGTCATTCAATCTTATGAACATTCCCAGATTTCCCTGAAATTCATTGTAAGAATTTAATGTAATAATGTTAAAAATGAGTTTCATGTTGCATTATAAGCTTACTAATTAGACAAAGACGGATCTGCTGCTTACTGCGTATTTATGTTAATTGGGTTAAGAAGAGAAAAAAAGTACATTTTTTCCATCCTCCTAGAGCAGTCTAGGATGGTCTGCAAATATTACTTTCAACATAAACTTCCTTTCTTCCTCAAGCCCAAGAGCTAATTCTGGGCAGTAGTGAAAATGATATATAGTTATTACCTTTCTGTGTTATTTCCATCAATTATTGGTATCATCATTATTATTTGCAGAATAGAGGGATAGAAATAAGTTTGAATGGCAAGAAATAATAGCTTTATGGTTGGTATGATGATGAGTTATGTCACAGTTGCATTTCGCAGTGCCCACATCAGAAACAGAAGCAAAGCAATGGAGCCATTTGGCTGAGTGGGTATGCAGGCAAAATCTCCTTCAAAATCGCCCTTCTGCTCTCATGTCAGCCTGGGGTAACTTCCACCACAAATAATTACTAGAGTGATGTTGCTATATGGATAGTCTTAGAGTTGAACTGGAACGCCATATAGCTTCAATTGGGGGGAGCATTCGGACATATCCAGATTATAATTTAGTCTGGAATTTAAAAAGAAGCCCTAGGTGGATCTGATGCTACACTGAAAGGCCACATACCCAGTCCCCATTTTTGGCCTTTTAGAGAGTGAGCATAAACTAATGATCCATTAGAGTCTAATTCGTCATTGATATCAGAAGTGCCTGAGAAATGACCAGAAGGATAAAACCAAATGGAAAGATTGTATTGATTTCTTCCTGTGTTAAAGTCCGCCTTCTTCCTCCTGCCTGCCTTGATTTAGAAATACATGTAAATTAGATTTAGCCAAACCAAAGCCATTTAATCCTTTGCCGCACAGCAAAGCAATTGGCATCTGTAACCTTGTCTGGCTGCTAAGAGAAACACTTTAAAACTGCAAGTAGGCCCTGTGGAATATCCCACCGATTCCAAAGGAAATAAAGGATAATGATTAAAAGGAAAAATGATTAGGGTGGAAGTGTGACAAGTTTAAAACAAAAAACAAACCCCCAAATGCTGCTTCAAGATAAATGATATGAGCAGCTGCAGGAAATGAAAAAGCTTCTCCTTTGGAAAAACTTCCTTTTGCAGGAGTCCACAGAAAAGAGGTTGGCCTATAAGGGGATGAAGTAAGTACTGTTCCAAGGCCAAGTGGAAAATATTGCAAGCATCATTAATTTCTGCCTGCTATGACACTCTCCCTTCCATCTCCTAAATGCATTTTTGTTTATAAGCCAAGCCCAGAAAATTAACTTTTCCGAATTTATTCTTATAAGACTATTCTGTGAAAAATGGGTGGGTGGGGTTTTTCCCCCCTGGAAAAAGTAGAGAGTTTGGAGTGGAAGTAGAGAGTTTGGAGAAGATTCTTGTTGGAGAGGAATTCTTCTCCTTCTCCTTCTCCTTCTTCATCTGCAGGGTCTGCCTCAAACTGCCCTAACATATTTTCGAGATACTTTACCAACCTGTTTGTGTCTTAGAGAGGAGGTGGCAAGGCTGTGAGAAAATTACACCCCACAGTAGGATAAGACCGAGACACAGAAAACTATATTAAAAACAGTTTAAACGGCACCCCTGCTGCCTGGGATTTGTTGTTTTGCCGCAGCGGACACGGTGCATCTGAATCGTCTTAGCCATGCAACATTTATTCACACTCAGTGGCTGGAGATTCACGTGTGTTTTCTTACCCCAGTCGCCAGGATCCAGTGTCGCGGCGCAAAACATCTGTGGCGAATTTGGCCGGCAGAGAGCCTGTCCGGTCGAGGAGAGAGAACCGCCCTCCCCATTTCAAGAACCGAAGTCGGTTCTGCAGGACGGGACGGGGCGTGCCGGGACCGGTTCCGCGGACGCTCAGGAAGCCCGCGGCTCTCCGGTTCACTTTTCTGCTTGCCACGAACTTGAGGCCAAACGTTATCCAACCGTTCGCCTTGTTGGCGGCTCCTTTCCCACTCCTGCTGCTTAAACAGCCGGCGGCGGAGATGATTAAGCAGAACAGAGTCCGGGAAATCAGTTTCAAGGATTATGTAATCCCACGAATCTCCTATTTCTGTTCCCCACCCCTTTCTTCCCGGTCTCGGTCTCGGTTTCGGTCACGAAAGCATCCGCTGCTCTTTCCCTGGCGAGACCCTCAGGCATTGCTTCCCCAAATCACCAGGGGTCAGAGTACAGTAATGACCGTGGATCCGCGTCGTAGGACTTGACCTTTCCTACGTCGAACAGGGCTCTTTTTTTCACGCTGCAGGAAGAGATGGGGAGGCAGAGGGCGGAGGGGAGGGGGAGGGAGGAGAAGGATGCTCTCTTTGGGGACCTCTCATCGGAAACCAGGGGAAGGGAAGGCAGCGGCCCTGAGTTTTCCTTAGCGCCATATTTGGTTTACTTCACCAGCGCCTGAAAATATTCTTTTCTCCCACTCCAGAGTCTGTAAACTCAAGAATCGAATGCCCGCAATCCCAGGAAAAGGAGTCTAGAAAGGACTGCTTCCCAGAAAAAGGAGAATAAAAAGGAAATATATAGAGAGAGTGGGGTTAGAAGCCTTCGTTCTTACTAGTTCACCTTAATTTTCCCCGAAAAGAACTGAGCGGACGGTGGGGAGAACATAGGTCCAAATCAACGTAAGGGTGGGTGGAGAGGATGAGAGTAGCAGCGAATGAGCTCCTTTGAGAGAGAGTGGACGTTTTCCGCCACACGGAGTTCTTTGGGGACTATTTCAACAACAGCAGAATGAGCGACTAGATTTATGCCATGCTAAGGTGCTTCTAAGATTTCAAGTTCCTGGCAGGTTGTTCCCACTACTATCATCCTCTGGGATGAAATTAATTCTGAGCCCACGTCACTTTTGACAATTCTTTTTCAAGAAAAATTAGATGTACCTCCAAAATTTAATTAATATTTGGGGCTCACAAATTTACCTGTAGAGTTGTAGAGTCTCTCTCTCTCTCTTTCTCTCTCTCTCTCTCTTCCCCTATCTGTCTCTCTCTCTCTCTCTCATCTATCTATTTATCTCATCCTTCTATCCATACCAAGCTTTTGTTCACTAAAGCATAACACTCCAGTGGAGGGCTCAATGCTAAATATTTGGGAATTAAAGTATATTTAAATACGTTGTAAAAACAGCTCTCAGTTACATTTCTTCAAAAAACTCCACTTGCTGAGCATTATTTTCTTTCAGTATAAAAATAAACAAATAAATTCAAATTTAAAATACCATTTCCATGAGTATAGTTTAAGTGTACATTATTTTTTAACAAATTGTGTGTTTTTAATTTTTTTTTAAAAAGTTTTTTCAAACTGATATTTTTAAGAAGAGACGGGATTAAGTATTCATGCCAGATTCCAATAAATGGGAGGCCTGTAATTTTCAAGGATCTTTAGAAGTTGAGAGTTACCCAACCTGTTGAAACAATTTTCCTTCCAGCTATTAAACAACCTCCTGCTACATACTCCTTATAATACAATGGTTTATTCGACATTTATTATTCGACATTTATTTTATTTTCTAATTAAGGAAAAAGTTGAACATTCTCTACAGCTACAAATGTTTCCTTTGGGGAATGAGGGGTAATAGCAAAAGAAGAAACAAAGTATAGGAATTAGGCTAAGACTCAATTCTTTAGAAATTGATCTTGTCTATTTAGAATAAGGAGTGGAAAAATCTTAAATCTGTAGATTACTGTAGATTACTCTGGATCAGTTTAACCACCTATATGACAATTCACAACTATAGTACCTTATTTGGAAAATGGTCCATGGGAATGTGTCATGAAGTCAAGATGTGTATCTGTGCTAGTGCACAAATTTCATTAGTGTTATATGTATCTATTAAAGCAGTACTACACATATATTTTTGGGTCCAAATTGAAGAAAAAAAAGAAAAGGTACAACTGCAGGTTATATTCAAAAATATAAATGCTAGCATTTAACAGGTAAATTAAAATATTAATAGGAATTTTATATCTCCCTCCACAGAAGAAGATTAGGCATATGCCTTATATAGGAAAACCAATGAATTCTTCTTAACAGGTCAAAACAAAGTAGTTATGTGAACATAATGAATATAAAACAGAAAAAAAGCAATTTAACTTGGTTTCGCAAATAACCTTTTCTACTAAACCTTGATGTTATTTTTTGTTATTTGTTTGGAAGTTGTGGTTAAGTTGACCTCTGAATTGCATTATGTATAGTAAGTCCTTTGAACAGAATGTGGTTAATTGAACACGTCTGGTTTACAGCTCCCAAATATTAATGTAACTTTTTCCAACCTGGTGCTCTTCAAGTCTTTTAATTTTTATTAAATTAAAAGTTCTATCATTCCCAGTTAGCAGACTATAGGGCAACAGTTTGAAAAGACAAACACTGATGTAGAGCAGTGTTTCTCAGCCTTAGTAAATTTTAACTCCCAGTATTTGGGGAATTCTGGGCATTGAAACCCAGACATGTTAAATTTGCTGAGATTGAGACACACTGGTATAGAGACAGTAGTCTGTCTGTTGAATATATACCATAATAGCAGAACCGTTTATATATCTGAGGCTGGGGAAAAAATCATTCTGTACTTTGATCTTGCCTTTTGAAATTACTTAAAGGAGATACGCTGAGAAACAAAAGTAATCTAACTAGATTATTTTACATGGATACTGGATTTGTGTAAAAGGTTTTTCTTCTTCTTCTTTAGCCTAAATTTCAGGGTATGATCAGGAATGGGCCATTAATTGAATGCTTCAGAATTTTCTTAATGTGAAGTTTTCATGAATGTTACCCTGGAACTTTCCATATATTATGTCCCTGAAATTGGATGCTTCATAAGCCATTTTAATCAACAAGAAACCATAGAACTGAAGAATTGGTTGACTGGAAATCCCTTAGATTTTTTGTATTAAATAGAAAAATATGCATTCATGAACTGTGGTTTTCATGATTAAAAAAAAAAGCTGGATAACAGGAAAAAAATGTGAGTTCTTTTTTATCACAATAAAGTAAGAGTTAAAATTGTAAATATATTTGCTATAGAAGAAATCAGATGCTTCTTTTTTTCTATTTCTTTTCATTTTTTCTTTCTGGACTTTTCTTTCTTTGCTTTGCTTCTCTTGCTCTTTATTAGTTTGTATTAGCTTGTTTGTTTTAATAAAATCTGCATCAAAAGGAATCTACAAGAATTATATGATCCCAGATATAATCATGGAAAATTCATATATTGTTTCTTGCCCCCCCCTTCTCCCCTCAGTGTGTAAAATTTGGAGACCACCCATTCAATTACAGAGTGTTCATTTGTAGCAATTTGCCACCTTAGTATAGAGTATTTAAGTGTAGGAACAAAATGTGGGGAATGGTCAAGGTAACAGGAGAAGGAAAATAAGAAATTCCATCAAATTCTGAAATTTGAGAATAACCTCTGAAGACTTCTGATAATTTCTTATAATAAACCTTGATAGGAAATTCAGTGATAAATATATGCTAATTGCCAAGCACTGAATTTTAATCATGTGAGCATGGGGATGATACAAAGGTTGTAAATATGAAAAATGGTCACAAGTCTCTTTTTTCATTACCATTGTAATTTTGAATGATCACTTAAAGAATGGTTGTAAATTGAGGATTACCTGTAGTGTGTAGTACAAAATATCTGTAGCCCAGAGGCTGAGGAGTCCTTGGTGCTCTCTGAGCTTGGTTGTTTATTTGCAGATGTTTCCTTACCCAACTAGGTAACATCTTCTGTCTTCTCTCTTTGCCCTGCTACGTTGGAAGAGGTGTTCCATAGTACAATGCATAACCTTTAGTTTGTTATACATAGTATGATGCACAACCTTTATCATATATATCTGGTTGTATGGCATATATTGCATATTTATTTGTACACTGCCCCCAAAGTTGCTGCATAAGGAAGATGGGCATTCTCTAAATATGATAAATTAATAAACATATTGTATAGCATTTATACAATGTGTAGCATGTTCAGTACCATACCTATAATTTGACCTTTTTTCCCCTATAAGGCAATATGTATTATATTTTCAGATATGCAATAGAAGGACGATGCTTTGTCAATGTGTGGACTATTATATGATATGTAAATTCCAGTCTGTCTAACTGGATTTATAACATTATGAGAGACTAACAAAGTTTCTCATAATGCATTTGCCTACAACACTTAAAAAGGTAAAAGTTTCCCCTGTACAATCATGTCCAAATCTAGCAGGTGATGCTCACCTCCATTTCCTATGGAGGGAGTCAGCATTGTCTGAAGATGCTTCCATGGTCATGTGGCTGCCATGACTATACGCTGAGTTCTGTTTTCCCACTGAAGTTATACCAATTTATCTACTTGCGTTTGCATGTTTTCAAACTGCTAGGCTATCAGGAACTGAAAATGGGAGCTTACCCCATCACTTGGTATTTAGGTCCCAAACTGCCAACTTTCCAATTGACTTAATATAGACTTTTAACAGTTATGTCACTGTGCCCCTCCAGGACTCATAGAATCCCCTTATAACCCAAACATAGATTATTTGCACATCACATTGCACACAAGCAATAGCATGCACAAACATGTACACTGGTAATTGTCCAACAGACTTTTAAGAGTTAAGATCAGAAGCACTCTATCTGAGCTCTGGAAAAAAATTACCTTCAGAAAACAATTTTTAAAATCTCGGAACTGAAGGCTACAAATAAGAGCAATAGCATTGAGTAGCACTAGGTACGATGACTTAGGCCTAGTTCTGAATACAGAGAGAACAGTTAGCACTTTATGCCTCAAATGGGAAGACCTCGTTCTGTATCAGTTGCTATAGAAGGTGGTTAGGAACAATTCAAGGAATAATTTGGAATCACTTTGTTCTCTGTATAAAATCTTCGCCTGTTCTTGAGCTGAAGTGCTTTCCATCAATCCTTTCCTTCAGCAGAAAATAATTCTGGCATGGCATCTGCTGTCCCAAATGCCAATCCCCACCCTGCTTCTATTCCCAGAAACAGCCAAACAAATTACTTCTCTCCAAGTTAATGGATATGAAATGGTAACAGATTTAGCATACCTTCAGCATAAGGTAGAAAACACTATTTTACCAATGATAGCATTTAGGAATACAACTGGTGGTGAGGTGAAAGCAAGGAATCTAGGCAACACAGCAGAAGGACATTGCCAAGAGACATTTGTTTTTCTTATATGCAAGTAGAAAATGGCTCGAGACAGGTCTAGAAAAGGTGGGTTGCAGAACATAGTTGTGGGTATAGTAGATAAGGCAATGAAAGACTTTTAAGGACTCCCAAATATTTGTTTGCACTAGTCTAGGAAGTTGAATTTTGAATGTATTGGAAAAATTAGAATACACATGCACTTCAATGAAGAACCAGATGGGGGATAATCACAATGAAGATTTCCCCCCCTCAATTTCTGGAAGCAGATTCTGCCTAGGAGATGCCTTTGAGACATTTCTTATTCTCAGGAATTGTAATTTAAAGTCCCAACAATCTCCAAAGGCCTTCAACCCCCCCCCAAAAAACTCCATTCTTTTCTATAATTTACTTTCTGTTACCTTATCTACATTCATAGATAAAAGATTTTACTTTTACTGATTCATAGTGTTATATTTTAGAGTTTTGAAGCACCATTTAGTGTTTTAAAAATACAGAGAAAATTCAGAGAAACATTCCTGCTTGATTTTTGATTTTTTAAAAAGGGCAGCAGAAAATTTTATCATGTACCATAAAGGAAAATAATGGAAAGATTTCAATAAATAAAACAATATAATCAGAACTATCCAAATACTTAGTTCCATTCTTCTTTGACACTTAAATATTTCAAAATTTGAATATGAGGCCAGAGAATATTACTTGGATTATTTCCATTTTGGTAATTTGTCATAGGCAAGTGAAGTAATCTTTAAAAAAGATGAAAGGAAACAGAATGCTGAATTGCTAGATATTTTGCCAACACAATAATGAAGTCTTTGAATTTTATATTTCCAAAAGAACCTCGTCATATCCATTTAGTTATCTCTGTATTTTCATGCACTTTCCTGAAACTGGATTAGCAGTTTCAAGTTTCCACCAAGTTTGCTTTTTACCAGAGAGAACCCTATTTATTTACCAGTGAGGAAAAAGAAGAAAGTGCTAACCAAAGAAAGATTCTAATATTTTTCTTGTGTCATAAGCTATTATAAACAAGAGTCTCTCTATGATTATGTAGATATTCAATAAGTTCCTAATTCCCCCTCCCTTTCTCAAGTTACCTCACTTACCATACTGTGCAGCTTTGATTTTGCTTTGAAGATGGCTTGATGAATGATTTTGTAACACCTTAGGGATGAATAAAATTATGGAAGCATCCTAGGGATACAATACATATGTATATAGAGAAAGGCTGTCTTGGTATAGCTGCAAGCTCCTCTAAGCAAATCACTACTTGAAGTAGCTTGTGATATTTTGCTATTAGCATACATTTTCCTATTTCTGTTCCTTCTGTTGTCCCCAGAGTACTGCAGACATTTTCATGGATCCATATCCTACCAGACATTTCCTGGTTCTAGCCTTCCAATTCTAGGGTAACGGACAGGGCAATGAGGTACAGACCAGAGCACAGCAAGCTATCATCCTAATCAACTCAACTGATGACAGCCTGACAAAAAGAACCTGCCAGATGTTCTGCCTTGCTTGATTTTTTTTAAGACTTCTATATATAACTTCTAATGCCAACAGACTTGAAGTATAGACACGAGGTGGCGCCCTTGATCTACTAATCCAGAAGAAGACTAGTCCTGAGCTGTCAGAAGTCAAGGTCACAAATTGTCTGTCTCCCCCTCCCTACCCCAAATCAAGGTCAAGGTTTGAACTATCTCTACTTATTTCATTTCACCAATACCAAAATCTATCTGCAACCACTCCAACATTTAATCCGTTTGGTTAATGCACCTTAAATATGAGCAGTCCTTATATTTTCAGTCTTAACTATTTTTCACTATGGAAAAGGTAGGTATTCAGCTCATGTTTCTATATTTCTTCCCCCACTTTGACTACCATTTCAAAATACCCGACAGTTTAATCTTTATACCGCCCTGAGTCCTCCGGGAGAAGGGCAGTATAAAAATCAAAATAAATAAATAAATAAATAAATAATCTTCCTGTGTTTGCACTTTGGTTAGGCAATGTACTTTTTAAAAAAAAAAGTATTAGATTTAAGAGTGAACGTCTACCAGAAATCCCAGTCTTCACAAGATTTATATAGCAAAGGAAGAAATAAATAAGGATTTAATCAGTCTTTTATTATAGTGACTATTTTATTAACAGGCATAATGCTAGTATCTATCTATAGATTTTAGATTTTAATTTTTGGTAAAAATATAAAAATAGGGGTGCAGAAATACATTTTCACAGTGAATTTTTTTTTAATTATTATTATTTACAGGATAGTACTGTATCATCTAGTGAGCAGGGAAAAGCATAGAATGTGCTGGTTGAAATAATTGATTTATTGGGGGGGAGATGTTGTAAAATGAATTCATATTTCTAATGCAGCCTCATAACTGTAAAACAAAGATAGAAAACTATTTACTTATAGATCAAAATATAGACATAGAAATCAGAACATTTCCGGGAAACACATTATAATTTTCACTTTGGGCTTCTTGGAGATATTTGTCTTCTAGAAAACAACTTTTTCATATAAGGCTGTGCTGCCAGTTTTTATTTTTGTCACATGTTTTAAAAGAACAATGTATAGTATTTGATATTTAATTAACGCAATTAATGATCACTTGATACTTAGTGTCACTGAGCTTGAAATATATAAGTCTCTTTACAAAACTAGAGCAGAGCCTATTTCTTCACTGAATTTATGCATGAAGAAATGAGCTACTGAACAATATGCTAACAGCTTTTTTTAAAAAAAAATCTAAGAGTTTATCCTGCTTTTAACTCAAGATTAATTCTACATAAAATTTGTTTCACTGCTGTCTGCCAAAATCTTTACTCAGTATCTTCCTTTAAAAGAAAAAAAACATGGAATATATTGCTTAAATGTACAGTAATTGTACACTCTTTCCTGCACCAAATTTACTATTTGATGTGTTTAAGATAGTAATATAAGCAATGGAATATGTATGTTTGTCTGTGCATACTTTTAAAAAACAAATCTTCCCAATTATCATCCAAAAGCATTCCAAAATAGTCACAAATAATACTTACACTGTTTTCGACAATATGTTATCTTTTAAAAATTGAGCTGCAATATCCCTGGTCCGCCTGGACTAGTCAGTCCCTGAAGTGGGGTCTTTTGGATTTTCAGGAGAACGTCTTAAAAGGCGCCTAATAACTATACTTGCTCAAAAGCCCTCTATCCAAAGACAGAGAGGTTTTTTTTTTTAAAGAAAATGTTCATTATTTTGTATTTTTCATTAATATTTTAAACTGGGCTAGAGGGGAGAAAAATTGAATTTCGAGGCCCCAAAGCAGCTATATTTCCATTAAATCCATTAACTGCTTGTCTTCAATTTGTTGATGACTTTTTTTTCTTTCACCCTTCTATTTTGGAACCAAATTGTGACCTGCCTCTCTGAGAGATTTGTAGCAGCCGATATCCTTCTTCTCTTGTCCTTGGTAATGAATTTATTTGTAGCATATTCCCTCTCCAGTTCTTTTAACTGAACTTTTGTATAAGGCACTCTTTTCTTCCTTCCACGCCTGTAGGAGTTGGCATCGGAAGGATGTGAAACCACATCTAGAACAGAAAACCAAAAACAGGAAGGCAGGTGCTATTATTATTCACAATTCTTAAACACATTATAAATATCAGTTCTATGCAGCAAGAGATCATCCTTTTGCAAGTTGACTGGTTTAAATAAAGCTCAATCAACATTTGCACAAGTTCTCCAGGTAAGGAATTCCTTCCTAAAACTAGTAATATTGCTTGTAAACTTCTTGGCTTGTAACACAAAACAGGTTATAGGAAAATTATATGCAGTTGTCATAATCTACAAGGTAGCAACTGAGACCTTGTGAATCAAAAAGTATTTTTCAGCTAACATTAATTGTCTCTTGCTCCTTGTCTATTCTCTCTTAGGCACATACCAAAAAAACCCCAGTACAATATCCCTGCATCTGTTCTCACAAGGAAGAGAACTGACACGCTAACTTCAGTACAGCTGCAAAATGCAATGGGATTTGGGGAGATGCTGACCCACATAATCTAGAAGTGGAGCCACCAGAACTGATAGCTACATTTTGATGTTGGAATAAAAGGGAGAGATAGAGGGGTGATCAGGAGATTTATATTTATTTATAAATAAATCTAATTGCCCAGATTGTTAATGAGAAGGTGGTCAGCTAGAAAGAAAAATAAAGCACACTATTAGACAAAATTAATGGAAACTCTAATCTAAGATAGACCACTCATGTGCAGAAGGCAGAAACTACAATGTGAAATGATCAAAATAATCATATTATTTCTGAGAGTGATGATTTAATTATAGGGAATTTACCTAAGAGGACTACTGCTGCTGCTGCTGTCCTGATTAATTATTATGATTAACCTGACAGACATGGGCTCAGAACATAAAAAAAAAAATCACCCTACTTGCTGGAAATTGGGTGAAAATGGGAGCAAGCTATGAAAGCCCAGTTATTTGCACGACCAAGATGCCTAATTTTCCATTGGACCCTCTGGTTCATATCTCTTTGCATCCACGCCTGAGAGAATAAACTTTGTCTGGGAAAAAGCACCGGATGAGGGAATGGGAACCTGAGATGTTCCCCTAGACTCACAACTCGGAGCCCAGACAACTTGAAAAAGGCCCCAGACTCACAAAGCTCACCAAAGGGCATCGAAGCGTCAGCCTTCTCCCGGCCTTGTCTGACAGGGCAGAAAACGTAGAAGGGGAGAAGGGGCTCAGAACGAAAGGAATGGTAGGCAATTCGGGGACGGAGAGCGAAGAGACACCGAAGCAGCGGCCGCCCTTTTGACATTTGGGCTGCAGAGCTACTTCGGGTACTGCACGCATACTCCGCGGTAAGGGAAGGGCCGCGCAGGTGCTTTACCCGGCAGAGCGGATTTCCACAGGTGGGGCGGCTGGTTCTGCTCCTTGGGGCAATAGACCTGCCCGTTCCAGCCGTTAGGGATGGCCCAGGGCTGGTAGCTTTCCACGGGCAGCATGGAATCGTGCCTAGGCTCGCCCCGGCCGCCGATCGTGGGCACCACCGGCATATCCAGGTAGCCCGCCGGCATGGGTTGATAAGGTCCGGCGGCGTAGCCCTGGTAAAAGGCGAACTCCTTGGCGCGCGAAGGGAAGTCTTCGCTGGAAGCCGCCACAGACGTCTCCATGTACTTGTCGGCGAAGGAGGAAGAGGCGGGCTGGGCGCAGGATTTGAGCGAGGCGTTGTGGTGGTGGTGGTGGTTGACGCTGCAGGGGAAATAGCCGCCGCTGAAGTAGCTGTAGGGCAGGGCGGCGGGGCCCGAGGAGCCCTGCACGGCGGCCGAGCAAGGACTGCACTGCTTGACAGCTGCCCCGGTCTCTGCCATCCCGGCTGCGCTGGGTGCTTCACTCGACGGATATGCGGCGGCGGAGGCGGCGGCGCTGCCCGGACCGGCCAGCGAGGCTGGGTGAGCCATCAAATTCCTGCACTGGTTGGCCGCCACGAAGTTGGAGCCTGCAGCCGCGGCCGCGGCCGCCGCGTGGAATCCCGCTTCCATGTTCTTGTTGATCTCCTCCAGGCTGTTGTCGTAGAGAAACATGACCGGCTCGATCCAGCGGGGATGGAGGAGCACGGAGGCTGTCATAGCCCGATCCGCATTGAGACCACTGGCTCTTTTTTAAAAGCCCCAAAGACTGAAAAAAGAGATATTCAATCTCTCTTGACTTGACCAGGTCTGACGCGCCAGTATCGTGCCAGGCCGGCTCCCATTGGCTAGGCATTCCCCACGTGATATGCAAAACAGATGATAAACATCGAAGGAATAAAGTGCAGATAATTCAATAATGTCCTAATCGCGCTGGGGCTGGAATTCCTGCACGCGGACGGCACTGGCGCGCGGCTGCCCCTTCCACCCAAGACTCTGTGGGTCAAGAAAGGCACGAACGGGGGTTCTTAAGAACAGGTATTTCTCCCCCCCCCAAAGTATGCCTGTCCCCCCCCTCTTTCCCCTCTCTTTAGCACATTGCCTATAGGACATTTTTTTCAGCAGAAGATTCACTATCCTGATGTCAAACTTTCGCCAACGCGTTCTTGCTGATCTACTTAATGGTAGATTTTTCGTGGGAAGGGGATGTTTTGTTTAAATCCTCCATTCCGCTCACCCCGACTCAGTCGACATATTGATATATTCATACCGACCAGAATTGCAGAAGCGTCTATCTTTGCTCTGGCTATAGTTACAGTTACAATCAGAACCATATTTTAAAAAGAAAAACAACTACTTTTCAGGCCACAGGAACTTGCCAATGTTTTGGCAAACTCTTAATGCCACACATTTTCTTCTGCAATCCTCATTTACTTTCCCAAAATTATAGAGATTTATAGAGAATGTAACCATTCTCTTTGACATCGATATTTTACCCCTCCACAGAGAAAACCATTAGATCTGCGGATTGAAGATTGGTTTTATCAGAGTACAGAAGATAAGGGGTTAAGAGAGACCGCAGAAGTACCTTGTCCCTACAACAGTAAAATGAACAGCCTGTAATTTTTGCTTGAATCATCTCCTACTATAAAAAAGAAAAAGAGAAACCGAACCAACAACTGGGAAAATTTATTGTCCATGAGTTTCCACAGAGGCTTCCTAATAGTAGCAGAACTAATATTGCTGCTGTTACTACTACTACTACTAATGTTAATCTAAAAATATTCAATAAAATTAATATAAACCAAGAAAATGCTGCTGAGGCTGCAACCTCAACACTGTTCTTCTATATATATATATTTAAACTACTGTCTGTGAAGGTGTGCATGTATTCGAAGAAATTATACTGGGAAATGTGTACTGTAAACAGAACTATTGAGGATACACATTCCTTATAAACAAGTAAATTAAAGGTGATGACGTCACTGAATGAGGGCAGTTAAAAATTTGCCCATCACTAGAATTTTAAAGAAGAGGAATATTATTTTAAACACCGTGATGGTGTTTTTTTATTGGGGGCCTCCTTTAATTTTTGAGGCGCTTTTGATCATATTAAGGAATGGCTATGCTAACTGTGGGACTCACCATGCTTATTTTCTCTGGGTGGGCATTTTAAACTCTGCATTGTTCAGCGGGTTTCTTTTTCCTGGTCTGTAAGGAAGGAACTGATCTGTCAGTTCTCCGGGCCCCTAGTCCCGCCAGCCCGTTGCTGAGAATGGTATGCAATCCAGGGAGTTTGTCCCTGAACAATATTTCAGCGAATTCTTTTAATTGTAGCCATAAAGGGCTCTTTCCCCTCCAGTCCCAACCTCTCCTGGATTATCTTTTTCCGCATTCTTTCTCATGGCCAAAGGCAAATATTTATTCCTAGCATATTTTCAACCCCCTCCCCGCTTCCCTTCCTTTCCTTCTCAAAAGGCTTGAGCCTTTGGAAAAATATGAGCTTCGAAATCTTTCCACTATTCCACGGAAGGGAACGGGAAGCTTTCTCTGTCCCTGACCAGCTGGGAATCTCGTTCCTTCAAATGCAAACCAGACGGACCTAAAGGCAACTATCCTGCACAGAACACGAGCCCCTTGTCTTCTTCACCCCCTTCGCGCAGGCTAAAGGCTCAGCGTTCCTCTAGATACTGGTTAAACTTGACTAGAGGCCAAGGTCAAGTTGAAAGTTGTAGTCCGGCTAATGCCAGAAGAATTGCAAGCAGCCCATGAAGTCCCTGCAGCCTGGTTGACGCATCGGACAGCCCCCGAAAAGAATCAAATCGCTTCTTTCCTCTCTCCTATCCCCTCCCTTTGGAAAAACCACTTCTATGTTACTTTCACACTTAATATGTGTGCATATGTCTATAAAAACACGTATGCAGACACTCAAATGTATGCATGTAGACGTTTTTATTCTTTCTTTCTTTCTTTCTCTCTCTCTCTCTTTCTTTTCTTTCTTTCTTTCTTTCTTTCTTTCTTTCTTTCTTTCTTTCTTTCTTTCTTTCCTAAGAGTACCTCCAATGTTTCTGAGTGGTTTCAAAGGAAAGGAAGGTTCTCCGAGGAGGAGAAGTAGAATTTGAGATCATCTGTTGGAAAAATGTCCCAAATTTCAACTTAATAATGAGAGTAGACACCAGTAAATAAATAATTGAGCAAAGGCAAAGGTATATCTTAAATTGTAGTTGAATTGAAAACTATGAATTGAATTGAATTGAATATGAATATGAAATATGAATATGAAATGAATTGAAAATATCAGGCTAAAAGTGAGAGGAAAGAGCCTGGTGTGAGATTATCACAAGGGCCCTGTTCCCTTTTGTCCTGCCTAACTGGACTGGTCAAAATCTGCTCAAAGCCCTCTCTGATTTCCTAAGCGAAGTTCTTACAAAGGAGAAACTGGCTTCTAAATTGTTCTACTCAGCACTCAAAGGGCACGGATGAGAACTGGAACAGTGTAGCAGAAACTAATTCTCCAGACACCAAGACTTCCCTCCCTCGCTGTTGCTTGGTATGGGGGGCTGCAGGCTTGGGGCTCAATACAGATACATATAAGCGATTGTGTTGTTGGATTCTTTTGTGATGAATATTAACTTCACAGAAAATATAAAATATAAATATGTACTCCGGTTTAATTTGCTCCCGTTAGATATTTTCTCTAAGCCGGAATCTTTTACTTGGTGGAATTTGCTCGCTATTAGGACCCATCAGGAATATGCGGCCTAAAAGTTTATTTCCAAGATGAGAGAGAATTGGTTACTGCTGGTGAGTATGGTTCTCTGGTATCACAACAAAAATTTGGATGAATCCTATCCAGTGATGGTGAGTACTGCACCTTGTTTCCCATCCCTTGCTTCCCTTCCCCCACACCTCCATGTGTTGTATATAAGGAAAGGAAAGGAAAGGAAAGGAAAGGAAAAGAAAAGAAAGGAAAGGAAAGGAAAGGAAAGGAAAGGAAAGGAAAGGAAAGGAAAGGAAAGGAGAAATGATCACATCACAATTGGCAGCAAGTATTTCATAACTATATCCTAATCTATCTCTTGAAGGAAATCTATAGATAAACCTAAATTATCTGGGACAAAAAGTGAGGATCGTTCTGTAATTAAATGTCTGTAAGAAAGGAACCAAGCCCAGAGAACATCAAGGACCCCGTGGAACAAAAAGCACTTGAGTATTTCCTGTCCCAGCTCCTCTACATTAGCTAAAAATTAAAGGATTATGTTTATCCAGGAGTATTTGAAAATTTAAAAAGTAATGAGAGCAAAGTGGTTGGTTGTTCTTGAAGTCAGAAAATGGGAAGAACTGAGATTCAGAGGCGATTTTATCCTCCCAGTCATGCTGGGGTATAGATAGCGAAAATTAGATGAGCTCTACAATCCTAGAACAAAAGACAAGCCGTCTCCTCAATACAGGCACAGCCAGTGGTGTTTTTGGAATGAGTTTCGGGCTACATGAAAGAATATGATGTCAAGATTTAACAGAATGCATGCAATACTAGATTTTAAAAACGATAGTTAAGTGCTGCCACAAAATTTTACCTAGTATCAATAAAGGGAGTTTGCAATGCAGTGGGGTGGGGGAATTTTTCTTCTCCACCTTTTCCTTCGGCTCCAACAACTGCACTGAAATATCAACGAAATTAACAAAATTGCTATAACATTTCAGGATGTGTCAATTGAGAAAGTTAGCTCTATTGATTTCACTGGGATTTTACACAGAGATAATTTGAAGCTTTATTTCAAAGGTTGACTAAAGATACAATATGTTGCATTGTAATGAATGGAATTAATGGAGCCCAACAAGAAAATCTCACTCTTAATTTCACTAGACTGAGTACTTTTATTGTTGCCAGCAGCATAAATCTGGTTCACTTTACTTAATCTGGGCTTTTCCCCATGATGATCTCCAATAGTAGTAACAGTTTGCATGTATGTATGCGCTCCATATTAAATTCCCTAGTAATCTAGCTCTCCGAAATGAAGTAAACTCTTGGATAATAGTCGAAAAACCCTTTAATTGAATTCAAATCTCCATAGAGCTTTCAATTTACTGGCCACTGCATTTATTTTTCAGGGTACCTGGAAGGATCTATTTTCTCTATAATTTTTTCCATGACATTTTAAAGCCAATATTAAGAATGAGTTTCTCACATAACTAAACAACTTTTCAGCAGCATTTGCATCCTATATCCTCCTTTAGGACTTTAGGGTTGGTTTTTTTGGGAGGAGGGGTTGTAGAGATAATTGGAAAATAAGAAAGATATTCAAAGGACATCCTGATGTAGAGAATGATCACCCAAAAGTAGATTTCTCTTAAATATGAGGGAATATATAAAAAAGAAAATAAGCACAGGTAGACTAAAGTAAAAGGAAATAGCGGAAAATCTTCACTAGCGGAAAGTCTTTGGCTTTTGTGATTTAAAAAAGGAGCATTTTGCGAACCTTGATTCAGAATTCAAAAAAGGTGTAAAACATTTAGGGAATATAAATTAAATTAAAGACTGGCGGTGACTTGGTGCCTATTGCTCAGAATTCAAGAAAGCATACGATGCACATTTCTGACAATTTTTGGCATTTTTCCATAACTACATATATAGACTATCTGAAATTTGTGAATTAGATATTGGTGGAGAATCTCTTCTCTCCTCCTCTCTGATGTATATCTGATGATGAAAACACTGGTTTGAAATTGATGAGATTAATTTATTATTTCTTTTTAAGCCACTTTTCTAAAATGTAACTTTATCAGCATTGTGCTAAGGGCTTTTAAGGGGCAAAAAGATTTAATATGAATATGGAGATGAAAATTAGAGATTATATTTGTTTTTTGGATGAGCAGGTTGATGTAAATAAATTTAATAATTATTATTGTTACTATTCCACAAAACTGAATGTTAAATCCAGAAGTTTATAGGCAAGAACTATAGCAAAAGAAAATAAAACCATGATTTAAAAAAGATTTATTTTTTAGTTGACTGACTGACAATAGCTATATATCAACATGCTTTATTGGTTCAATAATTAAAAAAGATATAAAAGTTAATATTTTGAACATTAAATTTTCTTGAATATAATGTTATCTACAATTGCAAGCATGTTTTGCTTTCCCTGTTTGTGCCTGGAACTTATCTTAATTTCTTTCACAATTACTACAAAATGTACTGTTACAGAGGAATAATTAAATAGATCTCTGATACTATTTGTAATTATTCCTGAACTGTTATTTAATTGTACTCTCTGTGAAAAATATTAAAAGTCACATTTTTACATATATTGTGCAATCCCAAAACTATTTTAAAATAAATCCATTTTTAATCAGGATATATACTTTATAGAAAATCTCTTTTTAACTTGTTCCCATTTGTAAGAGATAAAGATATAAGATAAAAAGAGATTTTCTTGAACCTATTACCTAAAACTCCTTTATCCCACTTAAAATTTCTCATAATCTTTCAATGAGCTTTGACCATTAAAGAACCATAGCCATATTTTTAAACTAAAAGTATATAGTACAGTATACAGTAATCAGGGGTATACAGTACTCCTTTGTGCTGGAATGTACTAAGTTATGCTGTGTTATCTTTTCTTGTGTTTTTTTTAAATACCTTTAGAAGTGAACATTCCTTATTTTATGGATACTCCCAATGGAGAAAACAATTTAAGAGAGAGGAGCACTGTATTAGATAGGATCCTATTATGAAATATTTGAATGCTTCCTCCTTTATCTATAGAGGGGCTGATACAATATGGAGAAGCAGAATTCCTCTTTGAATGAATGGGAGAATCTTGCTAATTGGATTTCATCACAAAGATTTGGGAAATGCCCATAATGGTCACTATTCCCTATTTCCTGAGGGTGAAAGATAAAGTCCCATTAGCCTGACTTGAAACATTTTCTATGGAGATCTATCCCTTGCTAAGCTGCAATGGTTGCACGAACATGTTTCTAAGTATAACCCTAGGTGAGCAGGTCATTCACTGGAACCTGAAGAGTATTTGGCCAACAGTTGTGTGAACTGTTGCTGTACAACCAAGCAAGGGGGAATTATCCTCACATTCCGTTGCCTGAGCTTTGGAGACTCTAATAGATGGCAAGTTTGTTCCCATTGTATCTAGTGACAACATTTAGGGTTTGACAGGAGAAATAACTTTCCTGATAGAGCTGTGATCATAGTATCATCATTCTGCCACAGGCAAAATACTAGTAATGTATGAGTGACTCTCCTAAGATACTTCAGCTGAAATTGCTTCTCTTCCATTCTCTTAGGAGGAGGGAAAAAACCCTACTTCCTACAAGAATGATTGATAACCAGGGAGAAACTTTATAGGTGTAGATGGTTTTAATCATTATATTCAATTAAAATACTTTACAGCCACCTTCCATAATCTGGTATCTTCCAAACATGCGGGGAAACAATTACAGCTCCTCTAATTTCCACTCAGTTGGGATTCATATAGACCAACATATTTGTCAAATTAGGATAGTTTAGAGCAATTACCAGAAAGCTTAGAATAATGGAGAGGGAGGATTTGAGAACAAAGAAACTGCTGTCAAGCTGAATGCATGTTTGAATGTCCAAGGATACAAACGATCTGCCCCTAATTGAGAGAGGTATAGACTTTGAACTGAGAGAGACTTACATTGGAAAACCATTATAAGGAAGATATGGGTATTGCTGCCTTCCTTTTCTTTCTCCCTTATTGTCCCTGACCCAAATAGGTCTGTGAATGTGGTCAGTATTATTCATTACTAAAAGACAGTGCACACTATACAAACAAAGTTGCATAGAATATGGGTAGTTCTCAATAACCATGGTTGTTTACTGTATTAAAATGCTGCCTTCTTTTGTTACTGAGATATGAGATGTCTGAATAATTTCTGATATTTTCACCCATTCAACAACCTGTAGCTTCAATAACAAATCTTTTCAATCTACAATACAAATATTTTTGCAACATCCAAATTGGGTCGGTCACTGGGACCAGAAGTTTAGTCTTCCAAGCTTTCAGACTCATGCTGGAGCTCATCCTCATGGAATTTCTCTCTCAGGTATTTCAAACTTGAGAGAACTTGTTTGAAGCAAGATCTCCTGATTTCAGTAAAATTTATATATGTAGGGTAGAAGTGCCTTCTGCTCTAGAAGCCCCCACCCTACCCAAAGGACTGAATAGTCCACAGATTCAGGATTTAAATATATATATAAAGGTAAAGGCTCCTCTCGCACATACATGCTAGTCGTTCCCGACTCTAGGGGGCAGTGCTCATCTCCGTTTCCAAGCCGAAGAGCCAGCACTGTCAGAAGACGTCTCTGTGGACACGTGGCCAGCATGACTCAACACCAAAGGCGCACAGAACGCTGTTTAGATCTCGATCTTGATCTCGATATAGATATAAAGAAAATATTATTGGTGCTGATTTTCTCATAAAGTGTGGTATAAAGGTTAGGTATAGATCAACCAAGAAGACCCATCTTTTGATGCACACAACCTTGGAAGTTTGTGGGATATCACTAGGCCAGTTACTTTCAACTCAATCAATTCACAAAGTTACATTGTGGGAATGGTACTAGAGAAGGAAGGACATCTTGAGTTCCAGGAGAAAAAGCAAAATATAAATATGATGACTGACTGAATGAATGAATGAACAATTATAACGTACCACCAAAATGCAGCAAGTTCATGCATGGAATAACTTCTCAGTAGGTTCTTGCTATTTAAATTAAGGCTTCCAGTTAACCCAATATTACTGTTTAATGAATATATATCTTATGAGCAAAAGAAGTCTATTAAGAATTACTGACTTGATGCAGATAACTAAAACTTCTTTGGAACAATATTACTATGTTAATCAATTTCTGTCCTGGGACATTTTCAGGAAACTCATAAAATAATAAAATCAGTGGAATTATTTTCCAGTGCCTAGTTTTATGATTGAAAAAGATGTTAATAATATGAAGATTTTGAAGTGGGGCCTTTAGATCTCACAGCAATCACAATTTGTGTCAGGTGTATGCTATCTTTGCTGAAACTATCTTAAAAATTAATATGATGGCTCACACAAGATACTAAGAACTAAATTCCTGTAATATGCAGAACCTTAAGCCACCTAATTTAGCATAGCTTAAAGCTCGAGTTGTGCAAACCGAACTTTGCCGATGCTATTTCTCATATGCATTGGTGAGACTGTAATGTTCTTAGGAGTAATTCCATTTATTTTAATGGGAGTTAATTCTGAGCAGACTTTTCCTGAATTACATTCACGACCTAAACTCCAAACAATCTTACAAGGAGTTAGTACTACTTTGATAAACAGGGATTTTAAAACTCAGCCTTGTTCTGACCTTGTTCTGATAGAATGGCTTGCTGCAGACCATCTTATTTCTGTTTAAAATAAATAAGGGAGTGAATGTTTCATAAGGGCCGTTCCTTAAACGGCACATCCCGTTCTTGTTGAGGATGGAGGGCGATTAAACAGTTGACAGGAAGTACCGTGGAATCTCCATGCAGCTTGACAAAGAACAACCAAGAAGCTAGCAAGCAGCTCCCCCGCCGGAATTCTTGAACGGCTATAAACACATTGAAGCCATTCTGCAGCGCCAGATCTACCCTTGGCACCGAATCGAATCGTGCTCTACCGAGCATTTAGATGGAGATCGTTTCTGAAAGAGATTACCATCGGGAAGGGAGGATCCGTTTAACAAGTTTGTTATGGAACATTTGGAGAGCTGAACAGGGCCCAACGCAGTCTTGTCAAAACACAGAGAAAAATTGTATCTCTGTTGACGCAGAGAGGTTGATCTTCCATGAGTTGATTCCTAACCCTTGCATTCAATGGGCTTGACATCCAGTGCGCAGGCTCAGCATTGCAGGGTCTTCCATGACTGCCGCTCTCCACTCTGCGGATGACATTTAGCTTTAGCGGCCGTGAAGTTCACTGGCCTTAACCCGTTTTCACAGTTGCAGAACTGCAAGGCTGCCTCTAAAATACAACCAGGCAAATTATATACCTCTTGCTGTCCCATCCTACCTGGGTTTGTTTATACACCCAGTTTATACAAAACACTATATAAGTTCAATATAATATAGCTTAACATCTAAAATGGGGAGGATGGAGGTGCATATGCACAAGGTTGTTTATTCTCCCTCGCCTACTTTTTTTTTCAAGAACTCTAGAAGCTAAAGTTTTGATCTAGGAACTGGGTGGGAGAAAAGCAAGGTTCAAATCTTCCCCCAGCTTGTAAACCCCTGGGTGACTCTGGGGAAGTCACTCTGCTTCAGCTCAGCCTGTATGACAAGAGGTTGAGGGTATAAAAATGAAGGGAGAACCCCATGTGAACAACCAATAATATCTGAAATAAAGGGAGAATGTAAATCTAACAAAAGAGTAGCTTTTTCTTCTTCCATTGATTGTCCTTATCAATATATTTATGTGGAATACTATATGTGATATCAAAATGTTGGTTTATGAAGGTAATGGGGCACTATAGATAAGGAAAGAAAACCCTGGGTTCTGATTTTGGATTTTCAACAAGCAAAGATTTCACTTCACTGACAAATTGTGTTCTGGCTTTAATAAAACACTTTTGGAAAACATCTTCTCTTAACAGAGGCAGCAACCTTTCCTAGCAGGGACAGGCCAATCCAAAACATTTCATTGTGATATATACTCATGTTATTGTAAGGCAGCTTGTGTATGATCTTTACAAAGAAAGGTGGGTTATGAATATCAAAGTAAATGAATGATCTATCAATTGTAACTTAAAGCAGGACATTTTAGTGATTCCAGCTTCAATAATAAATGTAACTATTAATTAAACAAATTTAACACATGCATACACATGAGCAGAACTTCTAGTATTGTTTTTTGGCCACCAGCTTGACTTTTTTGTCCGTACCCTCCCTCACTCCCAAAACTTGCTACCTTTTTGAGCTTGAGAGCCAGACAAACCATTCTCCAGGCTCCTGTTTCTTTCCATGTCTGACTCAGGTTAGACAACACCATATGGGTTAGAGACAATCAAAGTACTTGCTCCAAAGCAAGTTGCCCTTTCATTGAAAGGAAAAGAAAGGAAGAACTGAGGTGTTTGATGAAGGATTTCTTTTAGGTCCTATAGTCATGGAGATGGAAGAATACCTGCTCATTTATGGATAGAAGACAAAATGCTTCTTACTGTGAATAGTCAAAATGGCCAAGTCTACATTATCAAATATTATATGTCATTTTCTTAAACTCTCAAACTAAAGCCACATAAAAGATCATTTCAGGGAAATGATCCTGATCTGGAATTTGCTGGAACTTGAGGATCCTTTTATTGGTCTTAAGTGATCTCCAACACTGTCTTGGACTTTTCTCTGCATGTGCAACACTATCTTCTCTTGCCTCCTCTTAACTAGGATAAAAAAGTTGAAGTAGGGTTGAAAGTATCCAGTGACTGTCAAATATATTTCCCTCCTTCTTTTGGGAGTTGCAAGGCTGTCTCATCTTAATAGAAAAAGTCCTGCCTTTAGCAATTTCATCAGGAATGGAGAGAATTAGATAAAAGATCCTGGAGCTGAAAGTTGTAGGTACTTTATTATTTCACTCAAGGTTTCTTCAGAAAACAGGCTTCTTGTTCACCATTTTTCTAACAACTTCATTCAATAGAAATGAGTTGACTTCAGGCAAAAATTTCATGCAGCTTTATAAGCTTATCAATTTTATATGAGGGTTTAATTTAAAAGCAAAAACAAACAAAAACAAAAACTGAGCTCAGAGATAAATGCAGCTCACCAAGTCATTGCACAGATGTACAAAGTTACAAAAACTATGCCAAGAACCAAGCTTTAAAGCAAAAAATCCAGAAATCCAGCAAATATATATTGTACTTATTCTAACCCAATGTCTCTCACTACATAAATATCTCTCCTGCGATCTGTCTTCTTAAAGTTAATTAGTTTCAAAGGAAAGTAAGTTACAGATAATTTATTTCTTTATTTTTCAGACCAAGGCATTGTAATTTCAGTGAAGAGACCTATATGTAACAGTTTCAGTATTTTCTGTACTTCACAAAAAAACAAATTCAATTTAGACATTACCAAAAGAAAGTCAAAACTAAATTATCTATCTTGACAATCACAGACTCTCCTAGGCAACAAAAGAAATACATGATTCACACTCAATGTCCTGGCAATATGGCTTTATATACTTATCAGTCAGTCTCCCTCCCTCCCTCTCTTTTTCTCTTTCTCTGAATGACATGGAGTGTAAGTGCCAATTTGGGGAAATAATTACATCTGCTGTTAGGAAAACTTAATGAAAAGAGGTAGTCAGAGTTAGGTTAAAGAGAATAAGCCAAGTCTGTTTGCCCTGTTGCCTTGTCAGCCTCTGTTTGTATTGCATGTTAAGGCTTGGTCCATTGCATGGCTCATCCAAAAAGAGTTAGAAATAAGGGACTGCATGGAATAAAAAGGTATTTGCAGATATGGACAAGGAAAAAGAATCATACTTCAGTTTACGAGCCAAACAGGTAAGATAGTGGGGCAAGAAAGCAATACAATAGAATTGAACCAACCCCAGATAAAGAATAAAGAGTGGACATTTACATTACTTTACATTAATAATTATGGAAATAAACTTGATGTAAAGGAGAAAAAATATAGGTTCCCTGGTGGTTCTGATATAAGATTTCAAACACTATTTTCCCCCAGTTTTTTTCAGTTACATAACAACTGTAAGGAGAGGGGACCAATATTTCCTGCTAAACTGCAATCAAATCCACTGATTGCAGTGAGATGAATTTCTGCCTGCTCTGTTGGTGTCTTCATGCTGGAAGTAGTTTCATTCCAGATATATTTGAATCAATTATTGTTAGTAATTTTATGCTGATTATGTAAGCAAAAGTTTTGTATTATTTGATTTGTATTATTTTAACAGCAAATTATCACTTGAGGAACTGAGACTCAGGGATTTTACTTCTTAAATGTTTCCTAAAACATTCCAAAAATGTTTCCTGTTCAGATGGGCAGAGTTGATTACCTTTCTTATTTTCATTATCTGTGTAAATCAGAAGTTTCATCTGGATTCCTTGATTTGAAAAGTAAGTAAAATCATCTTAAACTCTCTTCAACCAAATTCCACTCCAGCTGAGTGGAATTTGAGTCCATCCACCATTTTTTCCTAGCAACTATATTTAGGTATAGTTCTTCTTTTGGACTGCCTAATGTATTTTACAGTGCTAGTACTATCTGATTTAGTAATAACCAGATCAACCTTGCTTAGGACAGACAGATTATATCAGTTGAGTGTATCAGTTATTCAGGCCTGGTCAGCTATCCATAAGGCAGAATGAGGCAATTGCATATCTTCAGTGTTATGAAAAGGCTGTGCTACGATGTTGAACTGATACTGAGAAGACCCAGATTCAAATCCACTCTTAGCCACAGATGGTCACTAAGTATCATGAGCCCAATCCCTTTTTTCTCAACCCACCTACCTCACATTTCTGTTGTTTTTAGGAGAAACAGAAATGAGAATATAGAATATAAATCCAAAGAATGAATATCTATGGAGTTCATTTTGTATTTCCAGGGATGGGAAAAGGTTTTTATGAAATGTTTGGATCATGTACCAAAATAACTTTGCCAGCCAATATTGCATACAATATTATTATGGCACAATATCAGGATATCTTAGGAAATATATTTCCGGAATTGGACCTGCTTCTGTGGACCCACGATCAAGAGAAGGCCTGCTGTAGCTCCAAACAGGCCTTCCACTCTGCAGAATCTTCTGTGCCCAGGTTACAAATGGCCATAACGCCAGCTGGCATTTCACAAGCAAATGTTACTTGATCTATTCCAGAATGCGACCAACCAGATAATATTAGTTTTAGACTGCTTATGATATTTATGAATATGTTTGGGGTGATATCATTTTAAATGTTTAGACTGAGTTTTAATTTTGTGCCAGCTATTCAGTCAGTCAGTCAGAATTAGGATTAGTTGTAAATATTGCAAAACTAAATGAATAAATCGTGCTATCCATGCCTTGATTTCTTTGGGCAGAGTAGATGTATGCATGCTCATGTTCTTTCTGTTCTACCCAATATTTATATTCTGTTGTTATTTTGTATCTAAAACAAGATTGCATATTTCAATAACTTGGTTATTCTTCCATCTTTCAAAATCTTTTTGAAATGGACTTTGGTTTTGTTTGTTCGTAGCCCTGTTTGTTTAGAACAATACCAGAGAGTAAATGGCAGAGACCTTATTTGAAACTAGTTGGAGGGATGGTGGAGAGGAGAGGATTTATGTGTAAATAAGCCCTGATGTTGACATCTTTTTTATTCCATATCTATAGCTGTAGTCCTTTCCTTTAGGTATTCAATAATTTATGTTTGGAGGAAAAATAGGGATTTATTCTGTCTGATCCACAAAACAAACCCTTCTTTAGACTCTTAGAGCAACAAAATATATTGGATGGGAAACTATTGCTTAACATAGTGTAAGCCGCCCTGAGTCTTCGGAGAAGGGCGGGGTATAAATGTAAATAAAAAAATAATAATAATTAAAAAAAACTACATTAATATAATAAAATGAATATTTGCCAATTCCTGAAAGATGGTTACCTTCAGGACACAAACATTCTCATTCCCCAAACATATTAACTGGGACAAAGGCTGTTTCAGAAAGACTGAATACAGAGGATTCTGCTTTTGACAAAAATGGCTATAGTTCAGAATTACTGTCAGTTCCAATAAAGGAGAACAATTGTAGCTCAGGGTTGAAATGAAGGGTCCTTGGTGCTCTCTCAGCTTGGTTGTCTTCTTGCAAATGTTTCATTTCTCAAACTAGATATCATTATAGATGTACTAGTTTGCACTAGTTTGTAGTAGTGCACTAGTTTGGGTATGAAATGACTGCAAGAAAGGAACCAAACTCAAAGAGCACCAGCTATCTTCAGTTCTTTCACTGAGACTTCAGCATTCTGCTTTCATTTTTTTTTATTTGCATTTATATCCTGCCCTTCTCTGAAGACTTATGGCGGCTTACACTATGTCAAGCAATAGTCTTCATCTATTTGTATATTATATACAAAGTCAACTTATTGCCCCCAATAATCTGGGTCCTCATTTTACCTACCTTATAAAGGATGGAAGGCTGAGTCAACCTTGGGCCTGGTGGGACTTGAACCTGCAATAATTGCAAGCAGCTGCTGTTAATAACAGACTGTCTCAACAGTCTGAGCCACTCAAGGACCCATGGACCCAATATGAGTCATTTAACAAAGCAACTAGAAAGCTGCACATTCTTAAAACAGCACAGTTTTCTTAAATGTTGATAGTTGATAAGTTGATTATAAGACAACCTTGTGCATTTACAGTTTGAAGTAAACCACATTGTTCCTCAGAGATAAGTCATTAGAAAAGTCAGGAAAGAGGCCATAATCTTCAAATTGTACCTTAATTTGTTTCTAATATACCCAAAGAGCGGACAATGGAAAGAATGAAACATTTATAATACAACCACATTTGTAAGACTACAGTTTCTGATTACCAAATACAAAAGCCAAAGAAACATTTATTTCTTAGTCTGGTGACTTTGCATACAATTGAAATTTAGCCAGGGACATGTTTGCCTATTTAATCATGCATAATAGTTGATGCTATTTATAACCCCAATACCGTTCACAAAGAACTTTGGCTAATGCATACCAGCTTGGGAACAACAATTATAACAGCAAGATTATAAACTCAAAACCTTCCAAGCCAAATAACTAAGAGAGAAAAGCATAGCTAAGATTCCTCCAAGTTGAATGGATTCAATTACAGTAGTGATGAATGCCCTGTTGGAAGATCTGAAAGACCCATATTAGGGACAGATTGTTATGGGGAAAATCTATCTATGTGGGTCCCTAGGAATTGTCCCAACATGATGGCCCCTAATCCATCAATCTATATCAACCAATCATTCATGATTCCTTCAGTCAGAGGTGGCAGGGGGTCTTGAAACATCACAATTTTCAGTTACTTATGAAATGCTAGAAATGTAGGGTCTGCCCCTATCTTTATAGAATAAATTTTCTGGAGCATGGAGGCTACTATTAAAAATATCTATTCCCTTGTTCACCCCAAATTCTTCTTATGGGGATGGGGAATTCTCTACATGTCTAAATTACCATACCTGATGGGCAAATTCACTTCTGACAAGATATTACCAGATAAATCTTGATACTGCAATGTAAATGGTTTTAAAGTTAATAAGCAGGTCCTTTGTACAATATCTCTCTTTTTCTTGTCGGCTTGTCACATTCCATTTTCACTTTTATTTTTCACTTTGCAAATGTTTTTGACATTTTTTTAAAAAATCCTCAGTAATCCTTCCCACAAATATTGAAACAGATCCATAACTAAGGCTGGACTTCCCAAATGCCATCTGAAGAAGAGCTTTGTGATTGTCTCTCTCTTTCTCCCTTTTTGTGTCTACATATGTTTGCCAGAGATTAGGAGACTCTTTTTTACTAAATGTGAAAATGTTAATTTTATTAAATTACTCAATTAATCCAGTTTTCCTCCAACCTGCCCCCCCCCATATATCATGTTGTGAGGGTAGCCTGGCCATACTTGCTGGAGATTGCTAAGACTGTTTGAGACAAAGGTGGAAGGCACTTCTGGATCAAGATAATTTCTGATGCTTTGTTAGTAATCACAACTAAAATGAGGTCACAAAGAAGTCTGGGTCTTTATCTCATTCCTTTCTTAGACCCAAGATTCTTTGCACAATGAAAAAGAAAACACACCACATTTTGACCTTCAAACATGTGCACCTTTCTAATCTTATCATTTGATCTGTTACAATCCTGAAATTACTTCAAAGCTTAATTATCATCCATGGATGGCCTGCTTATCAGAATAATCCTGCTCATTTTTCCATCTCAGATTATATAAATTGTTTCAAAGTATATATTCATGGTAACCCTTCTTTTGTCTTTACTATGAACAAATAATTAAATAAACACTGTAATAACAAATTGTAAACATAAACAACAATAAACAACAAATTGCAATTATATCTTTGGGGAGGGAGGATATATTATGATTTATGTGTTCATAATACACATAACTATAATAGATTTTATAGGATGATGAGCATAAATTAGGTTAATGAGTACCTAGTTTGCCATATTGAAGTATGCTGTAATTTATGTAGTCTTGCACTTATTAAGCTTTTATGGGGGCCCCTGAGACCCTGTTTGGTGTGGTTAAGGTTTCAAATGTATAAACCAGAAGACAAGGACCTGTAGTTTTACAGGTCCATTTTAGCACAAAGCCAGCTAGGTGACCTTGGGCCAGTCACTTTCTCTCAGCCCTAAGAAGGAGGCAATGACAAACCAGTTCTGAAAATACTTGCCAAGAAATCTATAGAGACTTGTCTACACAGTCTCCAAGAATCAGACTTAATTAAGTGAAAGAAAAACAAAACCTCTCCATCTACAGAACGGTCCTACTTTTAATTTCTTGTTAAGAAATTAACACTTTGTTTTTAATTTTTATATTTTTTAATATTTTCTAGCTTTTCACAATTTTTCTAGCTTTTTATTTTTGCAGAGATGTACTGTATCCTATATGCTTTTAATGACTGTATTCCACCCTCCTTATGTTGGTCTATGACCATATTAAAGTACATATGTTATGTTGTGCTGTGTCATATGCTGTGTTATGAAGCACAAAGCATGACTGATAAATAAAGGCACATAGAAATTCAAGAATCAGAATTCCATCAGCCTTTAGGGTTTCTTCTTCTTCCTCCTCTTCTATATGCATTTTGCTGAAATATTTTCCTCGGCATTCAGAACTTCCTGCTTAAAAACTAGTAGCTGTCAGAACAGGAGTTGTTTTCTTAGGTTGTGTTTGCTCTGGTCTATTAAAGTTCAGTACAATCAGAGAAGGCTGGGCGTTGGTATGGTGCTGGTAAGAATACTGTGCCCTGGTGGTGTTCAAATGGGAGAAGAGGAAGGGGTGGATAAAGTTTCCTGGAAGCACTTCTCTTAACTCATTATAGAATCAGGATAGCAGACAACTTCCAAAGACTTCGTGAAATGGGATGGAAATGTTCTTGCAAATAAATGCATGGAATGAAGGAAACCAGGAAATCAGTTGGTGGTGGGTAAAAGGAGGGCGGCTGTGAACCCCCACTTTCCCTCGATCATCTTCAGCTTTTTGGAGCTGCAGTTCCAGGATGTTACCGCTAGATGTCTTCCCAGTTAATGATACCTTACTAACTATAGTAACCTGGGTCTCTCTCAGTCCCAATGGCGAATAAAATATGTCGATCCGGCCATGAAACATATCTCTTTTATTTTTGTGGAATGGTAATATGCCCTTGTGTATGCATACATACATGCACGCACACACAAACACGCACACACACACACAGAAAGAGCTTGCCACACTCCCCCCCCCGCCCCCAAACAGGATTTTTGCTTTTCAAGCAAACAATGGAAAGGTGCCTCTCTCTCTTTTTTTCGGGGAGGGGGGGCGGTGGAAGGGAAGCAAAGGAGATGGTAGTGATGATGGTAGTGATGATTTCTTTTACAACTGGGATATACTTTTATTATTATTATTACTTTGTGATTGTCTGGAAATGACATGGGGAAGCTGACTCCACAGGATGCATCACACTTCAAACAGCTGAAGTCAAGGACACCCGGTGATAAATGAGTTTACTTTGGAAGTTCTACTTTAGTACAATATTTCGTTCAAAGATCAACTTGCTTTCACTATTACCTTAAAGGTGCAACCATGAGCTTGCCAGACATGCCTTATTCAATGTACCATGTCTACTTTAGCCTCCTTAAAAGGAAAAGAATTTATGGGAAGAAACTTATTTCTAATTAAATCTATAAATGTATGACACTTCAGATACATGGAAAAGGTTTACAAGCTGCATAGACACCTTTAGCCTTATATATATAGCACACAGGTCCTGGCACACAGGTCCTTTTTGATAAAATGATTCAAGTAAGGACCTAGAAGAAAACATGAATGTCACTCTCAAGGGTGTATAAATTAAGTACATCAAGAAGCTTACATTCACTGAATAACATTACATTAAACAATTTTAGATTACTTTTATTAGCCTAAAAAAGTAATATTTTTAATGTTCATATTCTCTGAATGGTTCTTTACATATCACAATCCAGGCCATGGTCAAGTATATTTAAATATCTAGCCTTCCTTTGAACAAGTTGTAACCAGTTTTGGTCGCCACGATATAGAAAAGTTGCTGAGACTCTAGAAAGAGTGCAGCAACATTTTTAAGCCTGGTTGCAACATTGTTTTAAAAAAATCACTGTGTATTATCACATTCAGTGGGACTATTTCCTGGTAAGTGACCATAGAATTGCAATGCCATACAATTTACATAATGTATATAGTCATACTATGCACCATTTGATAAAAACCGCATGTCTCTTTCCATTTTGCTCTCCTTAAACCTAAATTTGTTCTTTTTCTGCATGGTGTTATTTTTTTTTTAATAAACCACATATTCTACATATTCGTACCTTCTATGCAATGGCTATAGTTGAGATTTTTAAGTTTGGGTAGGTCCTGGACTTAATAGACAAACAGCTTCTTACTTACTTGCAAATTATTTTCTTACGTTTTTAGGTTCCTAGGGAGCCTAAGCAAGAGAACCGGTGGGGTTACGGAATTAACACCCATTTTCTTAAGAAAACTGGCTAATAGAAGCAGCACAGCAAAACGCGACCTTAAATGCTTCATATTTACTTTACAGAAGTTAATTTTTTCCCCGGTACAGGAGGCGCCGGGGAGCGAATATTGTCTGATTCTAAAAGCGACGGGGACTTTACCACATAGCCTGGAAATACTATCATGTTTTCCCTTGGTCCAGAAAAGCGATTCTTGCGGCAGAAAGTAAGGTTTTGCTACTATAAAGCTGGCCAGAGAACAAGAAAAGTAAAATATATTGCACGGGTTTTTTTTTTCCAATTAAATTCGGAGTAAGATCCATTCTGCTTTTCTAAAGTAAGTTGAAAACTCCGATTTGTACAGGCAGCTAAATCCCCTTGTTGGAAAGGAGAATTTGGAAGGAGTCCGCCCGGTACTTTACTGACATCACTAGGACTTAAACATCTAAAAACTTCCTTCTTACAAAAATATAATACTATTATCAGTGCTACTATCCGTAGCATATCTTGAGAACTCCACGTATAGTTAGGAAAAGAAAGACTTGGAAGCATTTAGCTTTATGCTTCCTTCATATCACGAAATTCAGCAAATAGATTAGAATATGATTGATAATCCATTTAAATATAAAATATTTCCATTTCCTTTGTTAAAGATTAAAAAATTAAAAAAATGTTTTTCAATTAAAATAAACGCAGTAGAAGGTAAATAAGTAATTACATAAAGTCGAATAAAAGAATCTATTAGAAACCAAACGACATTTAAGCTAGGCATATCCTTTATACTTCTGCTGGGCTCTTATGCTACCGTCTCCTGCCTTTTGAGTGCCATTTTTACAGCCTGGGAAAGAGGGTCAGCGATAGAAATAATGGTCTTGTGTTAAAATAACGGTGGTTTCAATTCCAATTTAAGTTAGCGTCAAACCAGGAGGTGGCCGGGCGAAATAATACTGTAATGTCTTTTCCCCCTCTGCTCTCGATAAGAGGCTTTCAAAAAACGAAACGCTGTGACCTACCGGCGTCCCATCAATCTGTCGTTTCCAGTTGAAACGTTTGAGAAGACTAGCTATTTGAGAAACACACTTGGGAGAGGGGGAGAGATCTGGCAAGAATTAAGTCAGGAACGAAGGGCTGCTTGTATTAGTTGGTGTTCTTACACTCTTAGAAGCCATTACTCCATCGTTTTGAAGTTGGTCAATGGAAAAGTAATTCAGCACATTCATTCTTATCGAGCGTTGGTTAATTCGAATTCCTTAGGTGGAGTTCTGCTTTCTGCCATCTTTCCCAGCTTTTGATTCAGGAGGATAAGAAAACCGGGAAACGAGGAGAGCAGAAACGATTGACAGACTGGAGTACCCACACAATATAGTAGAATTCATGAGGCAGGAAAGGACTTTATGTTCATCTCTGAGCCAGAGTAGGTGACTTCGAGAAGTGTGCTCCAGTTTGGAAATGGCAGTGAACCGAAGCTGTACCTAATGCTGCCAGAAACGCTGCTCTTCTTTAGCTGCAGGAACAGTTTATAAACTTAGCTGGGAGGTAGGTCCATAACTAAAACAACTGCAGGGGTAGGGGATTAAGGGGCTGATCAAATTTCTGGTTAAGTGACCAATATTTCAAATATTTAATTTTTGTTATAGCAACAAGGTATATTTTATGCAACTACCTGAAATATATTAGTTGGGGAGCCAATTATCTCCCTTTCCTCTAATAGACCCTCTTCATGAGGATACCAAGTTAGAGAGGGAAGTAAGCAGCTTGGCTACAACCTGTTAACCTAAATCAGGCTTATTAAAGAACCAGGGAAATATTGACAGATCCCGACTTTTATATATATGGCTCTATGTCAAAAGAGTTTGGGGCAAAGGCCATCTTTGGAAAGGTTCTGGAACTTTAATTAGTAAATTGGGTGCCTTAAGATTTTCCGGGATTAGAGGGATTCTTTGGTGCCTTAAAACTTCAACTGCCCCCCCCCCTCCGAACTCTTTGGCCTCACACAGTCTAAGAGATGCTGATAGACTATGTATCTTCATCCTCCCACCCATATCGTACCTTTTATATCTTTGGATTAGGTTCTAAAGTAGAACCAAGGAAACTCAATCTTCATTCAGATAAGGTGTTTAAGGGGTGACTTGCTATATTTCTCAGCTTGTGTCCCTCACAAAATTGTTGTCATTGGGATAAGTACAAGGCACTGAAGCATCTGGAGGAAAGACCTAAGACTAAAGAATCTGTCTGAGATGGTGTAGGGTTTCCTGCCTGGGCAGAGGGTTGGACTAGAAGGCCTCCAAGGTCCCTTCCAACTCTGTTGTTATATTAATAATAGTGATCATAATAAATATCAAATTTGGATAAATATCCTGTAAGGATAAATGATCCTAGGCTAGCATTCCCAAACCTGGTGCTCTACACCTGCAGGGCTGCAAAACCTATAAGTAGGGAAGCCTCTGCCTGGTATTCCTCTCTTCCAAATACGAGGAGAGACACACACAGGGCAGGACCATCCTAAGCAGGTTTCTTTCCAAAGTGTTAGTGGAATTCAATGGATTTGGTGCAAGCTCCTAACCCTGCATTCTATTGATCCCACCAATAATTTTAAAACCCTGTGTTAATAAGAAGGATCTACCATGATTTAATTTTAGATAATCTTCTTTAATATGTGGATGGTCTCATCTGCCTCTGCTATTTTTCTATGTGAGAAAAGTGTTAGAGCAATACTAAAAACAGACATTTTGACATAGCTCGACAAGCAAATCATCGTTTTCCCATAAGCAAAACAGAAATTCATGTCCTTGTACATATGAATAACAGCCATCTGCACAACGCCCCAATAACTGCTCTCAGAACCCCCAAAGCCTTTTAACTCTTCTGTAGCAGGCTAGAACAGAGGTGGCAATCCTATAAGGCTGCTTATTGAGGATCAGAATCTTTGAAATCACTGGAACACGACTTCAAGTAGGTTGGCAGGGTTCGGACTGTAGTGTAGTTCTCCTGTTAGTGAACTTGAGATTTAACGGGAATTGCTTTGATTTCCACAGCTATCACCATTGAAGGATGGAGATAATAGGGATGCAGGCACCGGCTGGGGAAAAAATTGATTTTAAAAAACGGAGCACTTCGAGCACCGAACGACGTTTCATTTCACAAAAGACCATTGCTCTTACTTTGCGCGATGCGATGAATCCGGAAGAAAATGAACGTGTGATGTTGCCAGCGCTTAATAAAAAGATGACATTTCTCACTTTATCCTTGTGAGTGGTTGAATCACTCCACATTACACTTTTTTTTCTTCTCCGAAACTTAAACGCTCTCAGTTGTGTACGGCTTATTTCTAAGGAAACTGAGCCTTGAAATCAAACCCGACTATATGTAACTCAGTTTCTGTCACACACACACGTATTTCTAACCAGCAGCTTCTGGTTAAAATATAGAAATATTATATTAATATAAAAATCAAGCGGACGAAGGAGTTTATTTATCGGATCGGAATCGCATTTTTTTAGCCACAGAGCGAGCGAGTGAGCGAGCATACTCCAATGCAGTTAAATAATCTAAAAGAACGTGCAAGACAAGTTCTGTTCCAAAAGAGAAAAGATTCCCAAGCGATCTTTTTCCTCATAATTCGTCCGTTCTAAAATGAGCATTTCTCAGCGATCACTGTTAGGTGGAATTAGAAGTAGTACTCTTGTAGATCAGGATATCTTCATATCTCCGAGTTTTTCGCTCCGGCTAAGGGAGCGTCTTTCGGAGATCCAGTCTGATGAAAACTTAGTAGGTGCAGAGTGAGAAAGGTCTCGCTTATGGCGAATAGAAATGAGACTAAACCAGGAGAAGAAAAATGAAGGAAGTGATTTTTGCCAAAAAGTTCTGGGTCGCTTTAGAACCCAGTTTTTGTTTCATGGAAATATTAGTTCAAGCCATGTTTGGAATTTGCTTTAAACCCTAGGAGAAACACTAAAGCATTTATTTGTTTGTTATTAATATACAACCAATAGAAGATTTCTGTCAAATTCAGAAGGCTGTCACTATTTCATGCTCCTTCATTTAATGTTGTAAAATTATTACTTTAAAAAGAAACATGAACTCTCATTCTAGAACAAGAAAGAAAGAAAAAAGAAAGAAGAGAGAGAGAGAGAGAGAGAGAGAAGGAAAAACCCAAAATTAGCATCACCTGGCTTTGATTAAAGCAGGAATTTTTCAAATCAGGTGACAGAATTTTCCAGCAGTCTTGAAACATTTGTGCTCCTCTCCCCAAAATGGATCTTCTTGAGAAATTAATGTGTAGCTTTTGTATATATCTTCCTAAATCCCATTTGCTACTTCGAAATTTTTGTTACTTTCAAGGTGATAAAGAAACAGGACAAGGTAAAGCCCCTGGCTAGCCTAGTTGCAGAGATATTGGTAGGACCAATGTTTGTGGTGAATAAGTCCCTTGGTGTTATAAGCACACACAGGAGCTGTCAAAGTTGTGTAGTCTTTTGCTCAGGAAAAGGTTGCATTTAGTTTGAACTGAGCAGGCTACATGGTCTACCCAGAGAAATGGCTGCAGTCTGGCAAATGCCAGATGGTCTGAAAAGTAACTCCCACTAAGCTTGTTGGAACCGACTTCCTACCCAGGGAGAATGTGGCCTTCTTGTGTTCAGAATGGGAACTATCCATCCTATCCTTGATAAGATAGGAAGGTGCCGGGGGAAAGATAGAGATATGGAAGCAATGCATTCCAGGCCTGCAATTGTCTTTCCATCTGAAGATCCAGACCAGACACCCTAAAATGTCTCCAAAATTCTGGGGAAAGCAGCCTCCTAATTGTTCCTGCTTTCCTGTCCTTTGCTTGCTTTTTTATGAAAAAAATGAGGGTGCTAGAAATGTGCCAGAAGCAGCCTAATGCCCTGACTAAGTAAAAATGTTGTTTTATCTTCTATCAATAGAGTTATTGAAATAATTTTTTATCAAATCCTCTGCAAAACCCTTACTTCTATTCTACATGCTGTGGATTTCAAAGTAATTTCATCAGTTTATTTATTTTTAGATATATATCCCCCCACCTTTCATTTAAAAATCCAAGGTAGTATAAGTTGTATACGCCTCTTATTTTTCCTAACTACAATGTCATATGGTAGGTTAGGCTGAGAGAGGGAGTTTGGAGTAAAGTTTCCCACTGAGCTGATAGCAGAAGGCAGATTGCAAGCTATTTAACCACTAAAATAAATTTGTTCTCAGTGGGCACCAAAGTAAAGGGGGACCTACATGGCATATAAAGTTTGTAAAGTTTGTAAAGTATATGTCATTCTTGTCAGTCCCTTCTGATTTTGAAATTTCATCAGCAACTTTCCCCAGAACTGTTAGTAATTATATAGGATCCAATCTGGGTCAGTCTCCAGGAAGAGAGGTTGAGCTTTCGGACTCAAGCTAGAGCCCATCTTGAGGGAACTTGTCTCTAGGTAGAGAGAAGTTGGGTTAAAGGGAGAGGCTAAGGCTAGAGAGAAATTCCCTGCAGATGGGCTCCACAGGAGTCCGAAAGCTCAGAAGATAAAACTTCTGGTCCCTGTAACCAATGCAGATTGGATCCTTCATTCACGTTAGTAATGACTTCTTTGATTCTTCTGTGCTCCTGATTGTGGTATGTTCTAGCTTTGCATATATATGCAATTTGTGTTTGAAATTTTGTACCCTTGATAGTTGACAGAAAAGCAACTATTCAACAGTTTGGTTTCCAGTGGTTGAAAAAAGTCTACATATTAAGTAATTGCCTGTTGTTATTGCCCTTAAAGTTTCAAAAATTCTGCCCCATCCAAATTATAGTAACATTACCCATCATACCTGTTAAGCTGAACTATTTATTTTTAAGAGTAGGCCCAGTTTCCTTAGACTGACATTAATAATAGAAGATAAAGAAGAAACAGAATTTTTTTAACATGGGATATGTTTTATCAATGGTTAGATAAGAGGTAGATTAGAGGATGAAAGATTACTGATATATATAAATAAACGATGTGAGAATCTTATTACAATACGCAAATATTAGTATTCTAGTTATGGATGTTATTATGATTATTATTTTTAATTAGCATTTCATTGATACTCTGTATAAACAAATTGATCCAGTCAATACACTGTTTATTAAGCACTTATATATTTTAAGGGCTGGTGAATGGCGCAGGCTGGTAAGGCCTGTTATTAAGAACAGCCTGTTATTAAGAACACAAAGCCTGCAATTACTGCAGGTTCGAGCCCGGCCCAAGGTTGACTCAGCCTTCCATCCTTTATAAGGTAGGTAAAATGAGGACCCAGATTGTTGGGGGGGCAATAAGTTGACTTTGTAAAAAAAATATACAAATAGAATGAGACTATTGCCTTATACACTGTAAGCCGCCCTGAGTCTTCGGAGAAGGGCGGGGTATAAATGTAAACAAAAAAAAAAAAAAAAAAAGAAGACAAAATGTATAAATAATTTTTTTTTAAAAAGAGTGGGGCCGGCTTCTCTTATTCTTTGTAGTTTCCATTTTTAACCTTTATTTGTCTTAAAGCTGAAAATGATTTGAACCAGGTCTTCCCTACTTTAGTTTAGAGCTCTGCTTCTTTTCAGTTCAGTTCAGTGTTAGTTCTACCATAGCAGTAGATTACACACTATACAATATGCTTACTGGCACTCATGGCCATCTTTGGGAGTCAGCAGTGTTATTCAAAGCATTGAAAAGGAGTATATACTTTTACAATAGCAAAATGTAGAGAGAATTCCTGCTATACAAATCAGAACATAGATCCTAAATCTATGATTACATAGCTACATTTAAATCAATTAATTATATATTGAAATTTTGGCCTAAGATCCATGCTTCATTTTAAGCAATCAGTAAATCCATTGAAATAAATAAGAATTAAATAAGTTTATACTTATTTGGGTTTAAGTATGAGCAAGTCTAATTAATTAAATATATAATAGAATATTTTAGTTTGAATGTCAGACTTTGTTTAGTGTTGTTATTACATCTCTAATGATCACACTCTGTTTCTGCTTTTTCCCCAGTAGACTCTAATCAACACTATTGATTAGACACTAAATCTAGATCTAAGTCACAGATGTCTACCATAGTATGTCAGAGGGATCTTGGCACATATCTAAATTTGGATAATAAAGGTGCTATTTAAAGTGTATTCCAGATAAAAACATTTCTTGATGGGGTTAATTCAAGTAGCTGGATAATGTTTAAAGACACTATACTTCATAAAATTACTTTTCAAAAAGTTTTAAGTTAAGTTATCCACAGTTTCTAAGTGAATAGCATTCGTGCAAAGAAAAAAATGTTTTACTGAATGCTCATTCTCTTTAACAGAGGTAGCCAAGCTGTGATTTCAGTCTAGCTTTTTACTATGAGGCCATATTTACTTCTTCTGTATCAGACTTCATAAATTCACTCACAGTTAAGATCCAAGCACAGTTAGGGTTTAAAGCCAAGGCAATTAGCAGCTCAGACTTTGCTAAGTGAAGAGATTTGTTAGGAACAAGATCAAAGTAAAGTGCATTAATTCAGTGCATTAATAGTAGAGCTCTTAGGTTAGCTCCTTCTCCCACGCTATTCTATGGACTCACTCTGCATTTCTACGGCTAGGAAGTAAAATATTAAGAGAAGCCCTAGTCCACAAATTCCATGATAGGATGATCCTGATTATAGTCCAGCAAGCTTGAAGGGTGCCAGCTGGAGAGAGCTGATGTAAGTAAGAGTAATGTTTCTTTGCAGAATATGAAAACATAAATGTATTTGTAATACTGATCAAAATGCAAAAACCTATTGGAATACTCTATAACTGCACTAATTTTCCAAGATGCACTAATTTAAGGAACGAAGGATTGACCAATGTTCCTGTCCATTCTTGTACAAATGTTTTATAGTAAAATAAATGAATGAAAGCAAAACAGTATAACATAAGACTAGTGATCTTTGCTTTCATTATGATCATAAGAATAAGTGGAAAATGAATTGTGGAAAAAGATAATATGTAAGTAATAATATGTAAGTAAGTAACATTTATTTTCTAGAAAGAGGGTAAATCAACCAGTGTACACTATATCACATGTATTCTGTTTTTCCTTCTAATTTATGTGATATAGTGTACACTGGTTGATTTACCCCTGTTGTCAGAATATATATGTGTTTCTGTTGTACTTGTTTTAATAGAAAAAACATAGCTATACACTTCTGACCAACAGATTCAATTAAAAATGCTAATTAAATTGCTAATTAAAATCTTCATTTCTAAAGAGTAAAGACTTAGGGGATTCATTGACGCTAACTTGAAATAAATATTGTATATTCAGGAACTGGCTGCATTTCTAACTGATGTCAAAAGAGAAATTTACAACTCGATCCTGTTTATATTTAATTTAGGGAGGGTTGGTCATGATCAGTACTTGGAAGGGAAACTATCAGGAAATACCAGAAAAGTTAGACTAGAAATTTGAAAAAATATCCCAGAAAAGACAATGACAAGCTACTTCCGTATTGTTGCAAAGAGAACTTCAAGCACACAAGGTCACCAGAATTGAGCTTGACATAGGTTAGGATTAAACTCTCCTAACTTCATCAGTGCTTCCTGATAAATCTGGGCTGGGTTGATAGCCTTAAGTTGCAATTTTTCTTTTGTCATTTAAAATAATAGTATGCTTTCATGTACAATGGAGGTCCTGCCAAATATTCCAACAAAATACTCTGCTATATGTTAGCCTCTTTTTACTTGCTCTTAAAACCATTACATAGTAAAGGACTGTTGACATTTCAAAAAGAGTTGATTCCATTCAGAGAATTTAAAAGCACGAATCTATGAAATTAGAAGAATCCATTAGCTGGCCATCTAGAGGGTATATAATTCAAAAGGTAAGCCCTCTTTATGCATTTAAGCAAAATATTGCACAGTCAATGGATGACTTCCACTAAATTCATTCTAGGAGCTGAATGAGCTGCTTGTGGGAACCCAGTTGGGTCAGCCCTATAATTTTATTCAGTATATGGTTCAATGTATTTCCCAAACCTCAAAATGAGTTAATTTAGTAATTAAACATGGAATGTGAACTGGTCTTTGTTGAAGAAACTCACTCTGTAAGTCTAAAATTGGATTTATTTTCTATTATTAAAACATTAATTTCTGGTTTAGACTGTTAAAATTGTGAGGATGGATTTGGCAAATAAATAGATATTTTGCAAGCAGGATTTATACTCATTTTTCTGACACTGTGTCTCCAGCAACTGGGCAGAAACTGAAGCTTCTTTTTTGACCAATCACCATCCCATGTTCAAGAATACTTCACTTTATAGTATTAAATTTCTATATTTGGATAGATGTTAACCTACCAGAGCTGCTCCATCAGGAACAATAGAGAAGCTTCCAACATTCAAACATGTACTCTGAGCAAAAAACAAATTCCTAATACTTGTGGGCTTCCTTGCAATTGAAATTATTAATTGGAAAGAAAACATGAAGAAAAGGACAATTAATAGTTTCTTATGATTTCTGTTTCATTCTAGTGCAGGATGAATGGATAGAAAATCAAGATAAATGTAAGATGAGAAACAGGACTGGCCTGTGTATAAGAACAGTGGAGAGTACCAGGACTCTTTCTGCCATTCTTTGATGAGTTCCTCCTTCCTTCAAAAGTCAACCTTTGGCATTTCTAGAAAAGGAAGAGCATGTTAACTTCAGAAAATCAGATTTATTCCATCAATTTGGAAGATAACTTAAGGGATTCATTTATTAAATCATCATTACAGTACCTCTTCTGGGATCAGCAAACTATCACTGTGTGTAAGACTTGTCTTCATTACTATGATATCAACACAGTGATGATTTAATGATCCTATAAATCATTAGAAAATAAAGTAATTAGAACAATAATACGTATTAGGAAAGGCTACTACAAATTGAAAGATACAAGAATTTAACTCATAACGTGGATGGGCAACTGTGGAAAACCAAATCTGAATCCACAAGGACCAGTAAATGAAAACGTTAAATAAAATATAAGCATAAAGTTCTTGTTAAAATCTTTGCTGCATTGGTTGACTGAAAACTGTCAATGTGCATGAAAGTCTCATTGAGCGGTTTTCTGCTTCCAAGATTCCTATGTATATATTTTACACCTAGAAAAATAAATATAGCAAATGAAACATTGGCATCATCAAATTTCCATCCAGGTGTGCCTGGTAGAAAGGGCCAAAATCCACATGTCAGGTGGTTGGTTCAATGTACTAAAATCCTTCTGCCAAGAACATAAAAACATCTCTAGCAATTATGATGAACTCATTTATTCACAATGATTGTAAAGAGGAATTGTTTCTTCCTCTTCCTATGGACTTTTTTATGATTGGAAGAACAACCATATTTACTTTTTTTCCCTTTTACAATGTGGCAGTACTCTTTGACATACTAGTGCTTCTGGCTAGAACATAGGAATTTCCACAGCAACAGAAAGAACTCTGTTCTGATCAGGTTGAGCTTAAGATAACTTCAAATAGTGCTATGTCATGGCTGATTTAATATCTACCTAAAATATGTTGCAAGTCTTGTGCAATCATTTTTCCAAGCCCAACCTACCCCACAGCAATATGGTGGTGGTGAGAAAATAAGGCCACATTCTTGTCTATGTTTGCCTATGAATAGTTCCCAGAAGAAAGATGGAATGTAATGATAATTAAATAGATAAATAAATAGTATCTATCTGACTCTGGACATCTATCCCCTTCTTTAGAAGTAATAATATGTTGAAGAAACAGTAGACAACCTAGATGACTGCAGCAAAAAGTTTGCAGAGACTGACTACAAACAGCAACTTGACAAAGTAACAAAAATGCTATACTGGAAGATGTGCAAGAAACACCACCTGCATGAAATCAGGAACTGGCGGGACCACAATATAAACAGTGTATAAGAAAATGAAGAAGCTAAAGTGCTCTGATACTTTAGAATTCAAGCAGATAAGCACCTGCCGTAAACACCCTATGATTATCAACTATGGTTGATAATAAGGATAAACAATACTGGATATTGGGCATTGCAATACCTGCACCTAGAAGAAAAAGAACACGAGGAAAATCACAAGCTATTAAGACCTACAAACAGAAGTAGAATGATGGTGGCAAAAGCAAGCAAATTTAGTACCAATAGTAATAGGCACTTTGGATACAATCCCAAAATATTTGGAGCAACACTTGAATACCATCAGTCAATTGCAAAGGGCAGCTCTACTTGGAACAGTTCACATATTGCAACAATACCTCCAACATTATTAAATCTGCCTACTCCAAGTCCTTTGGGAAGGATGTGACTGTTAGAAAAATGACAAACATGCCAAATTCAATCTAAACATCTGGCTGACAGTAACCAATCATAATATATTTAACTTGTATGCTTCCTGTTTCATGCCAAAGTTTTTCTCCAAGAAAAAATGGGAATGGTGATGGTAGTTAGGGCTATTTTAATCCTTGGCTGTGTCAAATATAATCTCCCTGATAATTAAAAAAATCTTCAGACAATTGAATCTTTTTAGTTTGGGCTCTATTTTGAGGAAAGGAGAAAAACACAAGGTCAGTCGAGCCAGAAAAAAAAATGTCCAAGGTATGCCTAGGTAATGGACTAGGTGTACTTTTTATTACTATGGGTTTCCCACAGTTTTTTTTCCATATTAATATTATCACTACCCCTATGCTTATCAAGAAAATACCTTTTATTTCATTTATTGTATTTATTTTAAAATAACATTGAATATAATTAATAATGGTCTTGGATGATGCCATTATGTATTTAATAAATTAAACATTATAATTTGCTCCAGCTTCTGAATTCTGTCTAGGTTTTTTTCAAGGCTTTCAGTCATATTCAGCTTGAGGACCTCAAATTGTGCTCCCATCCCAAATAGAAGAGTGGGTAATAATTTGAATATTCACCTCTCCATTATCATCTAGTGTGCTGACTTAATCACAGATGCATACTAAAACATGTGACATATGTGTGCACACTAATAAGATTCTGCAAAGTGGTTAACATGTTGGACCATGACTGGAGAGGTAGACATCCAATAGAGACCCTCCTTCCACAGGTTTCTTGCTGAGCTATATTGGACAATCACCATCTTAACCCTTAACCCATAAGGTTGTTGAGTGGAAGGAAAAGGCAGAGAAAGTAGATGGTGTTTTAAGTTGCAGGACTATTATTATTTAGCGCATGACGAAAGCATCACAGAAGAGAAATAAACATATGCACACAATCCATGTAATTATATACAAAACTTCTATGGGGTCACAGCAGTGGCCTCATAACTGGATGTCCAATTCAGTTATCCAGGTGATCCAGGTATTGCTTCATGCTGGGATGAAAAGTAGGACAAAAAATAATGAAAAGGGCAATACAGCCTCAGTTTCCCAAATGAAAAATGGGGATGATACTTCAGGTTCATGTCTCCTAAAGTATATGGTTCTATAAGTGAGAAAGGCATTGTAATGCTTTTGAAAAAGGATCTTGCAGTAGTCATAATCATTTACTACAGAATAAGATGCTGGTGCCACAAATGCCTTGTGTTTATCAAAGGATTTGAGAACATGTCATAGTAAATAAGTTTATCTAAGTTCTCTCCTTTTCTCCCTCTCTGTCTCAGGCAGGAGTGGAGGGAGCTGCATGTGTACTTGAACACCTCCAGAGGTACTTTGAACAAATATTTAGTTTCCAAGTAATAAATTCGGTAATGCAAAGAAAAAGCTTTTAGGCGCTCCAGTTGAAACTCGTTTACTATAGGTGCTCAAAAGGGCCATGCTGATTATGTTCCCTTTTAGAACAGTGCTAATTTAAACCAGGGATACCCAGTCAAAACAGACCTGACCTCACAGACTGGAGCTCCTGTCGCCATTAGCTCTTTTCCTCTCCTTAATGTTTAACCTCCTTATGGAGGAAACCTTCCCCTCCTTATTTTGGTAAATCTCTGTTTGTGCTCGCAGTTCGATTCAGGCTAGCCTACAACAGAGAAGCTGGTCTTTCTGAAAACCAGCTAGAAAAGGAAACAATAAAAGGAATCTGGAGAACATTTCTGTTTCCAATTCTAGAAGACTATTTTTAATTTTATTGTATTATGCCGTCCTTGCAACTCTTTACTGTTTTTTCTTATAACACTTCCTTTCTGTTGCAAATAGTTCACTTGGAAGAAAATGGATGTAATCCATTGCTTTTGTAGCAAAATATACCGTACCTGGCCCACGAATGGGTATCCATGGCTTAGGAGAGGAAGGCAGGCATTCTATATATACTCAAAGGCAAAGCACAAAACCTCCTTGTGCTCAGGATTATTTTCTCAAACCCAATCTCTTTCCTTCTTGAGGAGACCTTGGTGCTCTCTGAGTTTGGTTGTTTTCTTGCAGATATTTCATTACCTAAACTAAGTAATGAAACATCTGCAAGAAAGCAACCAAGTTCAGAGAACACCAAGGACCCCAGATTTCAAACCAGAGCTACAAGTATTTTCCTTCATTCCTTCTTCTCTCTCCTCCCACTCCTCATTCTTATTGTCCCAAATCTCATACCTCCATATAGGAACACTCATACAGCTAGACACATGCTTCCTCCAGAATCATCTCACCCTGTCCAGCCATTTCTACACAGATATCCCAAATGCAGGTTTCTTCTGTCCTTTAACCTCCATAACCCACTCATGCTCCTGGGTGCTTTGGCAACCCCCACCTCCCTCCTTCTTGCCCACATTAAATTGCTCCTGGCTCTCTCAGTAGGGGGCAGCAGTTAGCAGATCTTGTCAGATATTGAAAGTTAAACTAAGTTTGAAAATTCCAGATCTCAAAGAATCATCGAGGGGCAAAGTGGATTTAGGTGAAGAGACAATGCTGGATTAATTATTTATTATTCATCCATTTATAAGGAAAGGGAAACAGCTGTGGCAAGAAAGATGAAAGAGTAGGCTACTTTTGTGGGAAGTTTCTGAAGGGAGTTCACAGCCTTTCAAATATTTGGACCAGTATTTATAGATTGAATGAATGAGAACATTGGTAGGAGTAAAGGAAGGGAACCTTTGAGAGGAACTTTTAAACTCTTACCACAGTAATAAAACTGTGAAGCCAAATAGAGAGGAAGAAGAGAAGGAATTGCTTTTCCAGACTCCAGTCCCTAGCCTAGGCTATCCCTAGTTACACCATCAATATGTCTATTATTGAATTTCTCTTTGAAAATTCTAAACGTGAAACTCAAATGGTTGAAGAAGAAACCATTGACAAACCAATCATGCCTCAACAAAAGTGGAACAGAGAATATAAGAAAATATAAAACTGTTAGAGGGGAAAGTGTTTATTGTCACAATATAAAGCCATGTTTTTATTTTATAATAATCATAACAACAACAAAACAACAACAATAAATCATGAATAAATGAGAGTGCACTACCCTCTGCTAGCACTTTGAATATTCTATCCATAGATATATTATAAGGAATATTTGTTATAGCAAAAGTTTGGGCAGTGGCATGAAGTAAAATGTTTACATCTCTCTTCTAAAATAATTATGGTTGATGGACTCCATCCTATTCTGTCTGAAAAAATGAGGGGAAATAGCATGGTGCTTTACAGAATGAGTTAATAAGCATGAAGCATTTTTAACTGCTGAAATGTACTAATTGCCTATTAACATCATCTAACTTTTTGTTTAATACATGATCTAGCACTTTACCTGCATATGCCCGACTTTTCTTGATTTTGTATGACAACGGGGCTGTCTTACTTTGCCTGTTGAGTGAAGGTTAGCATATTTTGTAATTGACTGGTGATTTTGTTAATGCCAATAGTGTTCAAATGCTGCTCTGAGACATAAGCTGTTCCAAGTAGAGTTGCATTTTGTAATTGACTGGTGATTTTGTTAATGCCAATAGTGTTCAAATGCTGCTCTGAGACATAAGCTGTTCCAAGTAGAGTTGCATTTTGTAATTGACTGGTGATTTTGTTAATGCCAATAGTGTTCAAATGCTGCTTAAGGAGATAAGCTATTTTGCTGATAAGGTTAATTATACATAGGCCAGGACCTAACAAAGCACATTTTTACTATAATATAACTGAGGCAAGCTAGTAAAAGTTCCCTGAGTTTATTACTATTACCCTGTTCCCCAAAATAAGACATCCCCTGATAATAAGCCCAATCGGGCTTTTGAGTGCATGGCAATGAGGCCAAGCACTTATTTCAGGGGTCAAAAAAATATAAGACAGGGTCTTATTTTCGGGGAAACACATCTTCGTTTTCTTTTGCCACAGTTGTTCTTCCTCTATTTGTAAGTCTTTATATTTTGTAATTGACTGGTGATTTTGTTAATGCCAATAGTGTTCAAATGCTGCTTAAGGAGATAAGCTATTTTGCTGATAAGGTTAATTATACATAGGCCAGGACCTAACAAAGCACATTTTTACTATAATATAACTGAGGCAAGCTAGTAAAAGTTCCCTGAGTTTATTACTATGGCAGGGATTTGCAAAGGTGTGGGTATGAACTGGCTTTGCTTCCTTTTTCGTGGACACATGTTCCCACCCTATGTGATATTAAGAAGCTCACCAGCAGTTTATGCAATCGCTGAATTTGCTGGCAGAGTTTTGGGTTTTGTTTTTTTAAGGAAATGTATGCATATCAAGAAGGGATGGTTATAAACTATTCAAGCCCTGAACCTGACTATAAGAAGTTCCTTAATAGAACAGAATAGTTTCTATTTCTGCTCCTTAAACAGAATGAGAAGCATTGCAAATTTCTAAATGCCAACAGTTATTCATTAGGCAAACTGATTAGAAACATTTGAGTTCAACAGCTGGAATTTATATTACCAAAAATGGAAAAGTTACTAACACTAATAGGACCTAGTCTGCATGTTTGGAAGCTCTCCATCTGTCCATATAATTTAAGAGAAAAGTTGAACAATTTTTATATAATTTTCTTAATGGGGATTTTACATTTTCTTAATGTAAGATTTTAGACTCATGTTGATGCTTCTGATAGAAATTTTTTCTTGAATTATAATATAAATAGCTTTGTATCATCCTGCCTATTTTCAACATTAATGTGTATTTAAGTTTGATTACAAGCAGAAGCAAATGCTGCTCTGAGACATAAGCTGTTCCAAGTAGAGTTGCATTTTGTAATTGACTGGTGATTTTGTTAATGCCAATAGTGTTCAAATGCTGCTCTGAGACATAAGCTGTTCCAAGTAGAGTTGCATTTTGTAATTGACTGGTGATTTTGTTAATGCCAATAGTGTTCAAATGCTGCTCTGAGACATAAGCTGTTCCAAGTAGAGTTGCATTTTGTAATTGACTGATGGTGATTTTGTTAATGCCAATAGTGTTCAAATGCTGCTCTGAGACATAAGCTGTTCCAAGTAGAGTTGCATTTTGTAATTTTCTCCAATTATTTCTCTCCCTGCTATACTTTGCTTATTATGAACTAAGCAGAAAGCCCATTTTCAGCTTAAGTATGTTTGGGATGAATCTGCTGTGTGTGTGTCCAGGCAGACATTTTATCACACAAGGCTTAGTTTTAGCCAGAAAGAGTCAGCCTTCTTAAAGTGACTGGGAAAAGTTTTCTATGAAATCCCAGCAATAAAAGATAACAACTGATATTATGGGGCTTATAGCAAAGGGCATTTACAGGGATTTTTTTTTGAGTAGGGAATTCAGAATTATTTAAAAATGTAGAGAGGAAATTGTATTTTACATTTTCTTAATGGGATTTTACATTTTCTTAATGGGATTTTACATTTTCTTAATGGGGATTTTACATTTAGCAGAAGTGTAATAATGTAGATTTTAGTAATGTGGATTTTTGGTTTGCTAGAAACTTCTACAACTCTGGAAAGTTGTTAAATTGCATGGTTACTTTTTTGTTTTACAGTAGCAGCAATGAATAATAGATTTCAGATTTAGGTCTGTCGATTTCAGACAAAATATTGTGAGAACTAATTGACATCTTTTCCTATAGAGTTAAATTAGATGCACTGAGCGTGGACTTTCCTTACTGTATGTCTTTCTTATCAAGAGTTGTTGAGTCTGAGATATAAGGTTGCAAGTGTTTGCATATAGAATAGAATAGAATTTTTATTGGCCAAGTGTGATTGGACACACAAGGAATTTGTCTTGGTGCATATGCTCTCAGTGTACATAAAAGAAAAGATACAACATTTACAACACAATTGATGGTCAATATATCAATATAAATCATAAGGATTGCCAGCAACAAAGTTACAGTCATACAGTCATAAGTGGAAGGAGATGGGTGATGGGAACTATGAGAAGATTAATAGTAGTGCAGATTCAGTAAATAGTTTGACAGTGTTGAGGGAATTAATTGTTTAGCAGAGTGATGGCCTTCGGGGAAAAACTGTTCTTGTGTCTAGTTGTTCTAGTGTGCAGTGCTCTATAACGCTGCACACTAGAACAACTCTACACACTCTATATTTGAATTCTAAAGTCTCAGAGAACTTTAGTTTCCTCATTGTCTACTACAGGTAGAGCTTGACTTATGACCACAATTGAGCCCAATTGTGGTTGTTGCTAAATGAAACAATTGTTAAGTGAATTTTGCTTCATTTTACAACCTCTTGCCACAGTTGTTCTTCCTCTATTTGTAAGTCTTTATATTTTGTAATTGACTGGTGATTTTGTTAATGCCAATAGTGTTCAAATGCTGCTCTGAGACATAAGCTGTTCCAAGTAGAGTTGCATTTTGTAATTGACTGATGGTGATTTTGTTAATGCCAATAGTGTTCAAATGCTGCTCTGAGACATAAGCTGTTCCAAGTAGAGTTGCATTTTGTAATTTTCTCCAATTATTTCTCTCCTGCTTTCTCAGGTACAGCCACATCCACTATCCTTGATTTTTTTGTCTTTCTTATCAAGAGTTGTTGAGTCTGAGATATAAGGTTGCAAGTGTTTGCATATAGAATAGAATAGAATAGAATAGAATTTTTATTGGCCAAGTGTGATTGGACACACAAGGAATTTGTCTTGGTGCATATGCTCTCAGTGTACATAAAAGAAAAGATACAACATTTACAACACAATTGATGGTCAATATATCAATATAAATCATAAGGATTGCCAGCAACAAAGTTACAGTCATACAGTCATAAGTGGAAGGAGATGGGTGATGGGAACTATGAGAAGATTAATAGTAGTGCAGATTCAGTAAATAGTCTGACAGTGTTGAGGGAATTAATTGTTTAGCAGAGTGATGGCCTTCGGGGAAAAACTGTTCTTGTGTCTAGTTGTTCTAGTGTGCAGGGCTCTATAACGCTGCACACTAGAACAACTCTACACACTCTATATTTGAATTCTAAAGTCTCAGAGAACTTTAGTTTCCTCATTGTCTACTACAGGTAGAGCTTGACTTATGACCACAATTGAGCCCAATTGTGGTTGTTGCTAAATGAAACAATTGTTAAGTGAATTTTGCTTCATTTTACAACCTCTTGCCACAGTTGTTCTTCCTCTATTTGTAAGTCTTTATATTTTGTAATTGACTGATGGTGATTTTGTTAATGCCAATAGTGTTCAAATGCTGCTCTGAGACATAAGCTGTTCCAAGTAGAGTTGCATTTTGTAATTGACTGGTGATTTTGTTAATGCCAATAGTGTTCAAATGCTGCTCTGAGACATAAGCTGTTCCAAGTAGAGTTGCATTTTGTAATTGACTGATTGATGGTGTTAAATATATCATTGCAGGATGTAAGCTATTCTGAGTAAAGCTACCTTTTGTAATTGACTGGTGATTTTGTTAATGCCAATAGTGTTCAAATGCTGCTCTGAGACATAAGCTGTTCCAAGTTACATTGACTCTAAAAAAGTGACTTATGACCACAATTGAGCCCAATTGTGGTTGTTGCTAAATGAAACAATTGTTAAGTGAATTTTGCTTCATTTTACAACCTCTTGCGCCACAGTTGTTCTTCCTCTATTTGTAAGTCTTTATATTTTGTAATTGACTGGTGATTTTGTTAATGCCAATAGTGTTCAAATGCTGCTCTGAGACATAAGCTGTTCCAAGTAGAGTTGCATTTTGTAATTGACTGGTGATTTTGTTAATGCCAATAGTGTTCAAATGCTGCTCTGAGACATAAGCTGTTCCAAGTAGAGTTGCATTTTGTAATTGACTGATGGTGATTTTGTTAATGCCAATAGTGTTCAAATGCTGCTCTGAGACATAAGCTGTTCCAAGTAGAGTTGCATTTTGTAATTGACTGGTGATTTTGTTAATGCCAATAGTGTTCAAATGCTGCTCTGAGACATAAGCTGTTCCAAGTAGAGTTGCATTTTGTAATTGACTGGTGATTTTGTTAATGCCAATAGTGTTCAAATGCTGCTCTGAGACATAAGCTGTTCCAAGTAGAGTTGCATTTTGTAATTGACTGATGGTGATTTTGTTAATGCCAATAGTGTTCAAATGCTGCTCTGAGACATAAGCTGTTCCAAGTTACATTGACTCTAAAAAAGTGACTTATGACCGTTTTTCATACTTATGACCATTGCAGCATCCTCATGGCTGCATATGATCAAAATTTGGAAACTTGGCAACTGGCTTGTAGTTATGACAGTTACAGTGTCCCAGGGTCATGCGATCCCCTTTAGTGACTTTCTGACAAGCAAATTCAATGGGGAAGAAGGATTCACTTAACAGCTGTGTAACCAACTTCATAGCTGGACTGATTTCATTTAACTATGGCAAGAAAGATTGTAAAATGGGGCAAAAGTCACTTACCAATTGCCTCACTTAGCAACAAAAATTTTGGGATCAATTGTGGTTGTTGCTAAATGAAACAATTGTTAAGTGAATTTTGCTTCATTTTACAACCTCTTGCGCCACAGTTGTTCTTCCTCTATTTGTAAGTCTTTATATTTTGTAATTGATTGATTGATGGTGTTAAATATATCATTGCAGGATGTAAGCTATTCTGAGTAAAGCTACCTTTTGTAATTGACTGGTGATTTTGTTAATGCCAATAGTGTTCAAATGCTGCTCTGAGACATAAGCTGTTCCAAGTAGAGTTGCATTTTGTAATTGACTGATGGTGATTTTGTTAATGCCAATAGTGTTCAAATGCTGCTCTGAGACATAAGCTGTTCCAAGTAGAGTTGCATTTTGTAATTGACTGGTGATTTTGTTAATGCCAATAGTGTTCAAATGCTGCTCTGAGACATAAGCTGTTCCAAGTAGAGTTGCATTTTGTAATTGATTGATTGATGGTGTTAAATGTATCATTGCAGGAGGTAAGCTGTTCTACCTTTTGTAATTGACTGGTGATTTTGTTAATGCCAATAGTGTTCAAATGCTGCTCTGAGACATAAGCTGTTCCAAGTAGAGTTGCATTTTGTAATTGACTGATGGTGATTTTGTTAATGCCAATAGTGTTCAAATGCTGCTCTGAGACATAAGCTGTTCCAAGTAGAGTTGCATTTTGTAATTGATTGATTGATAGTGTTTAAGTGGTGTTTTAGATGTTTTAGGAATGTACCCAGGTGTTTATTACTATTACCCTGTTCCCCCCAAAATAAGACATCCCCTGATAATAAGCCCAATCGGGCTTTTGAGTGCATGGCAATGAGGCCAAGCACTTATTTCAGGGGTCAAAAAAATATAAGACAGGGTCTTATTTTCGGGGAAACACATCTTCGTTTTCTTTTGCCACAGTTGTTCTTCCTCTATTTGTAAGTCTTTATATTTTGTAATTTTCTCCAATTATTTCTCTCCTGCTTTCTCAGGTACAGCCACATCCACTATCCTTGATTTTTTTTGTCTTTCTTATCAAGAGTTGTTGAGTCTGAGATATAAGGTTGCAAGTGTTTGCATATAGAATAGAATAGAATAGAATAGAATAGAATAGAATAGAATAGAATAGAATAGAATTTTTATTGGCCAAGTGTGATTGGACACACAAGGAATTTGTCTTGGTGCATATGCTCTCAGTGTACATAAAAGAAAAGATACAACATTTACAACACAATTGATGGTCAATATATCAATATAAATCATAAGGATTGCCAGCAACAAAGTTACAGTCATACAGTCATAAGTGGAAGGAGATGGGTGATGGGAACTATGAGAAGATTAATAGTAGTGCAGATTCAGTAAATAGTCTGACAGTGTTGAGGGAATTAATTGTTTAGCAGAGTGATGGCCTTCGGGGAAAAACTGTTCTTGTGTCTAGTTGTTCTAGTGTGCAGGGCTCTATAACGCTGCACACTAGAACAACTCTACACACTCTATATTTGAATTCTAAAGTCTCAGAGAACTTTAGTTTCCTCATTGTCTACTACAGGTAGAGCTTGACTTATGACCACAATTGAGCCCAATTGTGGTTGTTGCTAAATGAAACAATTGTTAAGTGAATTTTGCTTCATTTTACAACCTCTTGCGCCACAGTTGTTGAAAAGATCATAAGTCACTTTTTTTTAATGCCATTGTAACTTCAAACAGTCATTAAATGAACTGTTGTTTAGTCAAGGACGACCTGCACATTGTCTATTTTGTTACAGTTTGTCCCACAGTCAAACATAGGTCCAAGACTGGATTTGATATTTTTATTCACTTTTCCAAGGACCAGGGATAGACAGATGTGGATGTTTGATGGTGTTAAATATATCATTGCAGGATGTAAGCTATTCTGAGTAAGGCTACCTTTTGTAATTAACTGATAGTGATTTTGCCAATGATGTTCAAGTGGTGCTCCAGTTATTTTCAGCTTGCACTTCTTGTTATTATTATTATAAAGGCAGAATATTAAATATTAAATAAATATACACAAAAATGTGAGATCACAATTTCAGTTCTTTAGCTGTGACGGCCTTCATATGCATCTACCCTTCCTATCACCTTAATAAATTTGTGTAGTACAGATAGTCCTCAACTTTCAACTATTCATTTAGTGACTGTTCCAAGTTACATTGACTCTAAAAAAAGTGACTTATGACCGTTTTTCATACTTATGACCATTGCAGCATCCTCATGGCTGCATATGATCAAAATTTGGAAACTTGGCAACTGGCTTGTAGTTATGACAGTTACAGTGTCCCAGGGTCATGCGATCCCCTTTAGTGACTTTCTGACAAGCAAATTCAATGGGGAAGAAGGATTCACTTAACAGCTGTGTAACCAACTTCATAGCTGGACTGATTTCATTTAACTATGGCAAGAAAGATTGTAAAATGGGGCAAAAGTCACTTACCAATTGCCTCACTTAGCAACAAAAATTTTGGGATCAATTGTGGTTGTAAGCAAGAACTACCTGTATATGTATGGATCCAAGCAGTGTGGCATTTTGCAAGACAAGAGTTTTATCAATACACATATTTTCTAAATTTCAAAGTTTCCAAAGTTTCAAATTCAAAGATTAATTTATATATTATTTTTTGCAGAGTCAGCCAGATGTATATTTAACACAAATATGGGAAATAAAATATGTAAATGCAACTAATGCAAAGATGGAAACATATGACAAGGAAAAAAAATAAGTAACTATAACAGTGATTAGGACTATATAAGATTTACTATAAAGTTTTTAAAACAATGAATTAAACCATAACAACACAAAATCATATTGTTCAACTTTTGGAAACATTCTTCTTCTTCTTGTGAGAAAATAGGAGAACAAAGGAGTATTAAGATATGTGCCTAAATGCACTCTCCCTACTTCAGTATATTTAATATTATATTGAACTTTACCATAAAGATAAACTTATATGCTTTGTATGAATATGTTCAATTGATATAATTTAATATAATAATTTGGCCAGTTCCTATTTATATAGTATTTAGAGTTAGGAACCATGTGGGCATCTGGAAATGTTACAGTACTGGGAGTCCTCAACTCACATTATAACAGCATTGAAAAAAGTGACTAATGAGAGTTAGGAATCACAGTTATGTTGCCACATCTCCATGGTCATATGATCAAAATTTGGATGCTTTGCCAACTGCACTATATATTTATATATTTATGACAGTTGTTGGGTACCACATGGTCATGTTTTTGGATCTTCTGGCAAGCAAAGTCAATGGGGAAGATAGATTCACTTAATAATCATGATACTTACTTAACAACTGAAGTGATTCACTTAACAACCATGAAAAGAAAGGTGGTAAAATGGGAAAAATCTCACTTAACAACTGTCTTGCTTAGCAAACAAAATTTTAGGCTTAGTTGTGGTCCTATGTTGAGGACTAGCTGTGCTAGCACTAAAAAAAATAAACATAGACCCCCAACAGAAAAGGCTATCTTGGAGTTAGCATGAATTTCACACCAAACCAGGAATGTTTATAGGACTGAATTTTAATTTCTAAGATGAGAAAAGAAGCAGTTGCTAAATGTATCAGAAATAGTTTGATTTTAATTAAACTAAACATCAAATTAATTCTTTATCTTAGCATATCCCTCAAAGGCCAGATTGGTATTTACCATTGTGAATTATATACATCTAGCCTACTCACACCTTCAAATGTTAAGTTTAAACACCCATTTGCATTACATATGGTAATTTGAGTAGAGCTACATTGCTCTTCAGGGACTGAATGGGGTCCACTACCTAGCCTTGTGATGGCGAACCTATGGCACACATGCCAGAGGTGGCACGCAGCGCCCTCTCTGATGGTACGTGAGCTGTCGTCCCAGCTCAGCTCTGCCACGCATGCATGCGCAGCTCCCACCGGCCAGCTGATTTTAGGGTCTCTGCCACGCATGCGTGGGAGGCATGTGAATGTACAGGGGGGTCACATGCTCATGCAAGGGGGTGCATACATGGTGTCACATGTGCATGCGTGGGGTGAGGTGGCATGTGCATGGGGGGAATGAGCATGCATGGGGGGCATGTGTGCATTGCATTTTGAGGATTTGAATGCACACACATGGATTGGTGTGTGCGCTTGTGCGCTTTGGGCATGCAGACTAGAAAAGTTTAGCCATCACTAACCCAGTGGTGGGGTTCAATTTTTTAAACAACCGGTTCTGTGGGCGTGGCTTATTTTGGGGTGTGGCTAGCTGGTCATGTGACCGGGTGGGCGTGGCTGGCTGGTCATGTGACCAGGTGGGTGTGGCTGGCTGGTCATGTGACTGGGTGGGTGTGGCTATGGGCATAGAAACTACTCAGAGGGCTAAAAAAAGTCATTTTTGACCAGTCCTCGCAGTTCTGACCGGTCCTCGCACTTATGACCATCCTCACATTAATGCCCATTGCAGCATTTTAGCAACCATGTCACTCATTTCACAACTGCTTCTCTTCACCATGGTTACAAGATAGGGCGCAAAATGTAAAATGTGCAGTTGTAGGTGTGAGGACCGGTCAAAAATGTGAGGACAGGTCAAAAATAACTTTTTCAGCCCTCTGAGAAGTCCCTATGCACAAAATGCTGCAAACAGGCATAAATGATGACTGGTCATAAGTGTGAGGACTGGTCAAAAGTGCGAGAACCTGTCAGAAATCACTTTTTTCAGCCCTCTGGGTAGTCCCTATGTGCAAGGGACTACTCAGAGGGCTGAAAAAGTTATTTTTGACCTGTCCTTGCACTTTTGACCAGTCCTCGCACTTACGACTGTCCTCACATTTTACGTTTTGCACCCTATCTTGTAACCGTAGTGAAGAGAAGCAGTTGTGAAATGAGTGACACGGTTAAGAATGCTGCAACAGGCATAAATGTGAAGATGGTCATAAATGCGAGGTCTGTTCAAAGGTATGCACATAGGGACTACCCAGAGGACTGAAAAAAGTTATTTCTGACAGGTTCTCACACTTTTAACCAGTCGTCACACTTATGAACGGTCATCATTTATGCCTGTTGCAGCATTTTTAACAGCCATGTCACTCATGTCACAACTGCGGTGCTTCATGTGACCGGGTGGGCGTGGCCAGGTGGTCATGTAACATTCTTTGCCCTAATGACAGTTTGCTGCAATGTTCGTAAGTGTGAAAAACGGTCATAAGTCACTTTTTCAGTGCCATGCTTGTTAAACCAATTACCAGAACAAATCCCTTCTCCCTCCCTCTTTCTCTCCATCTTTCTCCCCCCTCTTTCTCTCAATCTTTCTCTCCTTAATCTCTCCTTCTTCCTCCTTCTCTTTCTCTCCATCTTTCTCCCCCCTTTCTCTCCTTCATCTTTCTCCCCCTTCTATCCTTCATCTCTCTTTTTCTCCTTCATCATTTTCTGCCCCCTCTTTCTCTCCATCACTCTTTCTCCAAATGGGGTAGGGTAGGCAGGCCCTGCTCTGATATTCTAACATTTCTTGCCTGAGAATTTCCTATATATGAATCCTGTTGTGGAGTCTCATAAAATGACACTGTTTTTCCCAAACAAGCCGTTATGTACAATTTTTTATTTAAAATGCATCACAGTAATTGTCAATTACACCTGCCCAGAGAGTCATCTCAGTTCTTCCACAATTGTTGTGGCTGAATTTATAACCTGGCCTCTAAGTTAACTCAGTTTTCAGCGAGGCGTTTTAATCGCTGGCTAGAGAGACGCCTGGATGGAGGCCTGCTTCGGTCGGCGGCCTCGCAGCCCATTCGATCCAAGCACCATGCGGCCGCCGACAGACACCGGTAAGTAATGGTGGGGAGGGGAGGGGCAAGGGGCGGGGCGAACCAGTAATTTAACAAACAGTTGGGCCGAACCGTCTAGAACCGGTAGAATCCCACCACTGCACTAACCTAGTCTATATACAGAAGTTAATAATTAGGCTGGTAGCTAATTCTCTCTATCTCTGACTTTTCTTCTTATTTCAAGGCTAGTCTTGCACCCTATCTAAATAACCTAGTGATGAAACTTTGGTCATTGTGTACCAAATCACATGACTTCTTGTTGAAAGGAATCCATTGAGGGCTACCATTATGGCCTTCCAAAATTTCTTGCCTGAGACAGCTGCTTTAATCTGCCTAAAGAAAGTACAATTGTCCAGAATGACTATATTGCGGGTTATCAAGTGTAAACAAGCGCATGTTCATAACAATGCTTATATGTAAAATATGCATTCTTTCTTTTGGTTTTTCAAAAAGAACACTGGGGAGAGATAGAATGAGAGGCAGCTCCCGATCAGCCCAGCTGATCCATGGGTTGTGATTAAGGGGCCCAGCTGCCATTAGCTGACCGGGGAAGGGAAGGGCTTCCTTCTGTGCTCAACTCTTGAACACAGAAGGCAGCCTTCATGCTCAACCCTTCATTAGGGCTTATTTTCGGGGGACAGCATATATTTACGCCCATCCCAAAAATCAGCCTTGGCCTTATTTTCAGGACATGTTGTATTTTGGGGGAAACACGGTAGCTATAGGACCAGATTTAGCATTTGGTACATCTGTAACATGTAAGATACAACAAAACTGTTATGTATTTGAACTTTAGGAGGGAAGTTTGGGCGGGAACAAGCACGTTGCTGATTGGCTGATGCCTCAGCCAAAATAGTATTTAAAGAGGGGTTTTGCCTGTTGGTCTTTCGCTGGGTCACAATAAACTAAAGAGCTGTTGTCACTTGTATGGTCTCCTGCCTCTTCATTGCCCAAACTTAACATTGGCGACGAGGATGGGATGCTGAGGCAGCGAGACCAGGAAAAGAGCTGAAGGAGTAACGGATTCGCAAAACCCAGCCAGTATCGGAAGCAGTTACATAGCAATGTCCAGCTATACACCGTCAGTGCCGTTCGACCCTGCCAAGGAGAAATGGGGGTCGTACATGGCTCGTTTCGACTGTTTCCCCGAAGCAAACGAACTACAGGGAGTCTCGGATAATCGGAAGTGTGCTTACTTCCTGAGTCACTGCGGACCAGAGGTCTTCGATACCGCCGAATCGCTGTCGGAACCAATGCCGGTACAGTCGGTACCATGGGAAACGCTGCAAACGACACTGAAAGCACACTACGCTCCGGTGCCGTCGAAGTTTGTTCAGCATTTGGAGCTAAGACAGAGAGTTCAGCGAGAGGGCGAATCGATAAGCGTGTACATGGCCGCATTGAGGAAAGCCGTGAACCACTGTGAGTACCGGGATTTGGATGACTCTCTACTGGAACAACTCATTTGTGGGGTCCGGGACATTCGTTTACAGAGGCGGTTGCTGTCCAAAAGCAACCTAACCCTAGCCCTAGCCCTGGACGAGGCAACAGCTCCACCAAAGCGGCGGAGACCCTGCAGAAACCGAACACACGAACACCGGCACGAAAGCAACGCCAGTTCACAGCGAAGTCGTCGAGGCGAATCGATAAGCGTGTACATGGCCGCATTGAGGAAAGCCGTGAACCACTGTGAGTACTGGGATTTGGATGACTCTACTGGAACAACTCATTTGTGGGGTCCGGGACATTCGTTTACAGAGGCGGTTGCTGTCCAAAAGCAACCTAACCTAGCCCTAGCCCTGGGCGAGGCAACAGCTCCACCAAAGCGGCGGAGACCCTGCAGAAACCGAACACACGAACACCGGCACGAAAGCAACGCCAGTTCACAGCGAAGTCGTCGAGGCGAATCGATAAGCGTGTACATGGCCGCATTGAGGAAAGCCGTGAACCACTGTGAGTACTGGGATTTGGATGACTCTACTGGAACAACTCATTTGTGGGGTCCGGGACATTCGTTTACAGAGGCGGTTGCTGTCCAAAAGCAACCTAACCTAGCCCTAGCCCTGGGCGAGGCAACAGCTCCACCAAAGCGGCGGAGACCCTGCAGAAACCGAACACACGAACACCGGCACGAAAGCAACGCCAGTTCACAGCGAAGTCGTCGAGGCGAATCGATAAGCGTGTACATGGCCGCATTGAGGAAAGCCGTGAACCACGTTGCTGATTGGCTGATGCCTCAGCCAAAATAGTATTTAAAGAGGGGTTTTGCCTGTTGGTCTTTTGCTGGGTCACAATAAACTAAAGAGCTGTTGTCACTCATATGGTCTCCTGCCTCTTCATTGCCCAAACTTAACATTGGCGACGAGGATGGGATTCTGAGGCAGCGAGACCAGGAAAAGAGCTGAAGGAGTAACGGATTCGCAAAACCCAGCCAGTATCGGAAGCGGTTACATAGCAATGTCCAGCTATACACTGCCAGCGCCATTTGACCCTCCCAAGGAGAAATGGGGTCGTACATGGCTTATTTTGAGGGACAGCATATATTTACGCCCATCCCAAAAATCAGCCTTGGCCTTATTTTCAGGACATGTTGTATTTTGGGGGAAACACGGTAGCTATAGGACCAGATTTAGCATTTGGTACATCTGTAACATGTAAGATACAACAAAACTGTTATGTATTTGAACTTTAGGAGGGAAGTTTGGGCGGGAACAAGCACGTTGCTGATTGGCTGATGCCTCAGCCAAAATAGTATTTAAAGAGGGGTTTTGCCTGTTGGTCTTTCGCTGGGTCACAATAAACTAAAGAGCTGTTGTCACTTGTCTGGTCTCCTGCCTCTTCATTGCCCAAACTTAATATTGGCGACGAGGATGGGATGCTGAGGCAGCGAGACCAGGAAAAGAGCTGAAGGAGTAACGGATTCGCAAAACCCAGCCAGTATCGGAAGCAGTTACATAGCAATGTCCAGCTATACACCGTCAGTGCCGTTCGACCCTGCCAAGGAAAAATGGGGGTCGTACATGGCTCGTTTCGACTGTTTCCTCGAAGCAAACGAACTACAGGGAGTCTCGGATAATCGGAAGCGTGCTTACTTCCTGAGTCACTGCGAACCAGAGGTCTTCGATACCGCCGAATCGCTGTCGGAACCAACGCCGGTACAGTCGGTACCATGGGAAACACTGCAAACGACACTGAAAGCACACTACGCTCCGGTGCCGTCGAAGTTTGTTCAGCGTTTGGAGCTAAGACAGAGAGTTCAGTGAGAGGGCGAATCGATAAGCGTGTACATGGCCGCATTGAGGAAAGCCGCGAACCACTGTGAGTACTGGGATTTGGATGACTCTCTACTGGAACAACTCATTTGTGGGGTCCGGGACATTCGTTTACAGAGGCGGTTGCTGTCCAAAAGTAACCTAACCCTAGCCCTAGCCCTGCACGAGGCAAGGGCACACGAAAGGCAAGGGCGAGGCAACAGCTCCACCAAAGCGGCGGAGACCCTGCAGAAACCGAACACACCGAACACCGGCACGAAAGCAACGGCAGTTCACAGCGAAGTCGTCAAGGCCGAATCCGGGGGCGAGGAAGAAGAAGAGGTCTTCTATACCGGAAGGTCAGAGAGAGGCGACCGGGACGAGTGCGTGAGCTGCAGAGGCCAACACCAACGACAAAATTGCAGATTCAAGGACGCAATTTGCTGGCGGTGCGACAAGAAAGGGCACATCGTCGCACAGGCCTGTCGAGCCCCACAACCGTCCCGCCCAAAATTCAAACCGGCCAATCAGCAGAGCGCTGGACCGACGAAATGGCCAGGGATTGGCCCATCCAAAAGAGGCGCGAAATTGAACCAAACAACTGTACAAGTGGATCACGCATCAGCGCGACTAGAAAAAAAGATATTCACACGGACACACATCGAAGGGGTGCTGTGTAAGATGGAGGTGGACACCGGCTCGTCGATCACGATCATGTCCTGGGACACCGTCGCGAGGGACCTGCCAGATGTCGCGAAACGCCAGCTGCAAACCCAAAAGCTGAGAGTGCAAGACTACCAGGGAAACCGGATCCCCATTCGAAGAGTCACGTCCGTCAAAGTGCGAGAACCTGTCAGAAATCACTTTTTTCAGCCCTCTGGGTAGTCCCTATGTGCAAGGGACTACTCAGAGGGCTGAAAAAGTTATTTTTGACCTGTCCTTGCACTTTTGACCAGTCCTTCGACTGTCCTCACATTTTACGTTTTGCACCCTATCTTGTAACCGTAGTGAAGAGAAGCAGTTGTGAAATGAGTGACACGGTTAAGAATGCTGCAACAGGCATAAATGTGAAGATGGTCATAAATGCGAGGTCTGTTCAAAGGTATGCACATAGGGACTACCCAGAGGACTGAAAAAAGTTATTTCTGACAGGTTCTCACACTTTTAACCAGTCGTCACACTTATGAACGGTCATCATTTATGCCTGTTGCAGCATTTTTAACAGCCATGTCACTCATGTCACAACTGCGGTGCTTCATGTGACCGGGTGGGCGTGGCCAGGTGGTCATGTAATATTCTTTGCCCTAATGACAGTTTGCTGCAATGTTCGTAAGTGTGAAAAACGGTCATAAGTCACTTTTTCAGTGCCATGCTTGTTAAACCAATTACCAGAACAAATCCCTTCTCCCTCCCTCTTTCTCTCCATCTTTCTCCCCCCTCTTTCTCTCAATCTTTCTCCCCTCTTTCTCTCCATCTTTCTCCCCTCTTTCTCTCCATCTTTCTCCCCTCTTTCTCTCCATCTTTCTCCCCTCTTTCTCTCCATCTTTCTCCCCTCTTTCTCTCCATCTTTCTCCCCTCTTTCTCTCCATCACTCTTTCTCCAAATGGGGTAGGGTAGGCTGGCCCTGCTCTGGTATTCTAACATTTCTTGCCTGAGAATTTCCTATATATGAATCCTGTTGTGGAGTCTCATAAAATGACACTGTTTTTCCCAATCAAGCCGTTATGTACAATTTTTTATTTAAAATGCATCACAGTAATTGTCAATTACACCTGCCCAGAGAGTCATCTCAGTTCTTCCACAATTGTTGTGGCTGAATTTATAACCTGGCCTCTAAGTTAACTCAGTTTCCAGCGCTTTAATCGCTGGCTAGAGAGATGCCTGGATGGAGGCCTGCTTCGGTCGGCGGCCTCGCAGCCCATTCGATCCAAGCACCATGCGGCCGCCGACAGACACCGGTAAGTAATGGTGGGGAGGGGAGGGGCAAGGGGCGGGGCGAACCAGTAATTTAACAAACAGTTGGGCCGAACCGTCTAGAACCGGTAGAATCCCACCACTGCACTAACCTAGTCTATATACAGAAGTTAATAATTAGGCTGGTAGCTAATTCTCTCTATCTCTGACTTTTCTTCTTATTTCAAGGCTAGTCTTGCACCCTATCTAAATAACCTAGTGATGAAACTTTGGTCATTGTGTACCAAATCACATGACTTCTTGTTGAAAGGAATCCATTGAGGGCTACCATTATGGCCTTCCAAAATTTCTTGCCTGAGACAGCTGCTTTAATCTGCCTAAAGAAAGTACAATTGTCCAGAATGACTATATTGCGGGTTATCAAGTGTAAACAAGCGCATGTTCATAACAATGCTTATATGTAAAATATGCATTCTTTCTTTTGGTTTTTCAGAAAGAACACTGGGGAGAGATAGAATGAGAGGCAGCTCCCGATCAGCCCAGCTGATCCATGGGTTGTGATTAAGGGGCCCAGCTGCCATTAGCTGACCGGGGAAGGGAAGGGCTGCCTTCTGTGCTCAACTCTTGAACACAGAAGGCAGCCTTCATGCTCAACCCTTCATTAGGGCTTATTTTCGGGGGACGGCATATATTTACGCCCATCCCAATAATCAGCCTTGGCCTTATTTTCAGGACATGTTGTATTTTGGGGAAAACACGGTAGCTATAGGACCAGATTTAGCATTTGGTACATCTGTAACATGTAAGATACAACAAAACTGTTATGTATTTGAACTTTAGGAGGGAAGTTTGGGCGGGAACAAGCACGTTGCTGATTGGCTGATGCCTCAGCCAAAATAGTATTTAAAGAGGGGTTTTGCCTGTTGGTCTTTCGCTGGGTCACAATAAACTAAAGAGCTGTTGTCACTTGTATGGTCTCCTGCCTCTTCATTGCCCAAACTTAACATTGGCGACGAGGATGGGATGCTGAGGCAGCGAGACCAGGAAAAGAGCTGAAGGAGTAACGGATTCGCAAAACCCAGCCAGTATCGGAAGCGGTTACATAGCAATGTCCAGCTATACACCGTCAGTGCCGTTCGACCCTGCCAAGGAGAAATGGGGGTCGTGGCTCGCGTTCGACTGTTTCCTCAAGCAAACGAACTACAGGAGTCTCGGATAATCGGAAGCGTGCTTACTTCCTGAGTCACTGCGGACCAGAGGTCTTGATACCGAATCGCTGTCGGAACCAATGCCGGTACAGTCGGTACCATGGGAAACGCTGCAAACGACACTGAAAGCACACTACGCTCCGGTGCCGTCGAAGTTTGTTCAGCATTTGGAGCTAAGACAGAGAGTTCAGCGAGAGGGCGAATCGATAAGCGTGTACATGGCCGCATTGAGGAAAGCCGTGAACCACTGTGAGTACCGGGATTTGGATGACTCTCTACTGGAACAACTCATTTGTGGGGTCCGGGACATTCGTTTACAGAGGCGGTTGCTGTCCAAAAGCAACCTAACCCTAGCCCTAGCCCTGGACGAGGCAAGGGCACACGAAAGGCAAGGGCGAGGCAACAGCTCCACCAAAGCGGCGGAGACCCTGCAGAAACCGAACACACCGAACACCGGCACGAAAGCAACGCCAGTTCACAGCGAAGTCGTCGAGGCCGAATCCGGGGGCGAGGAAGAAGAAGAGGTCTTCTATACCGGAAGGTCAGAGAGAGGCGACCGGGACGAGTGCGTGAGCTGCAGAGGCCAACACCAACGACAAAATTGCAGATTCAAGGACGCAATTCGCCGGCGGTGCGACAAGAAAGGGCACATCGCACAGGCCTGTCGAGCCCCACAACCGTCCCGCCCAAAATTCAAACCGGCCAATCAGCAGAGTGCTGGACCGACGAAATGGCCAGGGATTGGCCCATCCAAAAGAGGCGCGAAATTGAACCAAACAACTGTACGAGTGGATCATGCATCAGCGCGACTAGAAAAAAAGATATTCACACGGACACACATCGAAGGGGTGCCGTGTAAAATGGAGGTGGTCACCGGCTCGTCGATCACGATCATGTCCTGGGACACCGTCGCGAGGGACCTGCCAGATGTCACGAAACGCCAGCTGCAAACCCAAAAGCTGAGAGTGCAAGACTACCAGGGAAACCGGATCCCCATTCGAAGAGTCACGTCCGTCAGTGCGATACGGGAATTTTAAGAAAACTCTACCGATAACCATCGTAGATGGAAACCTTCCAAGCTTGCTAGGCCTGGACTGGTTCAGAGCCCTAGGGATGGAAGTGACCGGGGTTCACAGCAGTGGAGTCAACCTAAAGGATGAACTGCTGAAAGAGTTCGAGGACGTCTTCCAGGACTGCCTGGGCAAGTACGTGGGGACCCCTATTTCGTTTAATTTAGTTCCCCAGGTGGCTCCCATTAGGTTAAAGGCTAGGCAGGTCCCCTTTGCCCTTAAGCCCAAGATTGACCGGGAGTTAGACAAACTAGTAAACCAGGGCATACTAGTCCCCGTCGACCATGCCAAATGGGAGACACCGATTGTGACCCCAGTCAAACTGGACGGATCAGTCCGGATTTGCGCTGACTACAAGGCAACGCTTAACAAAGCATTGCAAAAGAGCGCATACCCCGTTCCCGTAGTGCAACATCTGTTACACTCCTTGGGGCAAGGGCAGGTCTTCGCCAAACTCGATTTGGCCCAAGCCTACCAACAATTACCCGTAGACAATAACACAGCTGAGGTGCAGACGATTGTAACACATCGAGGCGCTTTCAAATGCACTCAACTCCAGTTTGGAGTCAGCGTAGCCCCAGGGTTGTTCCAAAATCTAATGGAATGTCTGCTACAGGGAATACCGGGGGTCGTGCCATATTTTGACGATGTACTAGTTTCAGCAGAGAACTTAGATGAGTTAGGGGTCAAACTACGGAAGGTCTTGGGCATTTTCAGGTCTGCTGGACTTAAGGTCAAGCTCAACAAATGCCAAATAGGAGTTGAATCCGTAGAATTCTTGGGTTATCAAATAGACAGAGAACGCATCCACCCCACAGAGAGCAAAGTGCAAGCCATTAAAAAGGCTCCGGCTCCCAAAAATAAGGCTGAGTTACAGGCATTTTTAGGGCTTGTGAACTTCTACGCAGTTTTCTTGCGAAATAAATCAACAGTAGCAGAGCCGCTGCACAAGCTATTGGCGAAAAAAGCTGTTTGGACGTGGGGCAAGGTTGAGGCTAGGGCATTCGAGGGCGTTAAGAACCTCTTGTGATAGCCTGCTAATCCAATACAACGAGACATTACCACTAGTGCTAGTCTGTGATGTGTCACCCTACGGGGTAGGGGCTGTCCTCAGCCATAGGCTACCGAACGGATCGGAAGCCCCCATAGCATACTTCTCCCGCACGATGTCAGCAGCAGAAAGAAACTACCGCCAGCTAGACAGGGAGGCCCTGGCCATAGTTTCGGGAGTTAAAAAATTCCACGAATACCTATTTGGATGACAATTCGAAATAGTAACGGACCACAGACCACTATTGGGACTCTTGGCGGGGGACCGTCCAACTCCGGTGGCACTATCACCCAGAATGACCCGTTGGACTATCTTCCTGGCGGCATACTCATACAAATTGTCCCACCGTCCGGGGAAGGACCTAGGACATGCAGACGCTTTGAGTAGATGCCCTTTACCAGAGACGATCGAAGACCCGACCCCAGGGACGCCCATCTTACTAATTGACTCTCTAGACTCTGGCCCGGTCACTTCTAAGGAAGTGACTAGGGCATCGTACAGAGACGTTATCATAAGGACTGTAATCGGTTGGGTACAGAGGGGATGGCCCAATGCACCGGGGGATCGGTTCAAAGACTTTACAAAAAAAACGTTCGGAACTGTCGGTTCAAGGGGTTGTCTGTTATGGGGGGATAGAGTGGTTATTCTGGAGAAACTGCGAGAAAACGTGTTGGAACTGTTACATGTGGGTCACCCGGGGATTGTGAGGATGAAAAGCCTGGTGAGGAGTTATGTGTGGTGGCCACAAATGGACAAAGACATTAGCGAAAGGGTAGGAAAATGCCAGGCCTGCCAAGAATCAAGGCCACTACCCCCAACAGCCCCCATAAGGGAGTGGGAGAAACCCCAGGGTCCTTGGTCCAGGATCCACATAGACTTTGCCGGGCCATTCCATGGGCAAACCTTTTTAATCGTGGTAGACGCATTTTCAAAGTGGCTAGAAATCTTGCTCATGAAATCCACAACAGCCGAAGCTGTAATTACAACATTGCGGCACCTTTTTGTAACACACGGGTTGCCCGACACCCTAGTGTCTGACAATGGCCCGCAATTCACGGCGACCCAATTCAAGGGGTACTTAGCAGAAGAGGGCATCCGACATGTCCTCTTGGCGCCTTTCCACCCGGCGACGAACGGACTTGCAGAATGATTCGTTCGCAGTGCCAAGGAAGCACTATCTAGAATAACCCCCGATGATTGGCAAGCCAAAATCGATACCTTTCTAGCGGTACAACACAGAACCCCCTGTGTAGCCACAGGGCGCAGCCCATTAGAACTATTGATGGGTAGGAGACGACTTCCGGTGTCCAGGGGCAACGGGTCGTCTGGAGGCTTCTCTTGCCCCCAGCGCCCGAATCCGGCCGCCGCCGAGGCCCCCAGGGGCCAGGTGTTCCGAAAAGGACACCTGCCGCACGGACGGCTCGCCAGGGGTCTCCCAGCCGACATACAGGACTGGGGGGACCGATGCTGGCGCGTCCTAGGCTCGGCGGGGTTCGGAGGCCACGGGCCACGGCCATTACTTTGGTCGTCGCCTGGGCCGCTGTGCCCGGTGACACCGGGGCTTTGGATTTATAACTGCAGCAGCCTGGTGGTGAACAGGGAACGGAGAAGAATTGAGGAATGGAGAAGGGAAGGGGATATCGGTAAACGCGAGTGGAGTGCTCCGGAGTGCGGGGGGGTTTTTCTCCCCTGCGGTTGGAAGGAGCACGAGTCATTCTGGAGAGGAGAACTTAAAATAAGAAGATTACTGGTTTTGTGGAGCTCTGGAGAAGAGGTGATGGAGAAATTTAGGAGGGAGGGTTTGAGCCCCCCCCTCCCTCTGGGGAACAGTGGTGGAGTCCAGCTTCCGCCTTCACTATGAGAATCTTGATGACATCACTTCCCTTCGGCTTCCTGGTTGACTAACTGTACTCTGGACTCGTTGCTCCTGTGAGTGCCCCTGGTGGATCCGGAGGAAATTACAAGGATACTGTGCTTGCCTGAGGATTTTGAATTTTTTTTTCAAATGGCAAAGGTCAGAGACCAACTGCTGGAGAGATGGAGAATTCTGGACAAGTTATCCAATATAGACAAGAAACTGGATGATTTGCAAAGAGGCCAAACGGAAATAAGAGCAGAAATTGTGACTATCCAAAAGGATTTAAAGGATACTCAACAAGTCTCAGCAGAAAATAAGCAGAAAGTGGAAGGTCTGGAGGGTGAGATGCGGGCAGTGCAGAAAAGAGAGGAGGCGACAGGCAATGCTGTGCTTGGACTACAGATGGATAAAATGTCTTATTTCCTTAGGTTTCAAAATTTGGAAGAAGTGGACCAAGAAGATTTGAGAGATGTTGTGACTAAATTGTTGGGAGAATTTCTTGGGAGAGGTGTTGATTTCATGAATTGGGATGTGGATCGAGTTTATAGAGTTAATTCACAATATGCACGCATGCAGTTCCCAGAGAGGTTCATGTCAAATTTGTGAGAAGAGAGACGAGATGAAATTCTTAGAAAACATAGGAGTGGGGCACTGACTTACAGGGGCAGGAGATAGCCATTCTGAGGCAGATTCCCAGACAGGTACGTGAAATGAGAAAGAAATATTACTTTTGTCAAGCAAATTGTACCAGAAGGAGTGGGCTTCAGATGGCTGATGCCAGAGGATTGATGATTTTCCGGGAGGGCATTACGAAAAAATTAGTACAATTGCGGAGGCTACGGCCTCGTGGAGGAACACAAAGCCCTCCTGGAATCAGATGACCCAGGAATTGAAGAAGGGAGGTTATAGACCATGGCCGGTGGCGGCTGCCGCTGTTGCGGCCCTGGAGTTGGGTCAGGCTGAACCCAGAGTTCTGAGATCCAAAACTAGGAAGTGATAAAGATATTTGGTATTGTGTTGGTTTTCCTTATTCTCTTTTGTATGATATTCTGTTTATTCTTGACCCTTCTTTATTGCGTATGTAAGATTTGTAAACTTAGCTACTTCGTGTCACCTGCTTGCCATATGGCTGTTGTATGTGTTAAAAAATTTGAGTAAAATTCTTATCTAGGATAAGAAAAATGAAAATTTGCCATATCTGATATGTATTTGTATATACCTTTTTTGACCAATAAAAACTTTTTGAACAAAAAAAAAAAAAAAAAAAAAGAACTATTGATGGGTAGGAAACTCAGGTGTCCCTTAGATTGATTAAACCCAACATACTCCCCTGACGGGTACCAAGGCATCCAGGAAAAAACCAGGGAAATGGCAACGGGTGATTTAGTGTGGGCACATAACTATAGTGAAGGCCCAGCATGGCTTAAAGGAACTATCACTGGAGTAACTGGTCCAAAATCATATATAGTGGACATGGGGGATGGCCGAGTATGGAGGCGCCACATAGATCAATTACAAAAAAGGGTACAAAACAAACCAGAAACCGCGCAACCAGACCCTGACTACCAAATATTTGAACCAACAGCTAACTGAAGCCTGCGGCGATCGGAGGACTTATCTGAACTTGAAGAAGTCCAGCGACGCCAACCGGCTCCTCCAGAAGACTGCAGGGATGACTCTGCAAGTAATCCAGGGCCAGAGGGCCCAGAGGAGGAGCTGGGAGGAACAAACAGTCCCTCCGACCAGCTCGACTCACTCCCAGAGAATGAATTGCGCAGGTCAGAAAGAGTCAGGAGACGCCCTGTCTACCTGCGTGACTACGTGGAAAAATAACATGCAAATTCCATGCAAAAAGTGGCACAATGCGTTCTGGGAGGGGAAGAGTGTTATGTATTTGAACTTTAGGAGGGAAGTTTGGGCGGGAACAAGCATGTTGCTGATTGGCTGATGCCTCAGCCAAAATAGTATTTAAAGAGGGGTTTTGCCTGTTGGTCTTTCGCTGGGTCACAATAAATTAAAGAGCTGTTGTCACTTGTATGGTCTCCTGCCTCTTCATTGCCCAAACTTAACAAAAACAAAACACGAACAACAACCAAGCAGTCTAGGTATTTGAAAAGTATCTGTTTTAGCCTCAAGTCTGGGAAGAAAAATAAATAGGATTATAGTAGTGAAATAATATAGCATCAGAAAAAAGAAACAGTGGACTCCTCTCCCACTCTCTCTTGCTAATGAGCTGCTGACTTTACTGCCAAAGCTGGTTCACTAGCAGTGCTGCTCCATAGATTTGAATGGGAGCACAGAGGAATGACTCATGGATCAAAACAGCCATGGATCCAGCTGGGAAGAGTAGTCTTGAAGATTCCAGTTCCCTGTGGGAATGGTCAGAAGGTCACTGGGCATCTATGTTCCTTTCAGCAGTTCATTTTCTTAGGCAAGACTGGGTTTTAACTTCATTTTTTGAATCTTCTGTTTTACATTGCTTTTTATCTTTAAAAATTGATCAGCCAGTTGAATGCTGATTTAGTTTAACCCACTGCTCGACTCTAGCTGTTCTTTTTTTTTTGGTCTCTGTACAGTTGTTCTTCTGTCTCCCACACTTTCTCCCTCTCCCTCCCTCCTCTCTCCGTCTCCCTCCCTTCCCCCTCTTTGTCTTCCTTTGATTTATCTTGTTATTTTGAATAACTTTCATTTCTCCACAAGGAAACATGGTGTGTTTTTGGATAGTGAAAAAGCATTCATTTAATTTACGTTAATACTGGATTCTCACCACAGGTTTTTTATATTTTTTAATTTGCAGAACATTTGGAGTTCTTTTTTTTAAAATTTCTATTTTAATCCTGGATTGAAATATCCAAGATTCCTTGCTTCTCTTTGTTCTTTGTTTCCTGGCTAATCTACACAGAAATAAGCAAGAGTGGCTGATATCTAGAAAAAGACCTTGTCAGTTCCAAGTATAGACCCATACTAAGCAAAACTCCAAGGCAGGTGAATTCCTCAAAGGCCAGGCCAGCTTCAGGGGTGACAGACTTTTGATAACATACAATTTTTAACATAACATAATAACAGAGTTGGAAGGGACCTTGGAGGTCTTCTAGTCCAACCCCCTGCCCAGGCAGGAAACCCTATACCATTTCAGACAAATGGTTATCCAACATTTTCTTAAAAATGTCCAGTGTTGGAGCATTCACAACTTCTGCAGGTAAGTTGTTCCACTTATTGATTGTTCTAACTGTCAGGAAATTTCTCCTTAATTCTAAGTTGCTTCTCTCCTTGATTAGTTTCCACCCATTGCTTCTTGTCCTGCCTTCAGGTACTTTGGAGAATAGCTTGACTCCCTCTTCTTTGTGGCAGCCCCTGAGATATTGGAACACTGCTATCATGTCTCCCCTAGTCTTCTTTTCATTAAACTAGACATACCCAGTTCCTGCAACTGTTCTTCATATGTTTTAGCTTCCAGTCCCCTAATCATCTTCTCTGCACTCTTTCTAGAGTCTCAATATCTTTTTTACATCGTGGCGACCAAAACTGAATGCAGTATTCCAAGTGTGGCCTTACCAAGGCATTATAAAGTGGTATTAACACTTCACGTGATCTTGATTCTATCCCTCTGTTTATGCAGCCCAGAACTGTGTTGGCTTTTTTGGCAGCTGCTGCACACTGCTGGCTCATATCTAAATGGTTGTCCACTAGGACTCCAAGATCCCTCTCACAGTTACTACTGTTGAGCAAGGTACCACATATACGGTACCTGTGCATTTTGGTGTTGTTGTTTTTTTTGCCTAAATGTAGAACCTTACTTTTTTCACTGTTGAATTTAATTTTGTTAAATAGCACCCAATGTTCAGGTCTGTCAAGATCCTTCTGTATCTTGAGCTTATCTTCTGGAGTGTTGGCTATTCCTGCCAGCTTGGTGTCTGAAAGTCTTCTTTAAAAAAGCCAACTTAAAGAAGCCAACCTTTAGCTGAAAGTCTTCTTTAAAAAAAATTGATGAAATAATAATGGATGTGGAAACTATTCAGATAGATGAGTTTTGGATAAATTAGATTTACCAAAGTATGTGATGTGAAAGGTACAGACCATTGAAAAGAGATATGGATTGCATAGACCAGTGGTGGTGAACCTGTAGCACACGTGCCAGAGGTGACACTCACAGCCCTCTCTGTGGGCACACGCGCTGTCGCACCAGCCCAGCTCCATCATGTTTCTCCATCGTGTTTCTCACCATCGTTTTCAGGACTAAAAAAAAATGTGCAAAACAGCATTCTGCTGTCAGTGTCATTTACTATTGCTGCCTCCATGGCCTGCCCCTTGCACAGCACAGTGAAATTTAACACGTTTCACAATGGGGGAGACGGGGTCCTGTCCTCCTCCTGGAGCCCATTATGACATGGAGCTACAATGTGACAATGGAGCCACAATGTGACACAAGACTGCATTGTCTTGGGCTCACTATCACTTCCCAGCTATCAGTTGCTTTTCCTGCAGAGCTGCCTGTGTTGGCCTGCCCTGCCTTCCCACCATCCAGCTGGTCTTTGGCTCTCCAGTGATCAACGGATTGTGGGTGTGCTACTCCTGGGATCTTCAGCCTTCGGACGTCAGATTCCCACCATCCAGCACCAGTTCAGGAGTTCCTTCACCGCTGGAGGAGCAGAGAGAGAGAAGAAAAGAGAGAGGGAGGGAAAGAGAGAGGGGGGAAGAAAAAAGAGAGGGAGGGAGGGAGGGAAAGAGAGGAAGGGAGGGAAAGAGAGAAACAGGGAAGCAGAGAGAGAGAGAGAGAGAAACAGAGAAAGATAGGAAGGGAGGGAAAGAGTGGAAAGAGAGAAAGGGAGGGAGGGAAGAGAGAGAGAAAAAGAGAGAGGGAGGGAGGAAAAAAAGACAGAGAGGAAGGGAAAGAGAGAGAAGGAGGGAAGGAAAAGAGAGAGAAGGAGGGAAGGAAAGAGAGAGACAGAGAGAGGGGTGGGAGGGATGGAGGGAAAGAGGGAGGAAAGAGAAACAGGGAGGCAGAGAGAGAGAAAGGGAGGAAAAGAGAGACGGAGGGAAAGAGAGAGAAAGAGAGGAGAAAGGGAGACAGAGAGAAGGAGGAAGGGAAACAGAGAGAGGGAGGGAAACAGGGAAAGAAACAGAGGCAGAGAGAAAGAGGGAGATAGAGAAAGAGAGGGAGGGAAGAGGGGGGAAAGAGAGAGGAAGGGAAAGACAGAGAAAGAGAGGAAAGCATAGGGAGAAATGATATTATAAAACTTTTTCTTTTTTATTATTGCTAAATTTAATATTTCAAAAGCAGGAAAAAAATGAAGGGGCATAAAAATGCATTTATCATATTTTTCTTAGAACAACTAGCTGAACTCTGCATTGTTTATCATTATTTTAGATAGTAAAACATCATTATTTAGGTTAAATTGCCATGTTGGCACTTTGCGATAAATAAGTTTTGGGTTTTAGTTTGGGCTCTCGGTCTCTAAAAGGTTCGCCATCACTGGCATAGACTTAGAACTAATTGAGTTGATTGCATACACCTTTCTGAAATTTAAGCATGCACTCTTTTACCTTAGCGGTAGGCTGATTGAATAGAGAAGTGACAAATGGGATTTCCCCAGGACAACTGGAGAAGGTTGGACAATGGACGTATCACACTTTATCAGAACCACTTTCATCTGGACCCTGTTGAAAAGATAGACTGATTAGAGGAATGGGAAACAAGCAGGGTATCTTCCATCACTCATGATGGCTGTGTTCAGAATCGAAAAATATTGGAAAAAAATAAAAAAATTGGTTGCAGGAAAAATAAAAAAATTGGTTGCAGGTGTTCAACTGGAATATACACCTGAACTGTTCCTTCTGGGGATAATGAAAAAAACTTATGATAAGAAAACAAGACATATGATTCTACATATAACAACCGCGGCAAGTTTGCCTTTGTGCAATGTTGGAAGAATGTAACATGCCCTCTGATGACTTAATAATTAAAAGATCTTTGACTGCGCTAAAATGGATAAATTAACACTGGAATTGAAAGGAATGATAGACTTGGAGTATTACGTATCATGGGAGAAATGATACAAATGGATTAAAACAGAAAAATAAAATAAACTCAGATATAATAGAATTTGTTGAAGTAAAATGTATAGAGTACAAGAACTTCATAGTGATATGTCATATAAATGGTCACAGTTCCGCACTGTATTTATGTTTTTGTTTTTTGTTTGTTTAAAAATTAATAAAATATGCTTTAAAAAAGAGAAGAAAAGAAAAGATAGACCAATTGTGGAGAAACAAACATGGATATTTAATCCAAGACAAATTACTCTTCACTTTTGGATGATTTGAGATAAGTAAGATGCTGTGGTAAATTTTCTACAATAACAGTTTCTTAACAGAGGATTTTAAAATTAAACTTGCCTTTTTTATTATTACTTTTTTTCTGTTAGCAATTTTGTTGTTAATATAGTATGTAGATGACAGTTCAATCATTTGTAAATAGATTTATTATTCAAGAAAATTTTTGGCCTGTTTTGCAAGGGGTGAAAACCAATATTGTAACAATGTATTAATCAGTATTCAATTGGAGTGAAAATATTATGTATATAGGTGTTGGGTCTTTTATTTTTTAATGCATCTTTTTAAGGTCTTGGTTTGTTGTGTTTTTTTCTTTTTTAAAAAAATTTCTTTCTTTTAATATTTTAACTTTTTTTGAATAAAATACATATAGAAGAGGAAAAAGCCAAAAGAAAAACAATCTAGTGGGTGAGTTAACAAGCTGTTGTTTCTTAGGGTGACACAACATTTTTTTGATGGTCCTGTGCAAAAGATTAACACAAACTGGTTATAAAAAGTGATATGACGGAAGGGGTCAGTCCAGCAGGATTGAATGAAGTTTCTGCTTTTCTTTCCAAAAATAAAAAGAATCTACGAACCTTTCTTCGTATTCACCATATTGAGGTTACCACTGCAAGTCTACAACTAATTCAATGACTCAAAATGGATGCCTAGGTTTCTGCCCAGAAATAAAATATTGAATTGATTTATCCAAATATTTTATATGTATGTTTGGATTTTAGAGAACTGGAGAAACCGAGGAACAGGTTGTTTGGACAAAGATTCCACACGCCTTCCAAGCTTCCTCCCTCTACTTCCCTGTTCCCAGTCTTTCCCTTATCTGGCCCACTGCTTTTATATTTCAGGGGAGCTATTTGGGAGGCCAAAACCCTTCGGTTAAGTAAAGGAAAAAAACAAATAATAGACTGAGCATTCATTAATCTTACAGTAAAAGGAGTTCTTGTTAAAATTTGCTATTATTTTTGTAGCTTATCTAATGCTGCCTATTTTTTTTTAAAGTTGTTTTAAGTTGTTGTCAAAACTGCCAAAGGTAAAATTATCAGTTATCTAAAAGGCAAAGAAGGGCACGGACAATTGAAAAGAAGAACCAATGGTAGAAAAAGGAGGACACATTGTTTAACATGCTTGGCATCCATGACAAACATTACAGTTAAAACCTCCAGAGAAAATTATGCCTAAATGTACGGTATATGAAATTACTTTTTCAGCAACATAAAAATGACTTTTCAATCAGTCATATATTCTCCAACAAGTCTTTATTTTCAATAACCTTTTTGTATGTGTAATTCAAAGTAAAACTGAGTCAGTTTTTGATTGCTAGTAACTAACTGAACAAGTCCCTGCAGATTTTTTTTGGCAAGGATTTTTTTTGGAAGTGGTTTGCTTTTGTTTGCTTCCTAAAGCTGAAAGAGAGCAAAGTGACCAAGGTCACCCAGCTGGCTGAGTGCCTAAGGCGGAACTAGAACTCGCAGACCTGCTTCTAGCGTCATGCTTTAACTATTATACCAAATAATAACTTATATGTTCCCCAACTATAAGTGACTACATAGTATAATTATACAATATAATTATATTGTAGAATATATTATATAAATACAGTACAATGTAAAGTCAACTGCATGGCTTTTGAATTTCACCCCAGAAACATATGATGAATCCTGTGATCTCCAAATTTCAGTGATGACAGATTTAAAACTAATAAGAAATAATAAGTAAATCTTAACTGATGAATCTGTCAAAGGTTGAAGGAAAGAAAAAGGAGCTGATTATAATGTCACAACACCCAAAAGGTTGAGTGTGGAAACAGAAAAAACAAACAAACAAACAAACAAACACACACAGAAAAAGTAGGACAGTATTTGATTTTAAGGCTGTGCTCTCCGAGCCGGGGACTTGAGAACAAAGAGGAGGGGTGTGTGCTCCTTTTGACAGAAGTCTGGTAACCTGACAGAAGGATCGCCCAAAATTGGCCACTTTGAGCAAAGTTAACTTGGCCAGGACAATAAGTGTTTGGTTTTGGTTTAAAATCTCCTCACTCTCTTTTTTTTAGCCCATTTCAGAACAACGTAAAAAAATGTCCTTCTGTTGCGCAATAATGCCATTTCTGGACCAGGATTCTGCAGTTTTGGTAGAAACGGTTCTCTTTTGCATGGCTGGCTTCAGTTCCTTGCGGAAAGAAGAAAGAAGCGAAACAGCTCCGGCATTCTGGGCCGAGTTCTGGCGTCCTTCCCTCAGCTGTCGGAGACGGTCTAAGTCGGAACAGCTTTTTCCGACGAAAGCAAGTGCCGGCTTTGGGTCTCAAGGATATCGCTTTTTGGATAAAGGCCAAGATCCACGGCGAGAACCACAAGAGTCCCTGCGACATATACGGGGTTTCATCGGAGCTGTTAGTTGCGGTTGAACGGCAGAAAAAGGCCTCTTTCGATCCGCTCATGAGTAACGATGAAAGCCTCGCCAGCGGAGAAACAGGGGAAGCCAGCCACTTCCCGCGGGAAAGCTTTCCTTTACGAATTCCTAACCAGCGGCGGCTGGGAAGAGTAGGGCGAAAATCACCTAGCCGGGATTTCCCGCCCCGCCCCGCCCCGCAAAAAAGAGAGACTGCCGTTTCAACTGAGGATAGGGAATTATATTGTTACCAATGGTCATCCACTAGCGGCTCAGTCTCGCTCGCCAGACGGAGAAAAAGAACGTTCAGTTGCCGGCAATCAAACAGAATCGCTGGCTATTCTGGCAAAGAGCCGAAGAGACTACTGAAGTTGAAGGCCGGAGATAGAATATTGGACCTGTGATCAGCCTTGATGGATTTATTTATTGCCTTTGAGGGTATTTGACTAAAATGTCCATCGTGCCTAGCCAGGCGTGATCTAGTCCAAGACATTTGAAGATGAAGAAATCTGATTTTATAATTGTATTTTAAGCTAACCCAGATAATAATCTGCTTTGCACCACTGTAAACTAATAGGGGTATGCCAGGAATGAGCTGTGGAAAAATCAACTCTGTAATATTCAGTTCAAAACATATGCAAATGAGCATGCAATTATTTCTACCTAGCTCCCACCATTAAATTAGGGAGAGGGAAAGGCTTGTTAGTCCTCCAAGAAAAAGAGGTGGAGAGAAAGAGTTGCTGAAAAGTCAAGCCTCTCTGTAACAGAACTCATTGCCCAGAACTGGCAGCACAAAATCTTCCCTGGCTATACCAGTGAATTTATGGCTATAATGAATAGTCTAACAATGCAATATTCTCGCATAAGGGCTCCTGGGATACTACTGCAGATGATTTCTGGAAAAAAGAAGTCAGGAGTCTCAGTTTCCAAAACGATTTTTTTTAGACCTGTTAGTGGTTATATACTGCCAGATAGCAATTAAATTTAGCTATGGGATTCCCTTATGGATCTTTGGAGTGCTGAGAGAGTTGGATGGAGGTTATCTTAATGTGCAGAGAAATAATTCATGGAATAAGACCACCGTCACACTGAAACTCTTGTTATTTGCTTTCTTGTTATTTGTACTAGGATCCCTGCAACCTTTCCCCCACACCTCAGATTGAAATGCAGTTTTACAACTTTTGGCACACAACAAGCCTGCATTCTTGAATGTGTGATGGACAGCAGATGTATCTGATATAAATTTGTATGCCTAAAGTGTCATCAGGCCAAGAAAGGGTATCTGTCACCTATGAGCCCTTTAAAAGAATATAGTTCTGTTCAGTGATACATTTTTCTTCTAATTGAAACTTCCTGTGTTATTTACCAAATAGTTCTCGATTCATTTAACTCTTAACCAATCTTAAAAGACTCTTAACTATGGGGAAGATTTCCTGCCATTGTGCAAAAAAACAAAACAAAACAAATTATGCAGCTCCCCTTGTCTTTTAGTGAGGTTGGCTGAGAAAAACTATGTGATGGATTGAGTCAGACCTTCTATTCCATGTGGTCATGAAACCATTGTAAAAGGCAGTACAAAAGTGCACAACTCTTATGTGGTTATCACTAATTGTAGGTTGAAACTAATTATTATCCTATGTTATAGAATTCCAGGGATGGATGTAGCTAGGTCAGTGATGGTGAACCTTTTAGAGACGGGGTGCCCAAACTGCAGCCCAAAACCCACTTATTTATTGCAAAGTGCTAACATGGCAATTTAACCTGAATACTGAGGTTTTACTACCTAAAATAATGATAAACAAGGCAGAGTTCAGCTAATTGTTCTAAGAAAAATGTGATAAATGCACTTTTATGCCTTTCTTTTTTTTCTGCTTTTGAAATATTGTTTAGCAACAATAAAAAAGAAAAACTTTTATAATATCATTTCTCTTTCCTTCCCTCTTTCTTTCCCTCCATCTCTTTCTCCCTCTCTCTTTTCCTCTCTTTCTCTTTCCCTCCCTCTCTCTCTGCCTCTCTGTTTCTCTCTCTCTTTTTCCCTCCTTCTCTCTCTCTTTCTCTTTCCCTGCCCCCTCTTTTCCTCCCTCTCTTTCTCTTTCCCTCTCTCTCTTTCCCTTCCTACCTCTGTCTCTTTCCCTCCCTCCCTCTTTTCTTCCTCCCTTTCTGCCTGTTTCTCTTTCTCTCTTCCCCCTCCCTCTCTCTATTTCTCTGTTTCTCTCTCTCTCTCTCTTTCCCTCCCTCCCTTTCTCTCTCTTTGCCCCCTCTGTTTCTCTCTTTCCCCCCTGGGCGTGGGGAAAGGAACCCTGAACTGGTGCTGGGTGGTGGGAATCTGACATCTGGAGCCAACAAGCCCAGGAGCAGTGCACTGAAGCTTAGCTGGCCGGTGGGGAGGCAGGAATCCTAACACAGGCAGCTCTGCAGGAAAAACCCACACACAACAGGGTCGCATTGTGGCTCCACAAATGGAGCCACAATGGGCTTAAGGAGCAGGGAACCCCGTCTCCCCCATTGTGAAGCACATGAGTGAAAAAGTTCACTCAATCAGTTCTAACTTTGCAGGCTCTTTTTCTTTTGCAAGAAGTTGGAATTGAGTGGGATTTTTTTTAGTCTCACAAACTTTTGTTTCCTGCAAATGATGGCTGGGAAACAGGACAGAGAAATGCAATGGAGTTGGGCTGGGGCAATGGTGCATGTGCCCACACAGAGGGGTCTGAGTGCCACCACGGATCTAGGTAATCGGGGCTTCAATCTGCAAAGCTCTAGAGACAATGTAACAGATCCAGAATTGCCTCTGCTGGGAATTCATTTTTCTCTTAGGTCAAATAAATTGGTGCTTATGTGCATTAGCTATCACCTATGTGTCCTAAAGCATGCTGCTGGAATGTATGGGCATCTTCATCTCATAACTGCCACTCTTCATCTTTTTATATATCCATTTCTATACTGTGTAATAGCATACACATTCCACCTGACTGTAAATGATGCCAGATACATGGCACAAGTAACACCATTCTGTGTGAGCTGCATTGGTTATCAGTGCATTTATGGGCGCAATTCGAGGTACTTTAAAGGCCCTAGATGGCTTGGGACTGGGGTATCTGAGCAATTACCTTTTTCTAACAGTGTTTATCTGCCCAACTTGATTGAGCAGACTGGGCATGCTGCAGATCCTGTCAGTCAAAGACTGTCAGCTGGTGATAACCAGAAGATGAGCTTTTTCCTGCAGTGGTCCTTGTTCTAAGAAACACCCTTCCCTTCAGAAATTAGAATGGCCCTGACCCTATTAGCCTTTCATAAAGCCTTGAAAACCTGGCTTTGCTCCTGTGCCGGGCCATTGAATGTGCTATTTCCTGGCTGCATTGTTAACTGGCCAAGTATCCTGTCAGCAGCTATATTTAAATGGGATGTTTTTAATGTTCTTACTGCCTTCATTGTTTTAAAATATTTTTATAATTTTAATTGTAATGTGTTTTATGAATTGTAAGCTGCCCAGAGTCATTGACTGAGATGAGTGGCTATAGAAATTGAATGAATGAATGAATGAATGAATGAATGAATGAATGAATGAATGAATGAATGAATGAAAAGTTCTAATGCCTCACCAACCACTAACCTCAAATTGCAGGGCACTAATGTCAATGCAGTAAGCAGGTGAGGGTACTGTTTTGCCTTTATCCTGGATGACATATAGTCAGGCAGGCCCAATAACTGCAAGTGGTTCTGCCAGAAAAAAGTGCAACAGTGGAATTGGTCTGCTGCTAGCTGCAACCATGGGTAGCTATTGGGTCATTTAGGTACAACAAGTAGGGCAGGTTGACTGAAAGCAGCTCTGATGTGAGAAGTAGGGGATGCAGGCTGCATGCTCCATGCTTCAAATACAATTGTGGATCTTGACATTCATGGTTCTGCAGTCCCAAATAATTATATGTCCTTGCAGTGCTGGCAGAGAGAAAGGGCAGTTTTTCTTTTGTTTTGGTATTGTGTCCTTCACCATAGAGGCCATCAAACCCCTAGTGAGGAGCCCAGTTTCCACTTTAGCCAGGGTTGACATATTAGTTGAAACAATAGTCTTCTATAAGACCTATAAGAGTCCTCCAGGGGGGTAACACAATGGTCCCCATAGCAGGATAAAATGGGATCTCAAAATACCAACCAGAATCCTTCCACTACATAGCAGGGATCCTCAGTTATGAAATATTCTGAATACTCTGGATATGTTTCTTCCATCCTCTCTGACAGTAGTCAACAATAATTCCATTTTTGCTCAATTCAGAATGGCAGGATTAATGTAAATCCTGAGATAATCCATGAGCCTGATCCCAAATAAGAATCCTCTCAAATGGCGGTGTTTGTCAGAAATGCACATATTGGAAACAACCTTTCAACTGTGCAACAAGAAAATGATGGCAAAAGCCAACACATGGACAGACTCAACCATAATTTTAGCTGGGAAAATTTGAGTATCCAACACCAAGCTAAATCCAAGTATGCTAGGGAATTTATTGACTTATGCCTGGCTCAGGAAGGTACTACATTTGTGATATATTCTTTCTCAGAATGATTTTGGAAAACAGAAAACACTTTTTAAAATGTGAGGGTAAAATGATCAACTCAGATCAAGAATTTCTTTTGATAGAAAGAGAAATCAGAGATTCCAATCTCAGCTGAATTTCTCTTAAGAGTGGTGACTCTTCCTTCTTACATTAACTGCAAGAAGAAAAATCTTTTTCTAATTCCTAACTTTTTGAGTTGGTCTTTTAATTCCCGCTTGATGTCCTAAAAATTTCTTTCTCAGCCAGTACATTAAAAGAAAAAGAATAATGCATGTTTCCAGTTCTTTTTTTAATAAATTATCCTAACTGGCAACACTAAATGTTTAAAAATGGCCATGAATTTTGAGGAAGTAAAACAGACACATGCATAATAAAAATTGAATTTCTATCAAATACACAATAAAAATGAATAGAAAAGCTGAGATTATTAATATGCTGTTGAACGTATTTCTGTCATGCTTGGAACTGAATACAGAACATTTATAGTTGAAGTTTAATGATTAAGATTTTTTAAAAAATATTGTTGAATCTACTAATAATTTTAATAGAATATATCAGCAACTCTAAGTTCCATTCATTGCAAAAAAAGATTACTTTCATCTGCACTCTTAATTTCAGGACATTAAGCCATCTTAATGGGTTTTTAATTGGGGTTTTTAAAAGGGGCTTTTAACTGTATTTAAATTTTAGGCCAAATATTGAATTAGTTTTTTACACTGTTTTTAATCTGTGTTATATGTATTTCGTATTTTATTGGCTGTGAACCGCCCTGAGTCCTTCGGGAGAAGGGCGGTATACAAATTTAATAAATAATAATAATAATAATCTGTTAATATTCCTGTCATTGAATACTGTGGGAATAACTTCTGATTAAGATGATTAGGTTGCAAACACGTGTAGACCTAAGAAGATGCATTTACATTGATGGTTTTGTTTACTTAGAGCTCACCTTCATCAAGGTAACCCTCAACAATTAACACTCACATTTTATAAAATAAATTTGAAGTGCAGAAAGAAGAACTTGGCTGAAAATGTGCATAGGGTCTTGACTTACTTGGTTAATGGACACAGTTAATAAAAAGAATTGGACAGAGCAATAACTTTAACATTTAATTGCTCAACTTTTTCCATGTCTTACTTTCGTATCTATTACAAAGAAGACCTAGCTTTTTTGCCCCAATTTCTATTAATGATCCTTCCAATGGTCTTATTTTTCCTTCAAATAACATACACTAAAATGGAAGTAGTAATAACAATTAAAGGAAATAACAATACATTTGGGCTTATCATTTCTGTTTTCCCTTAGTGACTGCATGTAATTTAAAGCTGATCTGTACACCCATCAAGTTTCCGGAGGCAAGTTTCAGGATAACCCAGAAGTAAAGCACAACAAATTTGGCAAAGAATTATTCAAGGTGACGGAACGGTAAATGTTTCTGGTCCCTAACAAAAGGATTTTGAAACACATCACTTCATTCCCACTTAATAGCAACAACAATGTAGGAAACAGTTGATGCGCATGGCACTTATGAAATCATAAATGTTTTAGGCCTGTGAAGTCTCTTTGTTATAGAAGCTGCAGCAGATTAACACAGCTACCCATCTGGAAGACAGGTATTGACAGATATAACACATTAGGGCAGATGTGATTAATGCATACATGCTCTCCTTTTATTTTTACTCACAGTTTATCATCATCATCATCAATCAGTTTTGGCTTCAGGTGAGTGCACCCAGTCCTGTGTTGCACACCCAGTGTTGCACACCCAGTAATATTCAATATTTCTGAGTAGTATTCAATATTTAACGGGTTACTTTAAAAACAAGGATGAACGTGTGCTGGGAAGGCAGTCTTCCCCCACCCCTCCCACTATCCGCTAAAATAGCAGAGACAGTTCAAGCAACCCAGTCCTTACATTCCTCCTTCAAAAGAGATGTCAGCTTTTAAAGCAACGCCATGCACAAAAACCGGCGTGCCCCGCTTCCCCTTCTGGAAGGGATCCAAAACTCCCAGCTCTAAGGGGCCCGCCGGCTTCCTTCTCTCTGCAGCGGCGCCACCTTCCTTCTCCAGGGTTTTAGTCGAGATGTTTGCAAAGAGCCAAGGCTGGTCTAATCGCCCTCGGAGCGAATCTTCGCTGGCGGCAGAACGCGCCAGGTGGGGCCTTTTGATCTCTGCTGCTGGCCAGCAGTGGGGGGCGCAAGAAGACAGCAGTTTGAACCAACCTTTACGATGGAGGAGGAGGAGAAGGAGGAGGGTTGGGGCTTCCCCAAAGGGAATTGCTGGATGGGGCGGGGTCAGAGAGCGGAGCCAATGTTGTATCTGCTTCTCCCTGCACGCCGACAATCCCACTTTGCTTCCCGGGCCACCTTTTCCAATTCCGAGCGGCCTTTCTTCCTTCGCGTTCCGCGCGCAAACGGGGATCTTGTTTCGGCTAGTGTTGACCTTGACTTCGCCAGAACCGAATCGTCGGGGTGGGGGGGAGGGATGACGCTCAAGTGGAGGGATCAAAGGGACAAGAAAAGGTTGCCAAGTCAACGGCCGGATCGTGCTGGCTTGCGATCGAGGCGCTAAAAAAAAAGTAGACCTACTAAATCTCGGTCAGTCAAATGAAGGCATTCGGATTGCGACGCCGACTGGATCAGAACAGCCTCATCTCTAAAAGAGGCGCTTGAAGTTTCACTCGGTCACGACACTAATCCACAGCCGGTGTGGCTGCAGAATCGGCATTGAAGGACTCTGCACATGTTCAGACGCTTTTTCTAGTACAATAAATCAGCATGCTCAGAGTAAAATGGCCTCCTGTAAGATAACGATTCTAATCTAATGCATATCTTTTCCTCTTAATTTTGCAGACGAAATCGTTTCACCTGAGAACCAAGGACACCAAATCTGCACTCTCCTTTCTTATAATTAGAGCTGAAAATATTCTAATATCTGACACCAAAACCAATTTTTTAAAATTTTCCAAACAAAAATTGGCACAATGGATAGGGTTTTATTGCATCACCTATAGCAATGGATCTTTATGCTTTTTGAACCAATGTTGACCTGTTATAGACGGTTTTAAATCCACACTGGGAAAAAGTCCATAATTTCCCTCTTCTAGGGATTACCCCAGTGCCTCTAAATATCCTTCCTTAACTTGATATTTTCCTGATATGTTGGACTACAGTTTGCATAGCAATCAGTCAATGTGACAATTGAATTGAAGAAACTTGTAGTCCAACATACATTCAGCCATAGGATTGGAGAAGATTGCTTCAAAAGCTGCCTAATAATATAGTTAGACAGCTTGGAACTAAATAGCCTTCTATCTCTACAAACACACCATTTTAGATGACTAAAATAATCCACTGCATTTCAGAATGAGTTGCTGTACTTACCCTAACCAAAGAACAGATTCTTGTGTTTCTGCAAGAAAATCCAAACTTGATAGTTGCTGAAAAGAGCAGCAGAAAAGTGAGGTTCCTTTTTAGGTCATCAGCATCTGATATTGCTTCCAAAAATAAGTTCCATGTAGCTCTCAAAAGGAGGAGGCAGATGCCTTTCTTCAATTTGTCCAATTTTTTTCAAAGTCAGTGACCTCTTCCATGTCTTAATAGAATCTTTATTCTTATAACAATATTTCTGGAAGAGAGGACACAGGATTTGCTGGCTTTATTCTCTGCTGTATTTTAACTGCAGAGGTAATATAGATGGTCTTTGGCTGAAGGATGATTTAGAAGTGGATCTCCACCGGCAAAATCCAATATTCCACAGATTGCTTATACTGTACTCTGTTGCGAAGCAGGATTTTGCTATCGGGCTGTTGCAAACCGAATTTGCTGGGCTGCAAGGCTTGCATATTTGCATATTTCTTTAAAATATTTACAACTTGCTTTTTAGCCTGAAACTTCCTGGAAGAATTTTCAGTTTACATAGTAATAAATACCAGATAATCCTTGCCTTTGGGCTTTAGAAGATATTAGATTTTAGAAGTTATGACAAGGCAAAGTAGTGGGGGAAGAAAAAGGAAAACAAAAACTATTCTGGTTCCAGCTCTTAGGGTTTATGTTTGCCATAATGGCCAACCATGATGGAAATTGCTGCTAAGGGAGATCCAATTGACATCAGACCAGAACAGATGGTCCTGTTACTTTTCTCCGCAGGGAAATTACTCCTTATGTTCTCTGTAAAATAGAAAGAAATGCTTAACCCAACTGGTAGCAGCAGGTAGAGATGCCAATTCTTTGGCAACTGTTTCTTTTCTATTGACTTCTCCAAATAATTTATTAAACAGTCTATTTAAATACTGTTTATTACATTTTGCTCATGCGGAGTCAATTGCAACTAAATGAAAGTGCTATTTGAACTCCAGGCTCCAAGAACCCAGGTAATGCAATTCCTTTGACCATAGAGCCACAGTGGCGCAGTGGTTAGAGTGCAGTACTGCAGGCTACTTCTGCTGCTTGCTGGCTGCCTGCAATTTGGCAGTTCAAATCTCACCAGGCTCAAGGTTAATTCAGCATTCCATCCTTCCAAGGTCGGTAAAATGAGGACCCAGATTGTTTTGGGCAATATGCTGACTCTGTAATAGAGAGGGCTAAAAGCACTGTGAAGACTTAGCACTATTGCTAGCTATCTTATATGTTCAGTTCTCACAAGAAAGAGAGATTTGAATCCCATCCTCAGGAAGATTTATACCAAAATAAACTAAAAGATATTTGTCTCACAGTCCAGTATAAATGTAAATACTTTGAGACAAGGGGGAGGAATGATGACATGAAAGTGCAAGGAAACTAGTGGAAAAAAACTTGTGAATTTTAGTTGCTCTAAAAAGAAGGCTGAGGCCTAGCAGTCACATCTTATGGACCAGACCTGCACCTAAAGGGTCCCAGTAAGGACAAAATAAATCATGTAAATGCTTCTTCCTGTCTATACAGTAACTGAAAATTCCATGCAGTATATGTCTTGTACATAAATAAGGATATTATGCCATGTCAGGACAATCATAAAGCCCCATCCATGGACATATAACATAAGGTAATAACTGTATTCTTAAGGAAAGAGGGACTGAAAATACCATTCTGACAGTGTTGCAGGAGACTTGGGATCTCTTTAAATCAAGTTGCACTCAAGCTTAGTTGATTACCAGATGATTTTGGGAGTTAAGTGTCCTTGAAATGAAGTTTCGAGCTATTAACATGAGTAGGGCAATCAATAGAAGGCATAGAAGGAGGGATCTAAAGCAGCGGTCACCAACTGGTGGTCCATGGACCACTGGTGGTCCGCGAGAAAATTTTGGTGGTCCCCAGAAAAATTATTTGCATTTTTTATATTGCACTAAATCAGGGATCCCCAAACTATGGCCCCTGGACTGGATACATGCAATGAACACTTGTGTTGCTATAGAAAGTCTCCCACTTCAGGGTCTTTTTGTGTGGGTTGGGGTCTGCTTCAGCCTCCTGGTGTGGGGCTTTGGGCGAAGGCTGGAGGGAAGTGCTGCTGGTGATAAAGAGCTAGAGGGCCTTGTTCTAGTGGGACTGCATCATGGCCTGGAACTGGTTGACCATCTCAGCCTGCTGAGCCTCCAGGCACCTGTACCTGGCCTTGCACTCCTGCAGATGTTCCCTCTGCTTGGAAAGCCTATGCTCCTAGTCCTCAGATGCTTCTGCTGAGCCTCCTTCTCGGTCAGATCCAATTTGAACTGAGGCAGCTGTTTTGCTAACTCTTTGTCATGATGGCTGCTTAGCTCCAACAACAGCTTCTTGTTGGGGCCCTAAGGACCCCGGGCAGGCAGGGGAGGAGTGGGTAGGAGGGGAGGGGTGAGTAGAGGCTGGTGAGGTGCCCCTCGACTTGACTGACATCAAGTTGGTTATGGCTACCCAGTCACATGACTACCTAGCCACACCCACCCAGCCGGTCATTAAGCAGATCATATTAGTGGTCTGTGGAATTTAAAATTATGAATGTAGTGGTCCCTGAGGTCCGAAAGGTTGGGGACCCCTGATCTAAAGAGCTTGCAAAAAAAAAAAAAAGGCACATGTCAGAATGGGGCAAAAAAGTGGTAAATCACTACCTTAATAGTGATTTCCAGAAAGTGGTATTTCATAGCTGTTGTTTCATCATTCTCTAGCTGTGTGGCTGTGTATCACAGTCCTCTTTATTCTCTTGGTTGCTTTTTATTTCTACAGTGCTGTGTAATTTTGAAGTGCTGATGTTGAACTTGAAAGATCCATCTGCAGCCAAGGAAATCTCCTGGGAAATTGCATTTATCTTAGAGTCCTGAAGTTTGAAAGTACTTTCATTTGGCCTCTCTAATTTTCCACTGTCCTACAAATTTGACAGTCAGTAAAATATCATTTAATACAAGTCAAGAAGTTTTATCTTTTTAGCTGTTTTAAATTTTAATCTTACCATGAGCCAATTTGGTCCAGTGGTTAAGGCACTGGGCTAGAAACAGGGAGAAGCTGGCTGGGTGACTTCGGGTCAGTCAGTCTCTCTTAATCCAACTCACCTCACAGGGTTGTTTTTGTGGGAAAAACAGGAGGAGAAAAATGTTTTGGATATGATTGCTATTTTGAATTATTTGTAAAAATCATAAAGGCAGAATACAATTAAGTTAAAAAAATAATAAGATATATTTATTTAGTTAATCAATCAATACTATTATTCTGCGACTGCACTGCTTTTTAGTTAGTTGCATCCATCCTTCCGTGTCTACTTAAATTATTATTAACTATTATGACAGCCATAAGAATTAAAAGTGGGCTAACTCAAGGTGTATGTGTATATAGTCACATTTTCATATCCCACTTTATGCTTAGAGACACATTAAGACATTCATTGTGAAGTCATTTTTGCCTCTTTTGCAATTCTCGTTGATGGGGAAATCGATCAAAGCTCTCCAGAGCCAAATCAAAGCTCTAAACCTGAAATCATCACTCTTTCTGTCTGACTTAATTATTTAGACAATGCTCAAATACAAGTCACAGAAACTATGCCAGGCTGAATAATTTAATAAATGATAGTTTCTCCTTATCTAAGATATTAGTGCATCATGCATTGAATCACAATTTGCAATTTACCTGCCTATTCCAAGTAGTTTTCACTAATCAAATAGACATGGATTTAATACAAGGTGACAAAGCTAACTCTGAAGAAGTTACTTGACATGGTGGCTCATGTAACCTTAACTGAGGGCTTACATCAAGCCTTAAAGAATGCAATGGTATACTCTTTTCAAGAAGCCATTGATCAGCCCAAGTGAATTGGATAATTATAGACTTGCCTCCAGCATTCCACTTTCAGACAAAAATGCTGAATAGATGGGGAGATTTAAGCTAATCCCCAATAGGGGCTCAAATCAATCCGAAATAAATTGATTGTTCTCTGGCATCTTTACCACCATTCTGCAGTTTTATATAATTTTGATTTCTTTTGCCATAATTAAAAAAAATGTGGTTGGCTGATCTGAAGTATTGATATGCCATTAGCCCATGAATTTCCCCATAAGATTTACCAATTTATCTGTGATTATCTGGCTAGGATCACCACATTTAAGTTTATCACATGAATAAGATTCAATGCATATTTCTATCCAAGTATCTTTCAAATATATGCTCTAACATTTAAAATGCAGTGGAACTTCAATGATATTAAAGACATATCAAAATGTCTTTTGATTAAGAAGTTTATGGGCTTCTTTGATTACTTCTCTTAGACAAACTGATAGGTGAAGAAATAAGTACGTTTTTAATAGCACTAACCCAAGGATTGTAGTATCGCCTTTTGATCCAATAAATAAAAAAAGAAGGAAACTAATATTTCAAACAATATTCCAAAAAATTTCATTGCACCTTATCAAACACTTTTTTCCATAGACACCTCTGAGAGTCATTTTTTTAAAAAGTCAAGTTTGTAAAATATCATTGCATAATGCAATATGGTCTGTGGCATATCACCCTTTTAGGAAAAGATTACACCAAATGGAATTTAAAATAATTGAATTTATATGTCAGAGTCATTGCCAAAAATTTGGCATCAATATTTAATGAGAAAATTGAATGATAGCATAATTAACATAATCTTTATCAGCCTTGAGAATCATAGTTCTATAAACGTAATTAAAGGAAGTTAGAAAAAATATTCAATAAAAACCTTCTTATAAACCCTTTACAATTTGGGAATAAAAGAATCAATGTATCTTATTCAGTAGGATAGACAACAGGACTAGAGTATTTTTCTTTTTTCTTATATTTAATAGTATATCATATTTCCTGGAGAGATCCAAGTGTGCTGGATCTTTATCATGTGTAATCTTCAAAAGAGCTGTTATTTGAAAATGAGTAATTTGTTTCTCAGCAGCTTTTGATTCAATATTATAGAGTTTATACTTTTTTTTAAAATGTATCACATCAAAGTCATAATATACTTTCTCCTGAGCATCCTTAATAGTAGATACGTTATTATGTTATTGCTATTTCAACTGAGAAGCCAGTAATTCAATAAGTGTTTCCTCTTCCTCTTAATGTCTTTGCTTTATGCAGTTGTAGAAAATGCATAGGAAGAATTTAACTCCAATTTAGCAGAGATAAAATTTTTATATACTTCCTGTATAGGTTGTTTTGTACATGTATTTTAAAAGTTCCTTAGGTTTGGTGCTTGGGTTAGGTTTTTTCAATTTTACGTGCTCAGAGTTTTTCCTTTTTCTATGAAACATATAATAGATTAACTAAAAACAGATGCTTTTAAAGCACACAAAGCAACCAATACGTTTGCTGAATGTAGATTGAAAAAAAAGAGAAAAATTTGAAATTTATTTCATCTGTTTCATAAAAATCATTTAATAATGATCCATTTAAATATCATCAACAAATCAACATCCTATCAACAAATAGGATGACTTTTTAATATATAATTACTGAAAGCGTTACTAAACTTGATAGAATATTGCAATACAAGTTGTTTGATCTGACCGATCAGTTAACACAAGATTTGATAACCTTAGTAACTTTAACATGTAGGCTACATGCACAAAATTTCCCAGACAGCATAAAATTGAAGTTCATACATTTTAAGTTGACAAGTGCTTAAAAACATGTTCTTGGATGATTCTGTTGTTTACCTACATTTATTTATTTGTTTGTTTGTTTGTTTATTACATATTCAATAATATATATAAGTATAAGCATGAATTGAATATATAAAATGAATACAATTAAAGAGAACATTAGGACAGGGACAGTATGCACGCTGGTGCACTTATGCATGACCTCTTAGGAATGGGATGAGGTCAACAGTAGCCAGTTTAAAGTTAAAATTTGGAAGGTTTTGGGATGAAACCACAGAATCAGGTAGTGCATTCCAGGCGTTACCATCCTGTTGCTGAAGTCATATTTTCACATTCCAAATATCACACAGAATAACAAGTCTGGTCAGAAATGGCATTGTATGCAAAGGTCTGGTGGCTCAACAGACTAAGACAGTCTGTTGTTAACACAGCTGCTTGCAATTACTGCAAGTTCAAGTCCCATCAGGCCCAAGGTTGACTCAGCCTTCCATCCTTTATAAGGTAGGTAAAATGAGGACCCAGATTGTTGGGGGCAATAAGTTGACTTTGTATATAATATACAAATGGATGAAGACTGTTGCTTAACACAGTGTAAGCCGCCCTGAGTCTTCGGAGAAGGGCAGGATATAAATGCAAATAAAAACCAACAAAAAAACAGATATCTAAATGACTGAAAACAAATGGCAAGAAAGAACTTAATTTGATGAAAATGTGGTTAAATGAAATTACCATTTTTTATATTTCAATAGTGAAACTGAAAGATAATTATTTCCTTGTTTGAGCAAATTAGATACAAGCTTTCAAAAGCAATCCAGGATTTTCTGGAAAAGAATAGGCAAAGCAAAATAATTAATTGCCTATTCCAGCAAACTGATCTACCCAACTTATTTAGAATTTATTTTCCTAAGCAGACCTTATTTCCTAGCATAAGGTCTGATTACAATTATTTTGCAATTCATACTTGCTATTCTTGACAGTCTGTTCTATAACTGCAGCTTTAAGAGAATTCATATTGCCTAATCATTATTGAATTATTCTATACAGGGGGAAGTTATAATAACCCTATACATGTTGCTGAACTCAATCTATCCAGGCCAATCAATCTTTGTAATGATGGGCATTGCGATACAACCATATTTGGAAAGCTACATGTTTCCCACCACTGGGGGAGGCTTTAATTATCTAGCAGCATATGGTTAGGAAATCAAGAATACACATTTATCTTTTTTAGGTCCAATTGAAAAAATTGTAATACCTATTAGTCTCATTGCTCACAAAAATGTATTTCCAATAAAATTCAACCATGTTTAACCAAGTCAACTTTGTCTTTCTATATCTACAAATATTCTTGCTATTAGTAAGTGAAAGCTGACTCATGATGGGGCAGACTGCTACATTTTAATGCAATGGTATATAACTTTGAGATGCACAAACTTGCATCCAAAGTTATACTACACATCGTGGTAACTAATACCAGTACTTGATGGCAGTGTAAATTTATATTTTTGTATTATTACACATAATATTGTCAAGGTTTTGTGATTTGATATTCTATAAAATATTCTATATTTTAGATTCTATAAGATTCTATAAAGAAGAACATTGCAGTTATAAGATGCAAATCTTTTAAAACTTTCAGGATCAAATTATTGAAGACAAACAATTTTTTAAGTACAGATCAATACTTTTTGGCCACTCAGGCTGGTGTCTTCTTCCGTTGCCTATGTGTTGTATCTTCATGAACCTGATGTTGAAATCACATAGGAAGTCCACATGTGTAGAATACTCTTGCCTTCCAAAGTATCATGATAGACTAGGCAAAAGAAGTTAGAGGTAGGAAACATTTATGTTCTCTGTTTCCTGTCATATTATTATTCAGTAATCAGTTCCAGCTTCCATACACTTAGAGGTGAACTAAGGCCCATAAACACATCTAATCATGAACAAATAGGAAATATCATCTTGTAGGTTGATAACTGGCAACCAAAAAAAAAGGTACTAGGTGTAGGAATGAGCAAGAAAATAAAAGGTTTCAGATTAGAAACTTTGATTGCTCCTGATTAGCTTATAAATTATGCAGAATGTGCAGTGAACAGAAAGTGGCAATGTTTGGAGTTAAATATTCCAAACAAAACTCCAGCAAATTATGAAGATTTTCAAACAGATTTCTCACCAGGGCAACTGGAATAGTAAGACAAATTGTCTTACATGTGATTGTACATGAAACATTTTGCTCAAAATATAGCTATTCCAATCTTAATTCTAAATTTCTAAGATTAAACAGTCCAAATTGAACTGGAGCAGGGTATGGTAAAATAATAGACTAACATAAGGTTGGATCAGGATAAGCAAGCCAGTGTATTTCTCCCCTCCGCAAAAAAAATTTGGATTTCAATTTTAATCAACCATAAAAAGCATGACATAAAATAAGATAAGGCTGACTTGCAAGACCAGAAGTACGGTGCCTGAACCTCTAAATTTGTTATCAAAAAAATCAAAAAGTGAAAAGCAAGGAGTCCCTTACCACATAACTGCAGGACAAAATGTTTATAATTTAAACCATCATTTTTCAAACTTGGCAACTTTTAACATGTGGAATTCATCTCCCAGAATTTTCCAGCAGGCCATGAAATCCACACATTAAAGCTGCCAAAACTGAAAAATAAAGATTTAAACCCATTTGTAATAGGCAGGACCTTTTAGAAACTTTCTTTTGCATTTATTTAAAATGATGCCGACTAACCAACAAAGCAGTAGCATCTGGCTGCTCTTGTGTGGTTGAACTTGGTTAATATTTAAATGGATTTCCACCAGGAAACCCCAGAGCTGTAAACGGGACTGGCAAGTAAACCAATTCCCCTAAGAAGGCAATTACAAGCAACTTCTGGACTGCTGCCAAGAAAACAGCATAGAGATATTCATAAAGTCTTAAATGAAATGAGACCTTAGCCAAGAAATATTGGAGATCAACAAAAAATGATGATAGAATATGAGGTGGTGGCAAAAGTAAATTTCATTATTTACTTTTGGTTGTTAAAAAAACAAATCACAAATCAGCAACAACATAATACATATAGATAAATACATCTTATGGTCAAATGTTGCTATATGTCATTCTGATCTCCATATGGTGAAATGAATATTTGTAATCAGAGAAAGAAAAGGAACTTTTATATGACAATGAGACAATTAGCAAATATAGCAATGTTTGAAGGAGTTTAATTTAGATAGCAACGGATGAAACAGAATTCAAAAATATATGGTACAGAGAAAGGGGTTGATATCTAATACTGCTGCATCCTCACACATTACATGGTGGTTCAGTTGTGTCCATAGGGAAGGTCAAAATCTGTCAGTCATGGATGTGGCATCTTGAACTATCCCCACCCCATACACATATGTGCATTAATTCACACACATGTATAATAGTGATAGAACTTGATAGTTATCTGTTTATTTGTTTGTATCCCACCTTTATTGCTTTTACAAAGAATTCAGGGTGGTGAACATGTCTAACATATCTTCTTGTTCCTATTTCCTCCACAACAACAACCCTGTAAGTGAGTTGGACTGAGAGAATGATTGGCCCAAGGTCACCCAGCTGGATTTCATGACTAAAGTGGGACTAGAACGCATGGTTCATACCCACTTTTTAGCTTTGTGCCTTAACCACTTGACCAAATTGCTCTCTCATGATGTTGCACCTGGCATCTTGCAGATTTTAAAATCCTTCCTAGAGATGTCCTTGTCTTGGTTCCTCCACTAAAACTCATAAATTGGAATCTGAGAATAAGTAGAAGGAAGCATTCTCTGATTTAAAAATTATTTAACACAAGACTGGATTACTGAATAGCAGGTGGTGGAAATTAAATTGTAAGAAAAAAGATTAAATTCTTGAGAAGATGCTTGCGCCAAAAACTACTAAAAACTACAGGATGAAAAAGAGGTCTGAAAAAGTCCTGTCGCCACTGTTGCTGCTGTTCTTCATACTGGCCGTGCACGTGCACCCATTCCTTGCCGGGGCCACTTGCGGTCAGACCTGGCTAGGAGAATGGCCTGCTGCACTGGAGAGACAGTGACACAGTGGAGTTACTCAGAAGGCAGCCGAAAGCTACAGGTGGCTGAAGGCTCACTGGCCAAGCCTTGCCAGGCACCCTCACCAAGGCACAGACACAGATGAGCGAAGCAAAGGGCGAGCAAGTGACATGCAGGCAGAGGCCCCAGGGAAGGTCAGAGCCATGGAATGGCACATTCCCTGACCTGGCCAAGGTGACCAGTGAACAGGCGGAGGCTCCGGATAGGGCAAGGCTGGATCCAGGGAATGCTTACCTTTGGTGAGCAAAGCAGGTGAGGTGCAGAAGCGAGCTGAGCCGCATGGTGAAGGCAACATACTGTATATAGGACAGAGTGGGGCAGGGATGGGTGGGATGAGTGGGTGGGCAACTAGTGACTGGGACAACTGGGTGACTGGGCGCCCAGTTATAATAATAATAATAATAATAATAATAATAATAATAATAATAATAATAATAATAATAATAATAATAATAATAATAATAATAATAATAATAATTTAATTTGTATACCGCCCTTCTCCCGAAGGACTCAGGGCGGCGAACAGGCAGATAAAATAAAAACGATACATTTCAATAAAAACAATATTTAAAAAACTTATTCCAATAGCCTAAATTTAAAATACAATACAAAATATAAAATAAACCCCAATAAAATCCATATTTAAAAACCCTATTAAGCCAGTCCTGCTCGAAAGAATAGATATGTTTTAAGCTCGCGGCGAAAGGTCCGGAGGTCTGGAAGTTGTCAAAGTCCTGGGGGAAGCTCATTCCAGAGGGTAGGTGCCCCCACAGAGAAAGGTCTCCCCCTGGGGGTCGCCAGCCTGCACTGTTTGGCTGACGGCACCCTGAGGAGGCCCTCTCTATGAGAGCGTACCGGCCGGTGGGAGGCATGTGGTAACAGAAGGCGGTCCCGAAGATATCCCGGTCCTATGCCATGGAGCGCTTTAAAGGTGGTAACCAACACCTTGAAGTGCACTCAGAAAACCACAGGTAGCCAGTGCAGCCTGCGCAGGATCGGTGTTATATGGGAGCCACGAGTGGCTCCCTCTATCACCCGCGCGGCTGCATTCTGAACTAACTGAAGTCTCCGGGTGCACCTCAAGGGGAGCCCCATGTAGAGAGCGTTCCAGTAGTCCAGGCGAGAAGTGACGAGGGCGTGAGTGACCGTGCATAAGGCATCCCGGTCTAGAAAGGGGCACAACTGGCGGACCAGGCGAACCTGGTAAAAAGCTCTCCTGGAGACGGTCGCCAAGTGATCTTCAAAAGACAACCATCCATCCAGGAGAACCCCCAAATTGCGCACCCTCTCCATTGGGGCCAATAATTCGCCCCCAACAGTCAGCCGCGGTTGCAGTTAAAATTTCTGCTACTGGTTCGCCTGAACCAATCCAAACCATCTGAATGCTACCTCTGATTATGTGAGACAGAGGACAGGTCTCACTGAAGTGATTATAGCTGAAAAGTTTTCTTCCTAAGCCTAACCTGTTTAGTTTTCATTAGTTCAATGTTACTTTAATATTTTTGTCATATTGTAACTTATATTTACTTCTGACTGTTAGCCATTGTGTTTAATTTATGTGATTATGTTTATAAGCCATCAATGCCAATACCACTCTGGTGGTACATAATATACATTAAAAAAAATCCATACAGTACAAAATTAAAAAAGAATGTCAATGGGAAAAATTACTTTCTCTCAAATAAATCAGGCAACCGCCAGGGGACCTACTACCCTCTCTAGTCGATGACAGGATCTTAAGGTTTCATCAAGGTGAGGGCTATAGACTCAGCACAGGAAAACAAGGTATGATTTGCAGCAAGAATGTTTCTGATTCTCTCCTTCATTAGACTAACGAGTACCATAAATCAACATTTTCAGAATCACATACATTTGAGGCATTTTTCTCAATATCTTCTATATTCAAATTTCTACTTTCTTGTTCAGAACCTGGAAAAGGTTGTAATGTGATGACAGCCTTAAGAGATGAAGCCGGATTTTGGAATTCAGGTGAGGCTTCCTTAAACTGATATCATTTCTGCTCATTGGATTAGACACCCTTCTCCCCCATGACTAACTGCTTACTCTTAAACTAGACTTGCTGTAAAATATTTTGTTGAACTATGCCTGAATTGTGTAAAAATATTCCTTATTTTCTCTATTTGTGCTTTCTTTTCCACTGGAAATAAGGCAAAAAGCTCAAATAAACCCTTGTCTTCAAATATGGAAGTATGATTTTCTGCAAAAATTTAAAAGGCTGGGAAAAAATAGCTAAAACAGACATTTTTGTTTGTTGGTTTGTTTTAGATCTCTTTTCTCTTTCAATTCAGTCTCCTTCCTTAATATGAAGCTTGAATTTATCACATTATCCTACCTTATCAAAATTATAAGTCATGGTTATAGAATTTGCTTCTTTAGATTCTTCAATAAAACTTTTAAAGGGCACCAGTTTAACATCTTTATCAAAATGTACAAATTATGGTACTTTTTCGTAAGGATCAGTCATTTGCAATTAAAGAGTAATGTTTTCAAAGAAGGATTTTATGTTTTCTAATTAAAAACAAAAATATTGCCAATAAGGATATTAGTGAAAAAATACTCCCAGGTCATCTTCTATTATACTCTTCTTTTGTACAAGAAACTTGTAAAAATAATTATGATGAACGGAGAACAGGACAGAAATCTTTGGATTTTCTTTTTCTGTAGAATCCAGTCATATCTGTTGTTATTATTCTTGTTCTTCCTTGTTAGCAAGGAATTTGGTTTTCCAAAATGGGAGTCCTTTTCACTTTTATAATATAATATTTCTGAAAAGACCTATTAGGTGAAAAGCTGACTTCAGATAGTTAATAGCTTTAACTGTTAGCATATTTGATTGTGGATTGGAAGATGATGGAGCCTGTTGAGACAACCTTCAGATCTTAGTTAATATTCTACTTAATTCCCTTTTGTAGTTTTGATTTGATTTCATTGTCTAGCAAGGAATAAATATATGTAGATTTTGAAAGAGAACATTAATATCAGGGGTGAAATGCTACCGGATCGGACCAGATCGGGTGAGTAGATAGCGGAGTTTGGTTCTGGTTCGCTGATCCGGTAGCAATCGCTGGCTGGCCACGCCCCTGAACCAGTCCATGGCCCGCAGTCCAGCCTTCGCAAGGATACTGGAACACCGGGAAGGCAGCTCGCCACCTGCTCGCCCTTAGGTCAGGGGCCGAACCCCATTTCCCGAGGCCCCGGAGCCACCGCCTGCCCCAACCGGGTCAGTGAATGCACCATTCCCCGACTCCGGCCTTTCCCCGGAGCCGCCGCCCATTCTTCCTTCGCCCACTTGCTGCCCGCTTGCCACCTGTTCGCCCGTCACCTTTGGTCAGGGCCCAGGGATACGTCATTTCCCTGAGACCCCGGAGCCACCCCCTGCTCGCTGCCTGCCTCAACCGGGTCGGGGAATGCACCATTCCCCAACACCAGCCTTGTCCCAGAGCCGCCGCCCATTTTTTCTTCACCACGCAGCGTATACTTACTTTCTTCCAGCGGCTGGCTGCCAGGAAAGGCAAGAGTCCAAAAGTTACTGGAGTCCCTCTCCTTGAATATGCTACTGCCATTGCTGCTTGTTCCCTGCACCGGTTGTGTAAGCGCACGCTGTTTATTTCATTTATTTATCAGCGGCAGGTTGGGTATGCGCCTGCACATCTGGCGCATAGAACAAGGTGGCTGTTGTGTCTTGTCCGCTCTCACCGCAGCCGGGGTCTGCTTATCTGCTCCCAAACACGGAGGAATGTATGCCTCCCGGCCCCAGTTCTGGCTCCATGCCCAGACAAGCTGCAGAGGAGGGGGCACCTCCCGGTCCCAGCCCTGGCTCCATGCCCAAGCAGGCTGCAGAGGAGGGAGCATCACCCGGCCCCAGCCCTGGCTCCATGCCCAGGCAAACGGAGCAGCTAGACCCCTCCCCCTCCTCCACAACATGTGAGCCTGAGGAAAGTTTACTTCCAACAACAGCTGATTGGAGTGACCCTCGCATCAGAAGATTGGATAGGCGGAGGCAACAGAAGGAAGGGAGGGGCAGGCCTTAATGAGTGCTGAGTCATGGAGCCACACCCCATGGCCTATATAAAGGATCTGCTTTCTGGCAGTCTCTGAGTCAGGTAAAGTCGAACTTATCTTGCTGAAGTCACTTACTGGTCTCCTACCTGCTCTGAGGACTTTGCTAGGACTTTGGGCAGAGCTGCAGAGGCAAGCCTGATTCGGATTTCCCTGACCCGGCCATCAGCGGAGGAGTGGGACACGACATTGGCATATTCAAGGAGAGCAATTCCGGTAACTTTTGGACGCTTGCCTTTCCTCCGGGACAAGACTGGTGTCGGGGAATGGTGCATTCCCCAACCTGGTTGAGGAGACGGCGAGCAGGGGGCGACTCCAAGGCCTCAGGGAATGGGGCGTCCCTGGGTCCCGGCCCCTGACCAAAGGCAAAGGGCGACCAGGCGGCGAACAGGCGGTGAGTGGGCGGCAGCTCCAGAGAAAGGCTGGAGTGGGGAATGGTGCATTCCCCAACCCTGTTGAGGCAGGTGGTGGCTCCGCGGCCTAGGTGAAGAGAGAAGAGGTGGCGAGGGAAAGGGAAAAGGCAGAATAGAAATTATTTTTTTTCCCCTATTGGGTTCTGTGGGCGTGGCTTGGTGGGGGGTTGCGACTGAGTGGGCATGGCTGTGAGTGACATTGAGTTGGCCACGCCTACTCAGTCACAGGACACACACCCCACCAAGCCACACCCACAGAACAGGTAGCAAAAAATTTTAGATTTCACCCCTGATTAATATCCATATGAACATATTTATTTATTTATTTTATTTTGTCACAAAAGTATACATAAGCATAAGCATGAAATAACTCTACAATATATAAGCATGTATATAAGCATGAGTATGTAATAACTATATTAATTGGATATAATGAAAGGAAACAATAAGACAGGAACAGTGGGCACGCTTGACTTATGCATGCCCCTTATAGACCTCTTAGAAATGGGGTGAGGTCAATAGTAGACAGTTTTTGGTTGAAGCTTTGGGGATTTTGGAAAGAGACCACAGAGTCAGGTAGTGTATTCCAAGTATTAACAACTCTGTTACTGAAGTAATATTTTCTGCAATCAAGATTGGAGCGGTTAACATTAAGCTTAAATCTATTGTGTGCTCGTGTATTGTTGCAATCGAAGCTGAAGTAGTCTTCGACAGGAAGGACATTGCAATAGATGATTTTATAAGTTAAACACATGTCCTGTCGAAGGCGGCGGAGTTCTAAGTTTTCTAAACCCAAGATTTCAAGTCTGGTGGTATAAGGTATTTTGTTGTATTCAGAGGAGTGGAGAACTCTTTTTGTAAAATATTTCTGGACACATTCAATTGTATTGATGTCAGAAATGTGGTATGGGTTCCATAGCATAATACCATACCAGAATCCAAGTAATCTCTTTTAAAACTAGATGGTCAATTTATTGCAACGCATCTATCCTAATATTACTATAGTTAAATTCAATTGGGACAAGTGACATTTGGACATTTGGATAAGTGACATTTGGATTTTAAAAACAGAGTGAGGAAGATATGGAAATATGCTGCTGTGTGATACGATTGGAATATATTTTACAAGCACCAAGTGTCTTCTTTGAAACCAATAGCATCTACTTCTCTATGTTATCTTGAAGATGGGGCTGCCACTGTTGCCCAAAAGGAGAGGCGGGGAAGAGAATACACCCACACATGAGCTGAGGAGCCTCAGTCTAAGTACACCAATCTTTATCTCTTCCTTTGCATGTTTTTCCTTTCCTTAACAATACACTAAAGGGTTCTGCTAGGAGCCACCTTCTAACAGGGCCCTCACTGCTTTCAAAGCCTTGAGGCAATAACTGGATCTGAGCCCATACTAGCCCCTTCCACTCAAATCAAAAGGGAAGCTGCTGCCGCTAACAAGAGATGCTTATCATTGGGCAAAACTGCCCCAGTGTTAGAGATCTGACCTCAGATGCCCCCTGGGTCCTGTGGCACCAGCATCACTTCTTTAGCAGCAAGCTCTGTCTTCATAAAAAGTAAATACCATTTGCTCTGTACCAACTCCTGTCTCTACTGAAGTAAATCATAGTGTTTGGAAATAAGGGCTGTCAGTTTTAGAGAAGTGAGAAACTCTCCCCTCTTTGGACAAAGCCCCTAGATTAGGACAGCACCATTTGAAAGGTAAACCATTTAATTGAAATGAAACCATTTAAGGGGCATGCATAAGAGCACAAATGTGCCTACCGTTCCTGTCCTATTATTTTCTTTTGTTATATCCAATTAATATAGTTAATACATACTCATACTCATATATATGCTTATATATTGTATAGTTATTTCATACTTATGCTTATATATACTGTGTGACAAAATAAATAAAATAAAATAAAATAAGTAGTGTGTTTAATTTATAGTCAGCCTCATTTACCCACAGAAGAAAAGGAAATGGCTCTTTAGTTCACTTTATCAAGGAAAATAGTTTCCCGCTACATGTTCACTCATATTTCCATGTTGATCAGGTGATCTGAATCTTAAGATAACATAAACCTGGATTCTGGATTCTCTGTCAACTTACTGGCATTAAACTGCTGGGAAAAAAGCATTTGGAATATTTTTTTAAAAAAAGCTGCAACAAAATAATTGTGGTTTACATTTTGAATATATATACTTGCATTGATCGCATGTTTGCAGCTATAAAAATATTGTTCCCCTTTAAAATATGATATACTGTTATGGAGATATTACGTCAATTGCAATTAGAACAAGCATGTACAGATTGCAACTACAACTTTAAAATTTATGGAAGTTATTTCTACCAAGTGTAAAATAAATTAAATGCCTTTTAAAATCTCCAGCTTGGAAAATGATTCATTGGGCTTGAATGCTGTTATTTTTGCAAAGAACTATATTGCCATATAACAAATATGACAGTAATTTAAAATATTTGGAAATATATCTGGAGCATTAGTTTTGTTTAAATTAGCTGTGTATATATTGAATCATCTTTTATGAATGTGTGTGTATATGGAAAAAAAGAGGAAGATATCTGTTCTGTTCTCCATGGGCAAAAATATATATCTGTATTTAGTCTTCCACTAAAATATTATTTTAGTTGATACTAATTCGGGAGTAAATTGTGTCAGTGAACTCAACAGAGTTCATTGTTGATTAACCAAAATAAAGCACACAAATTGTCAAAATAGTTGAATCTCATACAAGTTGAAATTTTTCTTCCACTTTTTCCTCCTCCCCTCCTCCAATTTGTTAGGCATGCTTTCTTGTTGCTGTTTACTTAATACTTATTTATACAGAAATGAATAAATGAATGCATTTTTTTTCAGTAGTTAAGATTCATTCCTAATATTTCCGCTATACCTCTGTAAGGTATATGGATAAGTTACATAATAAGTTACCCAGTTATTACAAGATTGTCACATAGAATTATCTATTTCCTAGCGATCTTATCCGGATGATAGACAAGATTGTGATCTGATTCCATTGACAGAAATCAAAGCACATCAGACTTATGAAATTGATGTACATGTATGTCCAATGTTCATAATGATTGTGACATTCATTTGTTTGTTCAAAACTTTAGGCTTTGAAATATAGATAAGTAGGTTGTAGCTACTTATAAGACTAGCTTGTAAAAGTACACAAGTTAAAAATAAATAATAAATATAATAGGAATAAATGAGAGGAAATTATGTCCCAAGTGTCACTTTATACAATCCCACAGCTGGAAGGACTTTCAAAGGTTATTCAGCCAGCCTCTTATTTCATACAGCAACTTCACTAATATAATATTATTAATAGACAATGATCACCTATGCTCTTTCTCAAAACTTCAAAAATAGCCCCATCACCTTCCAAAGCAATTTGTACTTTGAGAAAGAGTTGATGTTATATCTAAGAATCAGTTTTGAAATGTTCTCATTGCGCTTTGTTCTCCTTTGAATGGATGTGTTTGAGCCCTGCTTTCTGAATCAACAGAAAATAAATCTGCTCCATCATATATGTATGACAGTCCTTCAAATATATGAGGATGATTATCTTAATAGACTTTTCTCCTGAAAAAAACAAGTTCAATTCCTGAAATATTTCTTTTTTTATAGGAGTAGGTCTCTAGGCTCCAGACATGATCTTTGTCACCTTTCTCAAAAAAAAAAAAAAAAACACCTTAAAATATTTTCACTAGATATGAACTGGACTAACAATTTAAAAGCATAATTTTGGAAACTTTATTCAGCATCTAGCCCCATTGCATTAAGTAAGGTTTATTTAAGATAGCATATATAGAATTGCTAATTAACAGTATTAGAGTCACACTACCTAAGCAAAACCAGTTATCCATTCTATGGTCAGCAACATATATGAACTCAGGTAACAGTGTCCCAAACAAATCATGTTTAATATCACCATGGTTTAATATGAGACTCAATTTATGATGATAGACAAACATTTTCCCCGTGCTGTATAATTATAGATGTTTTCTTGCATCTTTCAGTCCTGCAATTACCCTTGCATGACACTGTTGTGAATTTGCATATTTCTTTCAGATTTCAGATTTCTTTCAAAAACAGGCATTTAAAAAGTGATGTTTAGACGTTCCTATGCAATGTTTTAAAAAACCAAGTGTGCTATTACTAAAATGTGGAAGTTGCTGAATCCTTTTTCTATCCTGGTGCCAAAAAAGTAAGAATAAAATGTATAATATCTTGTATGTGATTTATTTCTATTGCATCAATTTTATGTGCAAACCAGGGAATGAATGAATACTGGAATTGCTTCACTCATTTGCAGTGATTTAAGGCTAAAAATGATACAATGGATTTTAATAAAAGAGTAATATTTAATTTTAAAAAGTGATTTAACCATATTCCCATTCATTTGATAAGGTTTCTCTTTAATAGATCTTTTGTGATGAATAAAAGGATATGAATATCTTTAAAAACATGCAAGGACTTTCACCCTTCATGTTTGAGGGTATTCAGGAGGTCATTAGTAAAGATTAGTCCTTGCATGTTTTTAAAGATATTCAGATCTTTTTATTCATCACAAAAGATCTATTAAAGAGAAACCTTTCCCTTTATTGCACTTGAAAAGTATGGGATAGTCTTGGCTTTCCTTAATTGATTCAAAATAATGATTGACAATAATTGAAATAATTGAAAATTCTGATTGTTGAAAGAATTAGCAGCAACCATAAGTAGAGATAAATTGTGTAACTCAGTTTCATTCTGAAACACCTTTAAAATTTCATTTTATTTTCTTTTTTTTCCTTCACTCTTTTCTTTCCTTTTTGTTTTTACAGCAGTATACATGTGCATCTATTTCATTCAAGAGGGACCCTTTTTTACAAGTCATGGTGTCTAACATGGGCACTAATATGGCTGTAAAAACTTCCCATGACAACTGCTAGACTTCCTGATTTACTTGTCTTTTTACACTTAAAATCTGACCCCATTCAAAGTCCAGCACCAACATTTAGAATCATCTTGCTATCCAGAATGTCTATAAGCTGCAATGAGTTCTATTAGCCTCCTCAGCAAATGATAAGAATAATAAACCCACCTGCTTCGGAAAGACGCAAAGACAAACTGAGAGCCTTGAAGTGGGCTGGAGAGATGGATTGAGTAGTAGCTAATGTTCTGATAGATCAGATTTGTAAGTAGCTATTATGCCAGGACTCTTCCCAAGTAGCCATGTTATAAATCCACAGCCCCATATACCTTCAAATATCAAAGTATGTCCATCCAGCTAAAAAAGCTGAAAAACACATTTTTTACAGGGTCTAAAAAATATAGTTTTTCTTCTTCAGGCCAGAGACATTTGTACCAGAACTGGAGAAAAATTATTTCACCAAAGCATATCAAACCTATCAGTTTCATTGTTCTTGTTCTTGTTAAGCCCTATAGAGTCTGTGTTTACTGCAATCATCTTTCTTGGCCATATTGATTATCAAAGCAAGAAGCCTCTGAGAAGCCTTTTCCTGCATTCTGCAGAGATGCCATTGTCATTTAGTTTGTTTCTTTTCCTGATAACATACACAGTCATGGTTTTCTCTCAACTACACTGTGTGGTGATTCATGGTATGGAAGAATTATCTTTCCTAAAAATAAAATTCTGATAATTTTAAAGAGGAAGAAACACACACACACAGAGAGAGAGAGAGAGAGAGAGAGAGAGAGAGAGAGAGAGACCTGGACAATACTTACCTCCTACCTGATTTCTGAATTCCTTGGAGAATAAGTGCAATGAATATCCATCTCTGAATTTCCAGCATCTCTTTTCCCTTTGACTTTCTGTTGTGCAATCTCTTTCCTGCTCCTGTACGTATTTACAGGTAACAGCACAACCTTTCTTGCATTTGGTAATGTGGATGCTCTTAGAAAAACATTTTTCTTGTGATTGGTGCTTTAGCGATTATCATGAAACCTTGGATGTTTTTCCAATAACCATCTGACAGAGCTACTCTTTGTATTGACAATCTATTATCTATAAACCAATAAGAAATGTCCTCCAGAGCAGGAATTATTTAATTTCTCTTACATTTGCTGTAATACAATATCATCAATCCCCCATCCTTTGTCTGAGACCCTGAAGCAGCATCCATGGAAAGAGAAATCTGGCCTCCTTTTATCCCCATAACACCATACCTGCATGGTGGATTGTATTGAAAAATACTGTCTGACCCCAAATCACTCAGCCAACTGCACAGAGAAATGGAGAATTGACCCTCAGTGGCCCATTTTGACACCTTAACCACAGCACTAAAGTTCAACTAATAAACTTCCTATGTAACAACTAAATTGTTTCATACAATGCATACAATGCATACAAAGCATAGAAAGGGAGCAATTAACAATGCTTTAGGATGAAAAACATATTTAGGAATATATCCATGACTAATAAACTACTTTAGAAAACTCACAAACTTAACCACAATTTTGCAATCTTCAGCTGCACAGGTGTGTAAACTTCTGTATTTCCAAGATCTGTTTGTTAGGCACAGATTTCAGATGTACTATTTGCTTGAGAATTTATTTATTTATTTATTTATTGTTTGAATTTATATACCGCCCTATCTCCCAAAGGACTCAGGGCAGTTCACAGGCATATAAAACATCAATATACAAATTAAAATAATCATTAAAAAACTTATTCTACTGCCCAATTAATTAAAAATAAAAATATAAATATTAAAATCAATTTAAAACCCCTCTAAATTTAAAAACGAAAAAACTAAGCCAGTCCTGCACAGATGAATAAATGTGTCTTGAGCTCGCGACGGAAGGTTCGAAGGTCCGGAAGTTGACGGAGTCCTGGGGGGAGTTCGTTCCAGAGGGCGGGAGCCCCCACAGAGAAGGCCCACTCTCTCTGAGCAAAAAACGAATCTATCTTCTGAATATAGAGGGTATTATGCCCCCATCACCACACATAATGAACATCAGTATCAACACAGAGACATATTTCTAAAGATGCCTATGGTTTGCTGAAAAACACTGGGGATTGTTTTAGTACTGGGCAGGTTCAGAACAAAGCCATTTCTATTGGATTTATTTGTCCAGAAAGTAGAAATCAAACAAACATGCCTACCGTTCCCTGTCCTATTGTTCCTCTTCATTATATCCAATTAATACAGTTATTACATACTTATGCTCATATATAAGCTTATATATTATATAGTTATTTCATGTTAATGCTTATATACAGTGTTGTGACAAAAATAAATAAAAACAAAATCCTTAAAGTCAGAAGTCAGGGAGGGACCTGGCTGGAGGAGACTTCTCAAGTCTCATCATATAACAAATCCAAGAAAATCAAGGGGCAGCTCTGATTAAAATCATTCTTCTAATGGGCAATGTATTGCTGGTTCAGATGGAAAGAATTGCAAATTTGTAGCCTCTTTGAGAATGAGAAGAATCCTTATCTAGGACTACTGTTTGCTTTAAGAAGGGATTTTTAGATGAGGTAGGACTTAGAAGATTCTCTCCTTAGTGCTGGATGACCACTGGTTGATTTGGAGCCAGCCACAGCCACTCTACCTTTCAGGATTGTGTCCTGGAAATGAAATGAAGAGAGGTTCCCATGGAAGCCTTTCTGAACCTTTGGAGAAAATGCAGACTACAAATTGGACCAATACAAATAAATCAGCATAAGGTTTACAGTTAAAAGCAGGAGGAAATGTTCTTTTCATATTCCATATCAGTAAATTCAGGCCTGGGTCTCAACCAAGATTAGGATAAAATCATATTCTTTACCACCAAAGTCTCAACTAAGCATATACATGGGTTTAAGTTACTTTCTATTAATATTATTCTGCCCCATAATATTTTTCCAGGAAACTACTGGTACAATAGCAAGTAGATCAATGAATCAATTAATTTAGAATCCACTAAAAATAAAAGAAGGAAAGGCACAAAGATTAATGTCTATTAATCCACATGGATTTTAGCCTCCTATTCTGTACAGTTTTAATGTATTATGAATAAGCCCTGTCTTTAGTTTCTTGCCTTTTTACTGGAACTACCAGCCATTGGCAATGTAGATCTTGATTACTGGTATATCTCAAGATATATCTGAGAATTTCTTATCCTAAGGTGGGCAGAACAATTACACATTTTCTCTCCCTCCTGAATTATTCTTCCTGGGGGGTAAAAAAGCCTGTATGCTTACATAAAAGAGACAGCACATCTCAATGCTGCTTTTAACTCAGTGAATTCCATTTGGTGGGGCCGATTTAGAATTTTAAGCAGGTTATTCTTCAATTAACTTGAATGTTGTAAATGCCAACAAGGCTGCAGTACTGGTCTTGAGGATCCCCCTTGGAAGGCATGATCGAATCCTTTCCCTACTGCTAATGAAACTGATACCAACTTGCTCCATGCAAAGTCCATTTGTCACAGCAACTGGAAACCAACAAGGATGAACTCATCCAATAGTTCTGATGCAGCTGAAAGAGAGGGATTCAGACATGCAAAGCACATGCACTAACCCCACCCCTGTCCTTCCAAAGGACCCAGAAATTCTCAGGGTCATCCTGAAAAACAGGCAACAAAGAAGATCTGCTTTCTGATCTTGAGTCTTGATCATCCAGCCCAGGAAGTCCTAGTGTGATTGGAGGGATCAATTTCCCTTTGACATGATTTCCATATCTCCAGCTGATACACCAACAGTGGGGAACAATAGTGAGAGGGCAGAAGATTCTCTTCTGGTTTTCTGGACCATGCAAAGTTTTCCCCTGCCCCACTTCAGCATACTGGGAAAGAAAGCCACTTCTGCACATTCTCTATTGCCTAGATTCAAGACCAACACAGTACAAAGCCCCATTTTTGCAAATCCAGGAATGGTGGCATTATGCATCTCTGCTGCTTTAACGTGCATTACCTTGATTTCTCCCGCTGAGCAGAACCACTATTCAAGTTTTGCCCTGGAGAGAAGTAAAATTAACAACGAGGGTACTTTTTAAGGGCAACCAGCTGCCTAACCCAGACGCTGAGGACTCATTTATTACCCTGTTCAGCTCTAAAGGGGTATTCACCTGAAATTAAGAGTCAGTAAATTTAGCAAATATTTTCCCCAATACACAGCTTATTTTCCTATGGGCTTCATTGCCATTACGATCATGGATGTTAGCTCAAAACATCTCTGTTCTTCAGCCTTTTTGGAATGTTTCCCCGCAGTGGCACCACTCCTGCAGCTCACTTAAACAAATGAACCTGCTTTAAAACCCATGCCACTTTTCCTTATACCGGCCGCAAATAATGCTGTGAGATTTTACTAAATGACGCCAATTGAAGGACCAAACCTTCCTGCTTTATTAGACTGAAAGATGTTTTTCCCAAACAAATTCCTATGCAATTCTTGGGTAGTATCTCCTACTGAATTCATGTTTATTTCTAAAGAAATAGCCACAAAACCCCGCAGCCAGGGCGCTATCCAACCTCCCTGGCCAAACCTGCTAATATGGATTGATAGAAGATTGCAGGACTCCTCTTCTTACAAAGGGATGGGTTAAAGAGCTTAAAACGAAACGGGAGGCTACAGGGTGCGAACAATCAAAATGAAACATCTTTATAGTGAGAAATTGTGTTTGCAGGGTCTTCAGCTGCTTCCATAATTTGTTTTGTAATTGTCAGTCACAGAGCAGCGATATTTGTGCTAGAAACAGATTTGTTTCATTAATATCACTACACAATTACTGAACTCCTATTCATCATTCTCAGTCCCAACCTGGCTTCTTCAAATTATTAGACTGACGGGTTCTGTACACTATAAAAAACACAGCAACAACCTCTAAATTGTTTATCATATTAGAAACGTTACTGAACGAAAGTTTAAACGCAAAAGGGTTTTTTATATTAAAAAAATTGTAATAAAAATGACTTACAAAGAATGGATTAAGGGTGAGGTGTTATTCTATGGTTCTTAAACGCGTAGGATTTGGGGGGGGGGCTTGCCTGCAAAAGAAGAATAAAACAACAAAGATTTAAATCATTATATATCTTAAAGTAGGTTGGGTACATTTGCAAGATAAAAACTTCTACAAAACTTGGTCTGCTAAATTTTATTACATTCAACACAAATCTGCCTAGGCTTTTGTCGTTTCGAATTAGTAGCCGACTGCTGTTTCTTTCTAGGGTCGAAACGTGTTAATCACATTCTGGTGGATATCCCTCCTAAAGCAAGAAAAACACAGGTTTTTGCGTATGTAAAATTCATATACATAAAGTTAGCCACCATCAGCACTGGAGGCAGGACAATAGTCAAGCTGTCCCCCTTCCAGGATTTCTCCTAATTCTGAAGTTCCAGCAGATGGGCCAACGGCTTGGAAACCCAGTGATGCCTTTGAAAGAGAAGGGAGGAGGGAAAGGGGGTCAAACAAATCGCAAGATGCCACCTCGGTCATCATGAATGAAAGGTCTGAACCTAGTTTTCCATGGCATCTTGGAAACCATTGGCCTGTACCAGCTAGAAAGATAGAACTCCTTCGGAGACAGCGATCTCTGGATGTCTTCTTCAAGTCTGGAGAGGCGCCACTCTGAAACGTCTCTCGTGTGGTGGATCAAAAACGGGTGTAATTAAAACCAGGTACACAGCAAAACCGGACCTAAAGGAGATTAGCCTGTCAGGTAAAGACCTCGAACAGGCAGTGGTATGGTAATAGCCTTTCCTCTCTCCTGCCTGCTTTCTTCCCGCCTCCTTTCCCTTGCACTGGTTACACCAGGTGCTTTTCCCCTCCTCTCCAGCTCCCACCCCCTTAACTCTTCGCTCCGGCTCTTCCTTTCATCTTCCGGCCGGCAGACGCTCCTATTTATCCCCCGGCAATCAAGCCAGTGGCGTCACCAGAGGTAACTGTAATGACGAGTGCACCATTAAGGGATGACAGCATTAGAAAGAAGAGGGCAATGGTGAGTTCCCTCCCAGAGCCGGCGCTGCACACTGGAGCGTTCGCATCACAAGGTCATCCCCCCGGCTCGCCCCGTTCGCGGCTCCCTTCCGCCTCGGTAGAAGAAGAACTCGGGCGGGAGGGGGGGAAGGCGCCCCGGAGTGGATGGAGGCTCGGGTGGGGTGGTGGTGGGGAAAGAGCACCAGAACACGAAAGGAAGAATCCGGTTGGGCTGCTTTAAAAGACACCCACGATGGAAACCAGAAAGGAGATGGTGCTGTTTCTGGACGGAGTTCAGCTTGGCCCTGTGGCTGGCAAGAGGGCGCCTAATATGGCAGAGGCCGTTGGGGTCTCGGGCCTGGATCCACAGGACAAGATGATGCCCAGGATTTGCTCGAGCTCTAGAGCTGCCTCCTTGTCCGCCCGGGAAAATGGAGGAGCGGGAAGAGGTGCAGGAGGAGAAGAAGAGGAAGAGGAGGAGGAGGAAGAAGAGGAGGAGGTGGAAGTCCTACCAGCACCAGGGACCGTCCCAGAGAACCGCTCCGCAGCAGCAGCGCTTCTTTCTGCTAATCAGCAGACCTCCCTCCACCGCCTTCCCCCCACCAAAGCCCCCCAAAGCAGTTCCGACACCGAATCGGATTTCTATGAGGAAATCGAGGTGAGCTGCACCCCGGACTGCGCCCCTGACAACGCGGAATACCACCTCCAGCACGGCAAAGGTACCCGACCCCTCCCCGCTTCCCTTCTTTCGAGCTCCCCGGGGAGACCCATCTGGATTCGCAGCTGGGTGGGACGGGACAAGACTAGCGCTGCTGTTTGGCTCAGTCCTCAGAGCGCTTCAAAGCGGCGACTTGCAGCCGGTTGTTCAGTCTGGCTTAGGTGATTTCTGGATCGCCGCCTGCGTTTTATTTTCTTCCCCTCCCTCTTTGAACTGCCCTCTCCAAGTCTCCAAATCCTGAGGCTTGGTCGCTTCCATCTCTAATTGCCCACCAAGAGGCATCTGCAATAAGCCACACACATCTCCCCCTTTGAAGTCTAACGACATGTTACTGGAGGACGTGAAATCGCATCCTCGCTGCAACAAAGAATTAAAAGCTTTGCAGAATCCCCGCTCCCCGAACCCTAGACTTTGATTGCAATAAATCCCCCAGAAGCTTCTCTTTCTTTTCCTATTGCTGTGCCTAGCACCTTCTTGATGCTCCCTCCTTCCAAGATTATAGGACTGCGTGGTGCCTCCTGCCCCCTTCCTATTGCCGCGGAACAGGAAAGGAAAGCTTCCTCCTTAACATTTCACAGCAAGATCAAAAGCATCCACCCGCTCCTGCTGGCCGTCCTGTCCAAAGGCTGTATTGCAAAGAAGCAGGCGAGCAATTTTCCCTAGCAAAATTGCAGAATGCCTGGACGAATGAAGAAGCAGTCACAGCACAGGCGACATCACTCACGCACCTTCTCTCCCTCCGACAGGAAGACCGGGGTCTCTCTCTCCTCCCTGCCCCGTTTTTCTCAACTACACACCCTGCAGTTCTCATGTCCTCTTGGCAGGTTTGTTCGAGGCCCCAACTGCTTTTCACTTCCCTGTCTTGTGGCGCCAGTTCGGAAATGGCTGTGGGTTTAATGCCTTTGGTCTCAGGAAGAAACCCTGAGAATCGTCTGCAATGGAAAGCAAAAGTCCGGAATCGAATTTCCATCGCCTCCCCGCCTTTCTCTTCCTTTCCTAAACCCCCAACCCCACGCTCCGTCTGTGAAAGGGAAGCCCAGAATGAAAGCTCTGTTTTGCTTCTGAGAATTTCTTTCTCACCTGGAGCGGGCGGGGGGGACGCGATTCCTTATAAAGAAACCGAGAAAGAGACCGGATGTGTGTAGTTGGCGTTTATAGACACGATTCTCTTATCGCGGATAGCTCGGCAGTGATGGGGGCTTGGCGAGGGATGTGGCAGCCTCTTTCAGCCTCTTTACCAGGCCCCAAATGTTGTGAGCTGGAGTCCCAATTCTTTCACGCAATAGAAAAAGGGAATCCGAAAGCGATTCAGTGCCATTCCTTTTGCGTATTCACTTTATAATATGTTCTGTAATGCACTACAATGTGTAGTGCATTACAGACCCTGCCTGTCTTCTTCACCTGCTTGTCTTGTATGTGTTTGAAAATGGAATCTTCTATGCCTTCACTTCCAGAATAAGGCTATCGCAACAGAAAACAAAAAGACAGGTGGGGGCACTTATTGTAGTGTAAACTTTCCAGTTTTTGATCAGGTGCAGGATAACAATGGTGACGATTTTCCTTGTCTTGGCAAGAAGGGATATAGAAGCCCCTGAAACACTTTTCCATTGGGGGAAAAAAAGAAAGACATCTAGGACTTTTATTCCGCCCTTATAAGTTCCTCTCGACCGCAGGTGCTATCAAATAAATATTAAAGGCTTGGCATTCTTTCCGCTTCCGGAAAGGAGTTTACAGAGCAGAGGTGCCGTTGTGTCCAGGTGGACGCCAGGATACGTTCCTCCTTAGGTCTCCTGACACGCTGGCTTTAAACGAGGAGCCAAGTACCTTTCGTTGCATCGGATAGCTTTGCATAGGATAGCAGTTTCGGTGCGAGAAACTAGTGTGATCTGTGAATAAAACCTGTCTAGGAAAAGGGAAAATGCAATTTACGGGAAACTGTGTCCAGTAGATTTTTAGAGTAATTTATTCCAGAGTGTGGGCCTCGGATTGCGGTTTCATATCCGCAGTATAAATACTACAAAATCGGATTGGCACTGAATGACTCTGTGTCCTCAATAGAAAAATGGGCAGAAAAACCGGGTACATGTTCAAGTGGGGACAATTAATTCGATTTACTCCTAGGTAGGTATTTTTAGTTTTGTAACTTGAAAGGCAGAGAAAAAAGGCAGATCGGAGAGCTTGGCCTCTAGATTCGGTATTCGGTGAGCATCAATGGGTGGTCGTCAAGGAATTCAAAGAACTTTTCTTTCTTCTTGGAATACCACACCTGATTAAATTCAACTCATAGGTTGCTCAAGCCTTGAGAGTAAAACCCATTCAATCTAACGAAGCCTAAACTCCGAATCAATCTGCCTACAGCCAAGCCCTTGACAGGGCATGCGATTTATATCTGAGCAGCCCAATTTAATAAGGCTGAGGATTGAGCTGAGGTTTGTTTTTATTCATTCGCTATTCATTTTTATTTATTCACTATTCATGTGCACTATATATAACACTTTGTATTCTTAGATTAAAGGCCAGCCTGGGTCCCGCATCTTCAGAAGTCAAAGAAACTAACTTGCTTTCCAAACTGTGATGAAGCAGCCCTGTCAACTCCCCCGAGTTCTTCAGTAGTATTCCAGAGGAGCCCCTATCCTGAGCCTCTGCTCCCAAGGGCTGTCCTGATGACACTATTGCCTGAATTGGTGTGGGAGGGGGAATAAATAATAATGGTGGGTGGTGGGAGCTCCATCGTCAGAGCTCCAGCTGTCTTTCTCCCTCTGGATGGCTTCCTCTCTACTCTCCCCTGCAGGTCAGTGCTCGGATACTTCAGCAGGGAGCCCTAGCAGCGAAGGAGATCTTTCCAAGGGCAGCGGTGGCGCTGGCAGTGGTGGTGGTGGTGGAGGAGGAGGAGGAGGTGGTGGAGGTGGTTCTCAGGGGTCGTTGGCCTGCAGCGCCAGCGATCAAATGCGCCGTTATCGCACCGCCTTTACCCGGGAGCAGATAGCCAGGCTGGAGAAAGAGTTTTACCGGGAGAATTACGTGTCCAGACCCAGGAGATGCGAGCTGGCAGCCGCCTTAAACTTACCCGAAACAACTATCAAGGTAGGTTTGGATGTATATTTGGCCCAAACCCAGGAAATCCTGAATTTCGGAGCTTTGAATTTCGGAGTGTCTGGACTTTGACCCTCCCCAAGTCCTTTCCTCTCCCCTCCCCCAGTTCCCACTGTCAAATCATTTCAAAACCAGCACTCTTTCTGGTGATAGTGGATCTTAATCTGCAATGGTAGATGGTTGATTTCACCTCTGGTTACGGTAAACGGTACTCCAGCTCTGCAGCAGTTTCTTCTTGGAAGAAGATGAACTAGCCGTCTGCTGTGAAATATGTCTAATTTCTTCCTTCAGTGAAACTTCTTTCCGGGTGGGTGTGACTAGGCCTACAGCTTTTAACCTTAGGGACTCTTTCTTAGGGATTTAATATCAGCCACTTCCAAAAATCAGTTCCATGCAGTGCAAAGTGCTTAAGATGATGGTCAGGAAGGTCACCAACCCTCCCCAACACTTGCTTGCTTGTTTGAGTCCACCTTAACTCCCCCTTCCCCCACACCCACACCACTGAACATCAACTTGTTATCTGGCTTGCTGAAATCAATAACCCTCCGAAGTCAGTAACCATTAGAATGGAAACCTTCTAATGTCTAATTTAAGTGGCTTAAATAACATCTTTATCATTACACAAAATAGCAGTTGAGCAAATTTATTGGGGAATAAGCACCTTAAAACTAGGTAATCTTATAGGTAGGATTTATTTATTTTTTGCCTATCTCTCCTGAAACAGAATTGCCTAATTTGAACCTCTCTAAGTACATATTAAAGATATTAAATTTTCATTTTCGGTGCATTGGTATTAAGGAATTTCCTGTACACTTAGGCAGGCTGGCATTCAGGCTGTTAACTTCATCGCACATCTTAGTGATGAGAATTGTCTGAAAGATCCTGGAAATATTTTGGCAAAGACTAAAAATTGGCAGAAAAGAAAGAAGAGAAAGGCACATAGGAAGCAATCTTGCTATTACTGCTACTAATACCATTGTTATTACAATTGTTATCAAAATAGCATTGATTGCCTGCTGCACTAGACTTATGTAGCTGCAAAAAAAATATTTTGTGCCAGATTTATTGTGGAAGAATATAATAACAGTATATAATTTATGGATGTTCCAGGGGAAACTTATTTTTGCATACCTCATATTAGTCTACTGATCTACACTTCTCCCATGTTTTTCACTTGTTTATTCCATTCACAATAATTTTGTTTTATTTCTATTTAAATGCGTGGGCCACAAACAATTCCACTCCTTGACAATTGTGCAGATCTGGCAAGTACCTTATTGCAAACACCAATAAATATAAGCCTCCCAGCCTGATTTTTAAGGTAGTGTGGGAGAAAATGCTGGGCACACAACTCCATGCCATCGAAATCTTGAATATACTCAGTAGCCAGAGGCAGCTGCCCCTAGTCGGTCTCTGACGTTCCCCAGATGAATCTTTCCCCAGCCTATGGGGAAGATGCCGAGCACGGGCATGGAGTGGCGGGTTATGGCGGGATCCCAGCCTTGCTGGCGACTCAGAGCTTCCTTTGCTTTGCCTGTCTGTTCCCCACCCAGGTATGGTTCCAGAACCGGCGGATGAAAGACAAGAGGCAACGCCTGGCTATGACTTGGCCCCACCCGGCGGATCCAGCTTTCTATACCTACATGATGAGCCACGCAGCGGCCACCGGCAACTTGCCCTACCCCTTCCCCTCCCACCTGCCCCTGCCTTATTATTCCCACATGGGCCTCGGAGCCGCTTCGGCTTCGGCCGCAGCCGCCCCTTTCAGTTCCCCTCTGAGGCCGCTGGACACCTTTCGCGTCCTTTCCCACCCGTACCCGCGACCAGAACTGCTGTGCGCCTTCCGACACCCCTCTCTTTATGCCGGTCCGACCCACGGGCTGAGCGGTGCCGGAGGGAGTCCCTGCTCCTGCTTGGCTTGTCACGGCAGTCAGGCGACCGGGCTAGTCCAGCGGCCTTCGGGATCGGACTTTAGCTGCTCGGCCACCACCCGGACGGACTCCTTTCTCACGTTTACACCTTCAGTGCTGAGCAAGGCCTCCTCGGTCCCCCTGGACCAGCGCGAAGAAGTCCCTTTGACTAGATAAAGGGCCTATTTCAGGTTGCGCTCTTTTCCTCCCGCCCTCCCTGTCCCGGCCGCCCTCCTTTCCAGAGACCACCCGGTCTGTGATTGCTCCTCTCCTAATGTTTAATCCCGTCAATCAGTGGACACCAAGGAATGGAAACAAAAAATGAAAATGAGCCTGGAAGATGGGGAGGATTTCTAATGTGCACAAATCCGCGGAAGATCCTTGGCCAAAGCGAGGTGCGGGATTTGGCGAATTATTCCCCAAGGAGGGGGAAAGGGGAGGGGGAATGGTTTCTGCCACAGCAAAACCAAGAGCTCCTACTTAGTCTTGCGGGGGGGGAGGGGTTGTCTCCAGTTTATGAGGGCAGATGCTTACCAAACCACGGCGCCAATAGTTTATGCATAACCTTATATGTGACTAAAAGGGAAATACTTGAAAGAAGAAATTGTCGATCCTTTAAAAAAAAAAAGTGTATGTCTGATGACAGTAAAGATTTATTCTTTGCCAGATTAAAAAGAAAAAAAAAGCAAAAGAAGGACCTTTGTGGATTTGCGATAGTGCCAATCTGTTTCTACGGCTTTTCTTCCTTTCTTTAGTCCGATATCCTTTAAAAAGTAACAACTCTGAACTAGACATTTTTAAAAAAATAATTCTTGGAAATATTAGCTTCTCACACGCATATATACCCCCATGCATACACCTTCTGTGCACCAGCTGAGGAAGTGGGGAGGGAGGGAGGGAGAGAAAAAAAAGAGAAGTGAGAAAGCGGAGTCGACACACAGAACCCAGAGGGATTAAAGCTATTTGTCCTTTAAAATAACAGCGTTCTACTGTCAGTCGCTGAATTGTGACCACACGGACCAAATTAACAAGTGATGTATATGTAGTGGGAAAGTTTGCACAGGCACACGCGCACACCCCCCCCCCCGTTTTGAAAAGGGAATCAGCTGCAAGGCTAATATTCTCAGGACAGAGCCCTCGTGGCTGCCAAGCACTAACAAGCCGCCAAGGGAAGAGATTAAACGACAGGAAGCAGGATTCTTTTCTCCCGGCAATCACTCAATCACTGGTCTGCAAATGAAAGCCGAATCTGTTTTCTTCTCCTTCCGGGTTTAATTTCAGTTCCGCAACAATCTTTGGGTTTAGAAGTGAGTTTCTGCCTCTGTGTTATTCACTATATCTGTTATTGTAATTTTCTTTTTCCATATGTGGAATACAACTCCCCATTCCTGCCTTTTTTTCTGAATCCTGGGCATGATATAAGTTTTTCTTCTTTTATCTCAATGAAATGATCCCCAGCTCCTTAGGTTACCTGTTTTTTTCATTGATGGAAGGACAGCCCTCGACAGCTCATACCAGTAACAATTTTACTGAACCCAAAGATTTACAAATTGGCTGGCTTTTTCTCCTTGCTTAATTGGGACTACGAAGAATATATAAAATACTTGAGTTTATTCACTAATTTTAAACTACTGTATTATTTTAAAAGGTATATTATACATTGAAATAAAAGCAGGAAATTACTATGCTGTTGGGGTAGAACAGAAGATTCAAAAACATTTTTTGGAATGTGGTATGCCCAAGAAATTATTTTGTTTCTATTTCAAACATAATTGAAATAGAGGGGAAATGTTTGAGAGATTGATGACAGGAAGGAAGGAAGGACGGAAGGAAAGAAGGAACAAAGGAGAAAGGTATATTGGTGACAGGAAGGAAAAAAAGGTAGATATTTAGGCATACACTGCTAATTTAAGACAAATCTCCAAGGAAGACATGGAGACTTAATAATTTATAAAATCCATCAGTGAAGTAAATCTGATACCAGCTAGAATAAAAAGTCTACACTGTAAAAAGATTTTACGGAAATCACTGGATTAAAAAAACCTGATCCTTTAGCAATGTTAATGTATAAAAGCAAAGTTTTTGCCATTTTGTTGGAAATCTTTAGGATTAATTGTAAGGTTTCCCGATAACCTATTAGAGAGGGAAATATCTTTGTTCGTCTAAAGATTACTCACTAATTGTGAGAAATTCCACTTTAGCATTCTGATAAAGAAAACATAACAATGGGGAGAACCTATTCATTTCAATGGACTCACAGCCAGGAGAATTTCCCTGTCTGGGAAATACTTCATTTTACCTTAAAACAGCATTAGTTTCTAAAGACAAGGAAGGATGGCCCAATCTTTTGGAGCGTTGCTTTTTATATCAAGAAAGGTTCGTGGCTTATTCCAAAACCTAAATACCTGGCAAATTATTCTTTCCAAGCAAATTGAAAGGTGTCAAACTCAACAGAGAAAAAAGGGAAAAAATATTTTATGTAATCCATATTATTAAAATTGTTTAATGCACAATATCCTAAACAAATAAACGTGCAAACCATAAGATTAACTTAAAACGTACTGAAAATTCCCTAGATGCCTAGACTGATGAAAAGGAATAAATCCCAAAACAAAAAATCATAAGACTTAGTTCTGAATAAGAGTGATTAACTCTGGAGTACAAATTAAGTTCTAGATCAGGAATGAAAATATGTTGGGCTCCCATCTCTAGAACTTCTGAACTTCTAAGGCCGAAATGCTTGACCAATGAATGGTTGGGATTTAAGGGGGAAGCCGATTGAGGTTAATGTTTTCAGTCTCCTGCAGTCTTTCTTTTGTCCTCTGTCTTGGTTGGGGATAATGGAATTGTAATCCAACCGAGTTGCATCATTTTATCAGAGGAGGCATAGAAGAAATAAAAAGAAGGGGATTTCTCCCCATCCCCCTTTTTTGAGGGGATAGGAGTTTGGAAATCTGGATATATTAATCATAATTTTACAACGGCAAAAGGTTGCCCTTCTGTTGCCTAAATACTTGCTCATCGGTTTGTCAGGGTCCCCCTCTTCTTTAGCTAATAGGTAAAGCCTTGAAACACTCAGAAATATTGATCAGTCTAACTTCAGCGAAGAAGTTTCAGCGGTGAACTTCAGCTTTAACCCTTTTGCTCAGATCAAAATTCTTAAGTCACTATCCTCAAGTCAGCTTCCAAGGGAAGCCCACAAATCAGGAAAGGTAGATTTTTCAGGAAAGAAGTTTGCCTTCCATGCGTCCACAAATGTTAACGCATGTTACATGTGTTATGTTTCCATCTAAGAGTGATAACCAGAGCTGTAAATTTTGGAATGGTGAATTTTTTTCGTGGAAAGTATCTTGGTTATTCCTCTCCCCCACCCCACAATCTTATAAGCAAATAGCACAGACTCCAAATGTGTGGGCAACAGCTCTCATAGATTCATCCAGCTTCCTTGGGACTGGTGGTAGAAGTCATTTGATGCATTTGGAAGATGCTGTACGGTTCTCAAAATCGTAAACTTTAAGTTGCATGAGTTTTACTTCCCAGAATTCTGCAGAGAACATCGTATAATATGTCTGGTTAGAAATGTCCACACGTCCAAAAACTGCTAAATTTGAGAAATCCTATTCTATTGTGAAAGACCAGTGTAGCAAAATTATTATTAGTGCAGCTAATAGTATAGTGTAGTGTAGCAAAATTATTGTTATTATTATTAAAATCCCGAAAATCCCTTCCACACCCTTCAGGTACCAATACTCGACAAGGCTCCCTAGGAATCAACTTCCTCCGCAGACCGATTTGGCGACCAGCGGGGGAGGGGACACCCTCTCATCCCCCAAATGGGCGGTTTCGTCGTAAAGTGTCAATTCCGCTTCAGGCAAATCCAAGTGATTTCTTAGCCACTTTGATGAGTCAAATATTTAAAGGATTGTTGTGCCAAGGCGTTGCGCTCGAACTGGAGAAGACTTTGGAAGCTGAAATTCATATTGACTACATAGAGAGGGAGGGGAATAAAAGAGAGGGAAAGATTGGTGTAATGGAGACCAAGGGGTCTAAAGTATTGTGGTATTCAGTTTACAGGTAATGCGGTCTGTAGTATACCTGTATTACCGTTTAGGCAGGAAACCATCTCTGTATGTTTGGGCCAGTCATAACTTCAGTGCCTTGGAAAAAGACAAGGGCAAATCACCCCCCATAAATATTGCCAAGAAAACTGCGTGGATTTCTCTGGATAATCTCAGGAGTGGCTCCAAAATACTGTGTGTGTGTGTGTGTGTGTATATATACACTATCAGCCTCCGTCATGTCTCTGGTCCTTTCGAGGCATTGTCATTTTCAAGGGGCTCCTTGCGATCTCTCCCACCCTGCTAGGGATGATGCACCGCCTCCCCCACCCTGGTCAGAGGGCAGAGATTGCGGAGCCCAGGTATACAGGCTGCGAGGGGGCGGCGATGCCAGGCGTATTTTCAGTTAATAGGGGGAGAAAATGAGGTGTCTGAAGCGATATTGGAAACTACAAGATCGATGATCCGCCCTGTGTCCAATCAGCAGCCTTTAATTGACTGTATTTTCTAGGTAATTGAGCCACTCTGCCTCTAAATTGAAGTGGAAGATATAACAATACATCTTTCTCCCAGGAATTATTCATTACTTTATAATGAAATTTTCCTTTTGCTCCTTCTTCCTCTTTCGGGTTTTTTTTTTTGGGGGGGGGGGAACATACCAATCCAAGCTGCCGCTTGGCAAAAGCTTCCAGGAGGAAAATGTGAAGAGAGCAAGATGTAGGAAAAATTATTCTTGCGCAGGGGGAGGGGAATGTACAAGGCGGCAATAATGGGAGAGGTAGTTTCACACAACTGAAGGGAACCGGCCTGGGAAGTTCGGAATATGAAAGCGGAGGGTTTGCTGAAGGAAACTTGGGAGGCACTTGAAAGCCTGAGAGTGGGGCGGGTGGGTGGATGAGCGCGTTTGTGTATAAGTCACGTATGTGTCTTGATGTGTATCAAGTCTTTTTCAGCCTTCAAAATCGCTCAGACCCCATGCAATCTGAAAGAACTTTTCCTCCAGAGGGCAAGGGGGAGGGGAGGCCTGGTGGGAGTCCAGCGGGAGCATTTCAGCCCAGATCAGCACCGGGAGGAAAGTGAGGCTGCTAACTGCCTGCCTGCCTTCCCTCCTCCTCCTCTTCCCTTCTCAAACTACTCGTCTCCCGGCCCCGCCTCAGTGCCACTTGCCAGCAGCCCGGTTCGTCTCCAACAGGCCAGCGGCGGGTTGTTAGCGGGTGATTGATTGCCTTATTAAAGCGTGTTCTTGTAAGTGTGACCGAAGGGATTGCACTGCATATGTTAGAAATAATGCTCATTTTAAGCAAGTGAGGGAAGGGAGGCGAGCAGGCGAGACACGGGTCAGCACTCAATAATCCCACCGACCGAGTCGACCTGGAGGGGCGAAAAAGGGGCAGGCTCTGATCGGGGGACCGAGGCTTCCTTTATCAGGCTTGCCGGACCCTCTTCATTCTCGCCAAAAAGTCGGCAGAGGCAACTGGAAGGAAATACCTGCTTACCCCAAGGACTTTTTTGCTCCCGGAAGGTCTATAATTGGGGACTCGTCACCCTCGTTTAACTCCGAATTGATTTCTTTCCAGGTGGGGTGGACTGTGAGTGCAGCGAGAAAGCCGATCCGTACTGGCAGCGGTGAACCAAATGTAGAAATCATGCTGCTTCGCATCACTTTGGAGGGATACGCATCTATTTTATTACTTTTACAGTAATAAAAACTAAAGAAAAATAAAACTAAAGAATAGAGAAATGTGTGCCTGAAAGTGCCTTCCTTTCCAGTAAAATAATCCAATCCACATTCCAGATTGATGCTGGAAACAGTCAATACAAAGGCAAATGAAGGACTGAATACACAATATGGAGAACGGAGAGCCAGATACTAGCTCCTAAATTATTTTTTCCAATAATTCTGATAATTAGCTGAATAACCTGAGTATACAGATGGGAGGTTGAACAACTAGCCTTGTGATGCAACCAGAACAATGTGGAACTGAACACACTCAAAACTATAGAATTGGTGGTAGACTTTGAGAAACCCTCCAATATTACCACCTCTTACAATACTAGACAACACACTATCAACAGTAGAGACCTTCAAATTTCTAGATTCTATCATTTTCCGAAGACCTAAAATGGACAGCTAACATCAAAAACATCATCAAAAATGTAAAACAAAAAATGTTCTTTCTGCTCTTTCTGAGCCAATTCAGAAAACTCAAACTGCCTAAGAAGCAGCTGATACAGTTCTACAGAGGAATTATTGAGTCTGTCATCTGCACCTCTATAACTGTCTGGTTTGGTTCTGCAACACAACAAGGTAGAAACAGACTTCAGAGGATAATTAGAACTGCAGAAATTTTTTTTTTACCAACCTGCCTTCCATTGAGGATCTATATACTGCACGAGTCAAAAAGAGGGCTGTGAAAATATTTACAGACCCCTTGCATCCTGGACATAAATTGTTTCAACTCCTACCCTCACGACATTATAGTGCACTACACACCAGAACAATTAGACACAAGAACAGTCCCCCCCCCATGCCATCACTCTGCTAAACAAATAATTTTGTCAACACAGTCAAACTATTCACATTAGACTGCATTACTATTGCTATCTGTCTTCTCATCTTTCCTCTCACCCATCTCCTCCCACTTGTGACTGCATGACTGTAACTTTGTTGCTTCTATCCTTGCGATTAATATTGACTGTTTCCTAATATGATTTGATTGTTTATTTGTACCCTATGACTATCATTAAGTCATACCTTAGAATTCATGATGAACATATCTTTTATGTACACTGAGAGCATTTGCACCAAGACAAATTCCTTGTGTGTCCAATCACACTTGGCCCAAAAAAGAATTCTGTTCTGTTCCGTTCCATTCCATTCCATTCCACTCTGTTCTAAAACCCTCTCCCTGACTTTTATTGACAAATTAATTATTTAGGGCCAATTCCCAATAATTCAGGATTAAATCAAGTTAATCTAGCAAAAATATTCTACCTAGATTCCACAAGAGGAAAATAATCTGCTATTACTGTGCACAAAACAAATGTGGGTAAGGGTTGTAGAGCCAGAGCATAAGATGGATGGTCCAACTTTTCAAGGTGTTTATCTTAGAGAAATAGGTTCAATGCCACTGATTGAAATTTATGTACTTTAGCTTGGTTAGGAAGCTAAACAGTTGGATCAGATTACTATAGTTAGTCCTTGATTTACAACAGTTTGTTTAGTGACTATTCGAAGTTACAACAGCACTGAAAAAAGTGATATGTCCATTTTTCACCCTTATGACTGTTTCAGCATCCCCATGGTCACATGATTTATATTTGGATGCTTGACAACTGACTCACATTTATAATGGTTGCAATGTCCTGATTGACCTTCTGACAAGCAAAGTCAAGGGGGGAATCAGATTCACTTAACAATTGTGTTTCTAGTTTAAGAACTGCAGTGATTCACTTAACAAAGTTAAGTTGTAAAATTGGGCAAAATTCACTTAATAAATTTCTCAGTGACATATATTTTGAACTCAGTTGTGGTCATAGGTTGAGGACTACCTGTACTTTGGTGAGAGACCATCGATGGATATTACAGCTACAGGATAGAGTGGAAGGAGAAACAGTACAGAACCTGCCCCTGTAACTGCCAAAAAATCCTACATATCCATGAAATCACTAGGAGAGAAGCTTCATAGCAGAGTTTTTCAAACATAACTCTTTAAGGTGAATGGACTTCAATCCTCAGAATTCCCCAGCCAGCATGACAGTTCTTTAAGTTGTGTAAAACACACTGTTGTATAGAAAAACAGAAAGAAAACATTTTTCTTGAAAATAACAGATTATAGTCAGCTAATCTGGTTTGCACCTTGGTTTTAGTCTAGACTGAGAAATTTAACATTATTTCCCAAAAGATAATGGCAGACCACTTTGGTATGGTTCCCTTCAGACACAAGTAAGTCCCTGAAATCACCCTGAGTGGAGCTGGATGAAAAGCCCTTTTCCTAGTAATTTATTTGTGTCATCAGACACAAATATCTTCAATAAATTTCTGCAGGAAAGAGTTCAGTCCAAACTTGTTGGTTTATCTGCTCTGAAAGAAATCACAAAATGGTAATACATAAGGATGTTTGGAGTTGGAACTCAAAATGGGCCAAAGAGCTGTTTGTTGGGAAGAGGTTTGAGATTAGGGTTATTGTACTGTGCCTTTCCTATTTGGAGATTTACCATACATAGGTCCTTGTTGCACACTTTTATTATGTATCTCACCAAAATCTAAACTCTGCAGAGCTCCTAAAATCATCTTCATAGCCATGCAGAAAATTCACTCAATGGTTTTCTTTCAGCAGTGGGAGGGGGAAGAAAGAGGCTGCTTTGCCTGGGAAGAACAAGATTGCCACTTAAAATATAATATGAAAGCAGTAAGCAATTATTTAAAAGAAGGCTGTTTAGAAAAATATTTGTATTTATTGCAGCTGCTTGATTGGCCTCGTTAAAGCTCGGAGAGCACTTAAATTGTGTTACAATCTCATTTAAATCCAGCATCGTTCCAGCAGGATGAGGCGCCTGAATAGACCAATCACTCCATAATGATGATGAATGAGAAATTAATTCAGATACAAGCGAGACAATTTAGGCCTTCATCTGTTTAAATAGCCTTTCAAGATTATTCGCAACTGCAGGTCACAGATTTAATCAATTGTCCAATCTTGTGAAAGTCATATCCCTTTGCAACTTCATTCAGATTATTTATAGAGAAACATGAGACCAATAAAACCAAGCCAAAATGAAGTGAAGATATCATTTAAAGGATTGGACGGCTTGAGGCAAGTTTGTCCCCAATCTGAGACTTCCACTTCGGTGTGCTACCTTGCCCATTCTCACCCAATGCAGACAATGATAGGCATTGTATTCCAAGAGGTTCTGAAGGTGTAGAACATTTGATTATGAAGATAATCCACATCCCATATTTGGATGAGTTAAAACTGGGAACTTATCTTGGTGGGAATGCCCTCACAGTATGGTAAAAGAATCAGAGATAGCCATCATAATGAGATAAGCCCCACCTGATCAAGGTGCATAATTTGACCCAGTAGAAGTGAGATGCAGAAATAGGTTGGGGAATGGCAGATTAGACCCTGAGAGAGAGCCACTCCTCAGCTAAGGAAGCTCCTCATCTGACATCACAGGCTGCAAGCTTTGTTGTATAAAACTCTGAAAAGAGTTTTCAACACAAACATTTATTTCAGAGTCCACACAGTGCTTTTACCACCCTAATTTTCTGCAAATAATCAGTGGGGCTTATTCCCAGAAGAGGTACAAGAGATTGTACCTTGATGAACGTATCTTTTCTTTTATGTACACTGAGAGCATATGCACCAAGACAAATTCCTTGTGTGTCCAATCACACTTGGCCAATAAAATTCTATTCTATTCTATTCTATTCTATTCTATTCTATTCTATTCTATTCTATTCTATTCTATTCTATTGTAGCCTACAATTAATAGGCACAGTATTAACTATGTTTACCAAGCAAACATTTCCATTAATGTTAATAAGGCCTACTCCATCCCTATGATGAGATCATTGGATTTAAACATCGATCCCTGAAGTCCCATATTTGGGAGGGATAAATTCCATTGTTTTATTCACAATTTATGAAGCACATTGACTAGAAATAAAATCTAATGTTATTCCAGAGTCTTAATTCAAAGAGAACTGCTCAGAGCAGGTATATCTGCTTCAATTGAAATGAAACTGCAGGTCTATCCTTCTTCAATTGAAACAAAACCAAGTATGGAGAACAGCCATGGCCAGAAAAGAAAGTTTTAGCAAGCTTTCCCTGATAAAAAGCTAGCCTTCCATGTAATAAAAGTGATAGAAAAATATCTATCTACCTACCTACCTACCTACCTACCTACCTACCTACCTACCTACCTACCAGATATCTTCCTACCATCTATCTACCATCTATCATCTATTTATCAATCTATCTGCATCTAGATCTTTCTTCTAGCACTAAGTGTTGGCAGGGTTAGAGCAAATCCAGCAACTGAAAAGAAGCAGGAATCTTTTCTTGAATTGCACAGGGAGAATTGATAAGAATGCTATTATTATTATTATTATTATTATTATTATTATTATTATTATTATTATTATTATTATTATTATTATTATTATTATTTTCTTTCTGCGCCAACTCAGTAAGCTCAAACTGCCCAAGGAGCTGCTGATTCATTTCTACAGAGGAATTATTGAGTCTGTCATTTGCACCTCTATAACTGTTTGGTTCCGTTCTGCAACCCAGCAAGAAAGACACAGACTCCAGAGGATAATTAGAACTGCAGAAAAAATAATTGCTACCAACCTGCCGTCCATTGAGGACCTGTATACTGCACGAATCAAGAAGAGGGCTGTGAAAATATTTACAGATCCCTCACATCCAGGACATAAACTGTTTCAACTCCTACCCTCAAAATGATGCTATAGAGCACTGCACACCAGAACAACTAGACATAAGAACAGTTTTTTCCCTGCTAAACAAATAATTCCCTCAACACTGTCAAACTATTTACTAAATCTGCACTACTATTAATCTTCTCATCGTTCCCATCACCAATCTCTTTCCACTTATGACTGTATGACTGTAACTTTGTTGCTGGTAATCCTTATGATTTATATTGATATATTGACCATCATTTGTGTTGTAAATGTTGTACCTTGATGAAGGTATCTTTTCTTTTATGTACACTGAGAGCATATGCACCAAGACAAATTCCTTGTGTGTCCAATCACACTGGCCAATAAAAAATTCTAATCTATTCTATTCTATTCTATTCTATTCTATTCTATTCTATTCTATTCTATTCTATTCTATTCTATTCTATTCAGTAATATTAGTGCAGGTTGCAAATCCAACTATCCCAGCTTGAGTGATCTTGCTCAATAGACATGTAAAGCAGAAGATGTAAAGTAGGATTTCTTTTAGAGATAAGCAAAAGGCTAATGCTGTAGACATTCTACCCTACCCTGGAGCTGTATTCCTCTATAGTACTAAGGAAACAGAAGGAGTAGTAACTTTTCAGACTAACATTTTATTAAATCATTGAAAAGAAAGTAGTCAATTTGCTTCCTATAGGCAACCTGGTGCAAAAAAGGAAGAGCATGCTACACTATACACCCCTATAGTCAGTGCTAAAGAAGAGGAGTTTAGCTTGCAACAGGGGCAAGATTCATGCATCTGCTCAATATTGTGTGTGCGTATGTGTGTGATTAACCATCATGTCCAAAGACAGTCTGCTAGATGTTGGGTATTATAGGAAGACAGAACTCAAGCTTGGACCCTCACTGTTTCATTCTTCTGGGTTTTGTTCTTGGAAAAACACATAGTTTCCTTTAAATTATAAGCCACCCTGAGAAAAATGTGACAGAGAAGCTTTCACAATAAATAACAAGATGACCCCATATTCTGGCATTTTCCTAGTGTTAAAAGGGGAAAAGGAAGATTAGAAGATGTTTTTGAGAAACAAACCAAGTGAAACTGCCAAGTCATAGCAAATAAGGGGCAGTAGTCAAGTTTTATAAGGTTAATGAGCATCTTTAAACGCCAGCTGAACAGAAGTCCAGACAACACAGGGATTGGTGATAGGTCTGTGTAGATCTGATGAGGAACATTACTAGGGCTGTGGGTCTTTAGCAAAAACTGGGCAACTAGTAGTGGAATCTTAGTAAGTTTGTTTGCAACATATTGAGAACCTTAGATCAAACCTTAGATAATGATTACAATGGCTGTATTCAATATGTTAAATTAAGAAACCAACTTGAGTTCTTGTGGTTAAAGAGTCGTTAACATATACTTTTGAGAGTAAGTTCCATTGAACCTAATGGGGTTGCCTGCAAAGTAGAACTGGAGGGGATTATTCACTATATGTATTTACAGTATTTAAAAGCAAACTTTTTTCAAGAAAATGTCAGTATTAGGTTTCTAATAAAAACCCATGCAAAGGAATCACTGGAACTCATCCTCCAGGTGTGCCTGTTTAGAATCTTTCCCTTTGATTGTATCCAGTTCATATGGTTATTTCATGCTTATACTTACATATACTGTTGTGTTTGACAAATAAATAAAATAAAATAAATACATTTTACTTTGTTCAGTAGCTGCATTCATATCTTCCCTGGTTTTTAATCATGTTTAATTAATTTGCATCCTTAAACCACATGCACCGGTGGCAAAAATCTCAATGGTCATTAGGATGACCACAAAGAAATATAGTAAACTAATCTAAAAAGTTTATGGGGGGAGGTGTTTGCTCTCTTTTAGTAGAATGGATACAGTTTCCTAATTTGCAAGAGTCATGAGGCTAGGTGCAATGGACAAAATGCAATCCAGTGAGCATGTGTTAGATTTATAGCCTTTTAGTCTAGAGGCTCAAGGCTGCATACACAGAACTCTTCTCCTCCTATTTCCCCTGTGAAGTAGATGGCTGAGAGCCACAACATCAAGTCCCCAAATCCCCTAGTAAGCTACACTACCTGAGGATGGAATCTTTCATCTCAATCCAACACTCCAGTCATTATTTTACACTAATTTCTGCAGCAATATCTGCAGGAAAAGGGTCACGATGGTAGCCATAATAGCGTGGCTGGAGCTTCACCTGTTTCTATGTTCAGCATACAAAGCAGGTGGGGCTTCGATTGCACCAACCCGGGCATCTCGACGTTTTTTTGATCATGTCCTGGGGATACTCCTGGAGTCCTGCATCAATATGTGCATTTCTGTGTAGTATTTGTTCTAAAGGCAAAAGTGGAAAGTTTTCAATAAACCTATACAGAATCGCCCTCTCAATGAAAATCCTGTGAACGTGCAGAGTGGATTCAGTTGTTCTTTTCAGTAGCCACTTTCCTCCTTCGACTAATTTGAAGTAGGTATTTCATTAGGCTCGGGAACAACTCAGCTTCAGAGCAAATTAATTGGCTAGCAGACGTCCGGACCAGTGAAGCTAAAAGTGGGTGGAGGAAGAGAGCCGCCGCCTCTTGCGGCGCAATTAAAAAGCGAGAAGCAAGTCGACAAACAAACCTTGGCAAGGCGGTGCGGTACGGTGTTGTGTCGTGTCTGCGCTTAAACGAAGCTCAACGAGAGGGATTCCTGAAGCTCCAAGGGACTCCATTTTAGCAGTGGATTTGACGTATTGCTGTCCAATTAATACCTTTAATTGGTGTCTTTCAGGGCAACCATAGATATCCAAAACCTGCAATATTCGGTATGAGCTGTGGCTTTTCCTGGGTCAGGCTTTTCCTATTACTAATAATTGTACCTTATTATTTTTACTCTTGTATACTTAGCAATACCTAGTAGTAAAGACTACACTATTAAAGCAACTTTGAAGGAGAAGTGAACCTAAATTAAGGCACTCCTTTATTTTAAATCACATTTCAGAGATTTTAAGAGCATTTGTATTACCTGAGGAATACAATTTAACAAAAGGTTAAGTGTAGAGAACATGAGTTCATATACAGCAGTAAAGGCTCTTTCCTTGTTTAGGATACAACAGACAATGCTTGGAAAGCACAGCCATGGGAGACAGATTCATACAAAGTCTAGTTAAAACTTTCAAGATGGTGTCCTTGGTGATGCTGTCAATTTTTTAATGTAGGTTGCAGATAAAGTAGCCTTCGCTTTGATCACACCACTGTGGCCACCATCTTTTCTTTGTTGATCAGACCATATGGGAAGTGTAACCTCCTCAAACTGGGACAGTAGTCTGCTTTGGAAAAGCTGCTGGGTGCCCTGTATATTTAAGTCCTGCCCTTCCAATTTTATAGTTTTGTGGCCTGTGTAATTTATATATCTGAAAGCCTATAGAAAAACAAAGTGAGCTTTGACATTTTTTCTTTTTTAATTTTTTTTAATTTGAAAAGTGAAGGAATGTATTTGTTCTCATGAGCAAAATAGAGCAAATAGATTCCTTCACTTTTCAAAGTTTTTCAAAATTCACTAGTATAAGTAAAGGAATGTATTATTTGCTGTGTTTTGCTCATTAGTATAAATAGGCAAAATACAGCAAATAATACATTCCTTCACTTATACTAATGAATATTATAACTGGCATGATTAAAGTCTTGTCAGTAATGACAATCTTATCCACCACCCCTCCAGAAATGTTTATTGTAAATGGAGGAGGATTGTGTTGATGGTAACAAGTAAATGCATGTAAGACCAGAATTTACCCTGTAACCATGATAGGATAAATAGAGAACACTCTAACCTTAACTTGCCAGAATACCTTATTTGCTTAAACAAAAGCCAAGACAAAAGTGATTCCAATCCATTAACAACCTACATAAACCTGTCCTTCACTCCAATGGAACTAACTTCCTAGTAGCATTTGAAGCACAACCTAATTTTTTTCTTGGAAATCTTTATCAGGCAGTGATAGTGGATGTAACATGCTAAACCAGAATGGGTGTTTTTCATTTGACACTTATCAGGTTGTGAAAACTAACCAATGTTGGCTTAATAGAGAAATACCGATAGTTATATATAGCAGAGAAGTATCAGTTAATCAAACCATAATTTAGCATGCCATATAAACAGCTGAAAAATACAAAATTTACTAGTGTGTAAATGTGTTTCACATGTGGGTTCAACTCAAGCAATATTACAATTAAAGTTTTTCTATTCCCATCTGTAAGCTTAAGGCTTGAAGGGTTTTATCACAAACTACTTGGGAAATGTTTAAGGAGATTATCAATCATCCGGGTCATGGGTGTCAAAAACAAACTTGGGTTTGTTCATTTTTTTCTTTGAAATTTTTTTTCTTCTCACTCAAGAAGCTTCTTTACTTCAGTGAAGTGAAATATAGTTATACATATATTTATTTTATTCTTTTTAGTTTCTACTTTTTATAAACAATCAAAACCAGAATACTGTAATAAATATCAATATGCCTAAAAGGAATCAGCGGAGAAAATAAAACATCAGTAGCAAATCTTGTCAAATTAATTATATGATTACCCATGTTTCCATTTAGAAAATATTCTAGAACAAATGAGTTTAATTCAATCTATAAACTTTATAAAAGTTCAGAAATTGGGAGGAGGGGGGAGAAAATAGGGACTCAGACATTTTTGCTTCATTAGCTCATTGTCCAATCAAATAGTTTGGACAATGAGCTTCTCAGTAGAGTTGATTTAAATATTCAGTCATAACAAATCAGGAACAGAGTTATCCAAGATGAGACATCAAGTGAAAGATATACATGCTAAATTAAAGCTGCAATTAAAACATGCAAACTGTATATATATATTGTTCTAAATAATAGTATTGCATATGTAATAATACAATATTGCCTAATGGTCTAATTTTTATTTCTTTGAAAAAAGATAACCATGATGGCCATGATGTTGATGATTATAATTATGAACACGATCCTGGTCATCCTCACAGCAAAATTGAGAATGATAACGAATATGGAATACATTAAAACAATGACTGAAAATCTGAAGAAGAATAAAAGAAACTACAATGATGAGATTAAGAATAAGGACGACAAAAAGAAAAAAACCAAGAACAACAAGAAAAACAAGGGGATAAAAAAAAATAAGAGAAATAAATAATTAATTTTTGGAACTGCAGTTTAAGAGATGAAGAGTTTGCATTTGTCTTTTACTTCCCATCATTTCTCAGTAAAGCCTTTAAGCTAGAAATTTCATGAAGGTGATTTGCCAAACAATATATAATTTTCTATGTTCTAGTCTAGAGCAATTATTATTTTTGTCAAATATTTTAAAATTATTATTTTTGCAGAAAAAGGGCATTTTTATTTTAATTGAGCCCTTTATTGACTATTGTTAAAAACCAGGCAATTAATTTATGCCAATCATAAATCTGTTTCTGGCAATGATAATATGCTTAGAAGAAAACTGAAATAGAATATGTCAAGTATTGTGTGGGATGGATGCAGTGGGTATTGTAACCTCTGGAGTGTCCAGCTTTGAATAAAACAGTGATTTTCATTTGTAATGGCTAAACCAATTGTTAAACACTGTATTTACTGGGAAAATGTGATTTTATGGGAATTGGCTTAAGGGTTCTTCACTCGAGAGCTGAAGACATGATCAGAACAATGTATCATCAAGAGGAATATTAGAATTGTCAAGACATGATGGTACTTCAATAAACTGCAGTAGGAAAACTGACTGGTGTCTATGTCATTGAAATGGGGGAGGGGGAGGCAATCCTTCAAAGATGAATAACTTTCAGAATTTCTTTCTCTTTAATTTTTCTTGGGCTTTCTGAAAATGGAAATACAGGGTTCAAGAGATCAAAGAACTGCTTGGATAGCCTAAATCTAGGTTGTACTGACAAGATTTACAGGAAGCTTTGCAAGCATGATGCAAGTGGTTTGGTGGTCACAAGACCAAAAAAAAAGGTACAACATAACCTATATTGGGCTGTGATCCAACTTTGTATACACTAGAAACACCAAATCCCATGGGGCGGGGTGGGGTGTAGGAGGTTATCTGCAGGGGAATAGAATAAAGTCAAGATGATATCTCTGATTCTGAGCCTCTTTTGAAAGCACAGTACTAGTAAAAAGGGAACAGGGTTTCATTTGCAGACTCTCAATTGTCTTGACTTTTTTGACTCCCCCCATCCTTGCACCAGGCATTTATACATGGAATTTATGGGATATTAACTCTGAATCTAAAAATATTAATTTTATCAATTGCACTAATGTCTAATGGCCATATCTATATTGGGGCAATGTAGCCATTTATTGTGCACTGAAACAAACATACCCATGGTAGTGGAAGCATCAAACTTGGTTTCATCCCATGGAAAGCATGGACTTAAGTAAAAGTTCACTGCAGAAGAGCAAGGGAAGGGGGAAGTAATAATCCTTTCTCTACTGAGTCTATTTTGCCACCTTCTTTTGATACTTAGGATAGATAGATTATGTTACTGAAAATGTTTCACCTGGGGTAAAAACTACCCAGCCCATTCCAGTTAATGGAAATATTGATTCCCCAGCTATGCCAGTGAGATATAAACCTTTGAGGCCCAGAATTGCACTAATGAATTTGGGAAGAGTTATATCCAGATACTCCTGTCCTTGTCAGATTAATTGAGAATTATGTCTTATTACTAATTCCAAAAAGAAATGAAAATAAATATATGTTCATTTTTTAAAGTGCATTTTGTTCATTCCCATTATTCCTGTTTCTTAGCTTTAGTATTCAGATAGCTTCATCAAGGCATAATGAAATTATTAATGTCTAGGAAGGCAAAGTAAAATTCAGTATTTATATTAATACTTTTTGTCTTTATATTGTGTCTTCTTACATCTGGAGAGAGAGAGAGAGAGAGGAAAGAGAGAGAAAGAAAGAGAGACAAGATGAACATAGTCTGATTTGTATTATGAAATATCTGTGCAAGGATTTTGTATTTACTGTCATCTTTGTTATTATCAGCATTTTCTGTGTATGACATTCTAGTTTGTGGGGTGATATGTTTGTTCACATGATATGTCAACTAATGATAGCTATAGATCTATGGATTTTGGATTGCTTAGAATTCATAATCAGATAATCAGCATATATGGTGGACTGTAGGACATACTTGATTGTGCTTACAGAAATCAAAGCAATATCTACATAGCAATATCTATAGGTAGGAGGAATGGATATAATTTGGTCTGATTTGCTAATGATGCCCCTTCTTGACTGATTATACAAACATCCTTTTCTTTTATCACTCCAAGGAAAGAGACAGTTCCAGAGAACAGAAATGAACAATTATCTTCCAAAACAGCCAAACATTTGTATGGTTTTGTGTGAAAGTATCTTTTTTTCCAGCCTCAGTTCTAATAGTTTGTCACAGCTAGATTGCACAGTAAATTCTGAACCTAGAGTTGGAAAGATGGCAAGCAGGAATCCGAAATAAATATTCAGACACTTCTACTCAAAGGTAAATGCTTATGTCAAAGTAGATTATTAAATCAACAGATTTCTTGCTAAGGTATGTAAATACTTTTGTCTAACTCACTATTCTAAAATTCAAGGGAAGATTGCGGGATTGGTTGAAAACCAGGCATTAAAATGTAACCTGAGCTAAAATGGGGTGTGTGTGTTGAAGGAGGGGGCTCCAGTTCTGTAAATCTGGTAGTAATCCCATTAAAATCAATTACAGTAGAGCTTTGATTTTGCATCAATCTGGATTGTTAAGGTAAAAGCCTGGAAAATTTTGGATTGGTTTATATGACCTCTTTTTTCTTCTATCTGTGTGAGTTCTAAGAATAATAAGATATATTTGCTATAGTTCATCAATGTTCCTCTAGAAAACAGTGCAGTAGGAATACTCTGCAAAACAATTCAGGAATATGTTATATCTTGCATGCATTTCTGATCAGCTTACTTGAATAGCATCATAGGGAATTTGTTTTATTAAAGGAGAACAATTGGATTTTACAAAAACCCAGATTTGAATAAGATGTAACATTACCTGGGGTTTATTTAAAATTGAATTGATTATCTTTCTAAATTGTCTAATCGGCCAAACTTTGGCCTGTGTGACATGCAGAAGTGAATATCTGCAACAGACAAACAGCTTTGTTTTTAAACAGACCTCCTTTTTTTCTTGCTTGTTCTAGTTTTGGTTGCCAAAATGAAATGCCAGTTTGATTCCAATTATGCCCATAGAATAAAGCTATCAGATATAATTACATGAGACTCATAGTTTTATTTGTATGATCATTTTTATTCTTGCTACATCATTCAAGTGCTGCTACATAATTATAGACCGAATAGCTGAGTTCTTTCTGCAAAGCCAGCATCCACCTTCTGCATCCTGACTTGCATATTAATACAATGTTGGAAGGTCTCAGAGAAGGAGAATATAGAATCATTTTGCTATTGAAATAAATGATGACTGCCCCATGCTCAGCTCTGGAGGGAACTGGGTAGACACAACATCTAAATCTGCATGCCACAGACATTCATTTCTAGTCAAAGCAGCTACGTGCAGATTTTGAAACTAACAACAATATCTTAATTATCTAGACTTTTAATTGTGACTAAACCGGAATCAAAGTGACTCTGTTATTTGTTATGGGCAGCAGTTTATAATGACTAGAAAATTAAGACCCATTAGCCTAAAGCTGTCAGATCTTATAAAAAAAGATAACAGTGTCCAGACTAAAATTTGATATGTAAAGTGTGAGTGGACAGAAAAAGCGATCCCTTTTCCCTGGGGCTGTATCTGTCTTTTAATTTTTTTTCCTCTGAACAACCCATTCAAATAATGAAACACTTGTGTTTTTTATGTTTCAAATGTACCATATGGCATGATGAGTTGCTGTTTAATTACACATTAGCATATCCTTACAGCAAGGGCTGGCTTGGTAAAGCAGATTGAACAAATGTATCCAAACTCCTTTGAAGTAAAGCTCTCTTGCCTATTGTTACTAGTTTAAAATCTGGGCCTATGGTATTCCCTGTGATCTCATGAAGATTGTGAAGGCAGTTCTCAGTCCTCCTTAAAGGTAACTGATTTATCATATTAAAAATCAATTTCTATACTTTATAAGAATTCTTCATATCTGCTCCCCTTCAGTGCTATGGAAGAGATCATTTCTACTAAACGTTGTTCCATCAAGGACTAGCCTTTATTCTCACTAACAATATATTTACTTTTATTAGTTTATTCACTTGCCCAGGTCTTCCTAGATTTTAAAAATGATCAGAGATATTATTGTTTCTTTAAGAAAATGCAATAATTATAATGAACTGAAAAAAAGGTTTCTCAACGGCCTTGGAACAACTCACTACATTCAACTTACCATGACCAACTTGCCACATCTAATTCGCTGCAACCAATTTACCATGGCCAACTCACCACAGGACAATTCTCCATGCCCAGCTCATATGGGACAACTTGCATGGGACAAAAGTTACTTAATACTTAATTGTGAAGAAATGGTAAAATAGAATCATTAAAGAAAGAATACAGAAAGAGGACCAAAATGAAATGTGAATAACCAAAAATTGTTGAATTGGCCACTGGCAAGTTTTCCTGCAACAAATTGTCCATGGTAAATTGTCCATGGTAAGCTGATCGTGGCGAACTGGCCAAAATGAGTTGGCCATGGCAAACTGACTGTGCTGAGTTGGTCGTGAACAGTTGCCTGTGGTGAGTTGTCTAATTCTGTCTCATGGCACTTTTTCCCTGTGTATATTCTGAGCTATCAAAACATACTGTCATCAACTACTCTTATTATCTCCTGAGTCTGTCAATAACAATGTTATAAAGTTGCTTTAGATGAACAAAAGCACTGTCCCCTCATAACCCCCGTAGCCCACCTGCCCGGATGTCTTTTACCTTCTGTGCATGCGCAGGTTTTGCGCATGCGCAGGTCTGTGCACAGGGGCGCATTCTGAGCCAGTAAGGATACCCCGATCCAAACCATTTGGATGCCTTCCAGATATTCTTTCCCATTCGCTACTGGATCACCGAATTACTGGCCATGATTGCTACTAGATCGCATAATCCGGTCCAATCCAGTAGCATTTCACCCCTGGTTTGGACTTACTTTGCTGCATTTTGCAAGTGTGTGTGTATGTGAGAGAAAGAAATAATAAGAAAAAGTTACTAATTAATGGAGAAATGCTAAAGATATGTACTGATGGGACTATGTCATTGCATTTACCAAACATCTACGGGGTACATAAATATTGGACTCGAATGAAGGATTTGTGAGGCTGCTACTTACTCCTTGTTGAATACCAGTCATAAAAAAAGCAGTCAATGACTGGTGAATCATTTCTTCTGTGCTGGCATGATCTAGGTAGGATAGTTTAACCTATAAGTTTGTAAAATGGGAACAAAACATTCAAGATAATTCCTTAATATTAATTTACTTTTTTGGACCACACTTTTCGAAGGGTCACCCAGCAATTTTCAGGAAGTGAATCCTCTGAACTACCTCTTGATTTTCAGGACCCTAAAATATCTCTATTTTGTTTGCCACACCATGTCTAGAAAGAATTTTGCCGTTATAAATCCACCATCAATTTGGAGGAATAATATATGGGAAACTGTAAGAATGACCAGATCAGTATAGTCCTTATAGAAACAGAATGTTCCATTTAATATGCATTACACCCCATTTAATATGCCCATACACAAATGTCATACAATTTGACAATTAAGGTGAATATTCTTTCAGCTGAAAATAGTCTGCATTATTGTTTCTTATGGATAGTTTTTCTTAAATGTTTCAAAATTATATAATAGTAGCATCTATAAATGAGAGATACTTGTTACAAACACAATGTTCAAATAAAACATATAGTTGTCATCATCTGTATTGCCTTTACTTTAAAACATCAGTTATAATATACCACCTCTGCTTTGTGAGCTGCATTGGTTACTGGTGAGTTTCCAGATGTAGTTCAAGTTCCTAGTTCATGAGATCACTTCCCTCCCATCACTTTTGTCCATCCCATAAGATGCCACTGGATCCCTTTCTCCCATTAACAATGTCACAGTAGCTGCCTTTTGGAATCCCTCTATCCCTCTAGAGATTTAATCCAACTCTGCAAGCATTTAGAAAATTGTTCAAAATATGACTCTCCCCCACCCCCTTCCAAGTTCTGGAACATGCTGGTAGTGTGCCCATTTAATGTGTATTGTTTATTTTGGCTATTTGGCATTTCTTCCTGTTACATGCTATCTCCTTTTTTGTTTATTTAGTTTTCTTTTTAGGTATTTTACTTGCTCTGATTGTACCCTTCCCACAGACAGTTTTGATCTGGACAGCTCTGTAAACCTAAATTATAAACAAATCACAATTGGAAGTATAAGCTTGTATATGACAGTATATTTTAGTAATGTCGAGATGAGGTTAGGAAAAGAAAACGTTAGTGTCAGCATAACATCCTGCCTATTTGGTCTTGCCTGAAATGGGTGGTGAACACCCAATTTCACAAGGTATGTTGAAAGAAAAAATTAATGAAACTTTCACTACCTTTTCATTTTATTTCAGGTATCACTGAATGCTCTATATGTTCTCTATGATGCTTTCTGTGAACTTTTATCCAATTGTTTCTGGGTGATACCTGAAATCAGATCAGCTACTACTGTTCTGTACCCCCACACCACAGTCCTGATGGCCCTTCCCCCTCACTCTCTGAGTCACTCTCTGTCAGGGGGCCAGGCCCGGGGGGGCTGGAGCCACAACAACTACCTTCATGGTAAGTAAAATTAAATGGCTTTCAAACCCACAAAAAATTATCTTGGTCTTATGAAATTATTCAGAGAATGATTAATTTGTTTGCAGAACAGTGAGATATTTTAAGGAATACTCTATTTAGATTGTCTCAGAGACTTCTGAGGTAAAACCTCTGTATATTGAAAGGATAGATTATAGATACTTCTTAAATGGGGCATAGCAGTTAAGATTATAGGTTTGTTGATGGGAATGTTTTCAGTTCAAGACCCAGATACCACATGATGGGGTGATCTCCCATTACTTTCCCCACCTCTTGCCTACATAGCAGTTCAAAAGCATGCAAACGCGAGTAGATAAATAGGTACCACTTCGATGGAAAGGTAACAGTGTTCCGTATGTCTTGGCATATAGTCATGCTGGCCTCATGGTTGTAGAAAGGGTCTTCAGACAACAATGGTTCCCTTGGCTAAGAAATGAAGATGAGCACCGCCCCCTAGAGTCAGACAGATCAGACAGGGGATTTTATAGATTCGTATAGCATCTCAGCATTTATTGCTGCGACTAATTTGGTTCTGGACTTAAACAGTCATAGATACACAAACACACACTCAGATATATAGACTTCCATGAAATTTTTAAACAGGGAAAAGACAACAATAACAATCAAATGTGGGATCCTATCAACTGTAGCTAGACAAATTGAATTAAGATGAGGTTCAGGCAGTACACAATATCCAGTTCTATTTTTCTTTTTGCTTGCTTCTTATCTTTCATCCTGTTAGGAATGTCATTCATAATCCAGGCTTCAATGAAGAAACCAGATGGTTTTCTCTCCCCCTTCTTTCCTGTCTTGTTCTCTTTTTTATTTTATTTTATCCCCCGCCCCCTGTATATTCATCATGGGGCTTTACAGAGATTTCTAAACAGCAAATAATTAATGGAAACCAGTAGGGAGAAGGATGTTCATTACTAACACAAATAAATAAAAACTAAGAATCCAGCACGTTCCCATAATTTCAATATATGTCCAGATATTACTTGTATACATTTAGCAGTTCTTAAGAAGAATCTGATACACCAGCATTCCAGACATTTTTAATACTCATAAATTTGGGGAAGCTCTCTCTAAAAATATATACCATATTTTTTGGACTATAAGATGCACCAGAGTATAAGACACACCAAGATTTCGAAAAGGAAAACAAGAGGAAGAAAGTTTTTGGCCTCTGCGCCAGTGGTGAAATTAAAAAAAAATTCCCTACTGATTCTGTGAGTGTGGCTTGGTGGTGGTGGGGTCCTGTGACTGAGTGGGCATGGTCAACTCAATGCAACTCACAGCCACGCACACGCAGTCACATGACCCCCCCAAGCCACACCCACATAACCCAGTAGGAAAAAGAAATAATTTCTATTTTGCCTTTCCCCTTGTCGCAAGATGTCTGCAGCTGCAGTCTCTTTTTTTCTTTTATTACAAGTCTTTATTGATTTTTTAGTTTCCCCCCCTACACACATACATAATTTATGAACAGAGTATTGGCCGTATCTTATACAATTCAATATATTCAAATATATTTTACTTAGTTACAGTTTTTGCCAAAATATTCTGTTTCATAGTTTTTATTCATTTCCTAGTATTTCTTTGCTCATTTTATTAAATCATCTCTTCTTTCACGCTCAGGTTCTAATGTCTCCATTTTTATTCATATTCATTCCCTTTCATTCTTTTTTTTTAAACTATTTCAATTTTTATCCTAATATATTCAAATATATTCGGGGTTGTCTTTCTTCAATTTCCTTTTCACAGCAGTACTTTCTTCTCCTCTCACTCCTTTCACTCCCTCCTTTCTTCCTCCCTCCTTTCTTCTCTCTTCTCCTACTCCTTCTCTACTTCCCCTTTTTCCCTCTCCACCCTACTTCCTCCCTATCTAACCTTCTCTCCTACTCTTATTTCCCTACCTTCCTCCTCCTTTCTTCTCTCTTCTCCTACTCCTTCTACTTCCCTTCCTTTCTCCTCTCCACCCTACTTCCTCCCTATCTAACCTTCTCTCCTACTCTTATTTCCCCTACCTTTCCTCCTCCCCTCTTCTCTTTCTTCTTTCTCTCTCCCTCCTTCTCCCTTTCCATCTCTCTCCTTCTTGTCTCCCTCCATTGCTGTATTTATTTCAATATTTCTGGTGTTCAGACAACCCCGATTTTCTCATTTATTATGCATATTTCTCAAACCTGCCCTCCTATATTTCAGTTATTAACATTGTCTTCATCTTATTTCATTTATATCATACAATCAATTAATACAACTTTCCACCTTTTATTTTCTTAATGTTTTTGTTCACAATTCAATACTTATTATTTTCTTCCAATAGTGTACATCATTTACTAACATTTCAATTTTATTCCCTTTACATCTTAATTTCAATCATTTTCACTTATAAACCATGCTATCTTTTATATTTCATCTGCTGGATTTTCCATTCTTTTATATGTTTAAGATTTATTTCCTTACTCTTGCACCATCTCATAATTTTTTCATCATTTCTTTTTTTATTTTTAATTCTCTCTCATTCCATGCATTCTCAGACATAAACAGAAAAACATATATCCCATTATATATTCCACATTTAATTTACTTCTCCTCCTCCTCTTTTTTTAATTTTCTTCACTCATTTCAACCTTTTTTACTACTTTTTTTTACAATAATCCATATATTTCTTCTAATTTCTATTATTTCAGAAAGAAAAAAAGCAAGTTTCTACCACTATTTTAGTTTCTTTTCTTCTATTCATTTTTCTCCTAATTTTAACCATTTTCTTTCAGTCTCTCCCTGATCTCATCTCTTAATATTTTTCTCCCTTTCTCCCATTCTTCCATCTTCTTTTTTCTCCCTTTCTTGCATCCTCTTTTCTACTTTTCTCTGACTTTTACTCTTTTAATGTTCCCCCTCAACTTTTCTCTATTTCCTCTTCTTCTCTTTATTCTGTCACTGCTAATCCCAGTGTAATCATCTATTTTTTTCACTCTTTTAATTTCCCCCCTCAATCTTTTCTTTTTTTTCTTTTTTCCCCTTCTTTTTTAAAATATCTTTCCCTCTCTCCATTTTTATTTTTTCACTATCAATCCCAACATGATCAATTCCTCCAATTCTCCATATTTTTGATATGAGGAGAAAAACTTTTTAGATTTGTTTATCTTAACTTATATATAGTCCAAATTCAAATTTGTTACTTTGACTTATATATAATCCAAATTTGAGTCCACGTAGTATCCTTTTTCTTCTTTTCTTCTTTGTTTCTGAAAATGTCCAATTCAAATGTTCTTTTAAGCTATTCCAATTGAAATCTTTGTCGATTCCACTCCATTTTTTTACAATCTCACTGCAACTGTATAAACAAAGCCTCCTCCTGAATTTCCCACATTGATCTAAGTGATGCAATACTTTCTTTCCTCCAGCAGATGTCTCTCTCCAATTCACAAATGCTTCAGCAACAAAATGTCACTTGTTAATCCACAAAGTTAATTACTTCCTGTCTCAATCCTTTTGTTAGCAACCAATGTTTTCCTTCAATTTTCTTTTCTTTTTATTATTTTTGGTTTCTTCTGAAGCCAGTTTTAAATTCAGATGGAAAGTTTCTTTTTTGGGGTTTTAATTACAAAGTTCCACTTTGCCTTTTGCTTTCTTCTCTTCATATTTCCATGTGCCAATTAGCCGCTAGTTTCAAGTTGAAAACTCCTTTTAAGCTTTAATAGATCTTCTTCTTACCTATGAGTTGACCAATCACTCATCCAGTAACAATACTCTATTCAATCACCGCTCCTGCTCAGATCTGTTTGTATGGCTGCCCCAGCTTTTCACAGCTCTAATGGTTGTGTTCCTGTGCTGTTGAGTCGAAAGCTAATGTCAGCGCTCCAGGGAATTTGCCACTTTCCTGTTCATGCCAATCTGTGCCTCCCTTCTTCACTGTCTCTACAAGACAGCTATAGTCCATAAAGAACCCCCAAACGGCTGGGATACTGGCATTTCCTCCGGAGCCCTGGGGGATAGCTGTCCTGCCGCGATGTTGTCCTTCCTCCCCTCTTTTTTTTTGTGCACTTGGAAGTGCTTCTTGCAGAGAAAGATGCAGCAGCTACAGGCTTATTGCAATCGAAAGTTACCATGGAGCAGTTTATTTATTTATTTATTAGATTTCTAGACTGCCCTTCTCCCGAAGGACTCAGGGCGGTGTACAGCCTTATTTAAAACACATAGATACACAATACAAATCCCAAATTTAAAATACATTTAAAATGAAATATTTAACCGGCCAATTTAAACTAAAATTGCGGCCTCTGACCTGGCGTAGGTCTCAACCAGCTCCTTGGTTTTCTGAGGAGCTGAGGGAGATGAGACGCCGGAGAAGACGCCTAGAGAGTGTCTGGAGATCCAGCCGTTCGGAAGCTGATTGGACACTAGTTAGGTCTTTTAGTGGGACCTATCTAGTGGCATTGAGAGAAGTGAGGCGTTTTTACGTCTCCTCCCTCATTGCGTCGGCAGATAACTGCCCAGCCACCCTGTTTCGGGTGACCTGCTCCCTTCTTCAACAGGGGGTGCAGGATGACCCGTTACAAGGGCATGCCGAGGAGTTTAGTGGTTATCTATACGATAAAATCGCTCAGTTTCAGGATGGTTTGGATCAGAATTGGGTGGATCCAGGTGAGATGTTGGAGACCCGTCTTGTCAAGACTGTTTGGGATGAATTTGATCTGGTGGCTCCCGAGGACATGGACAGGTTGCTGGGGAGGTTGAATGCCACCACATGTTTACTGGACCCGTGCCCCTCCTGGCTGGTGCTGGCCACACAGAAGGTGACACGAGGCTGGTTCTGGGGGATTATAAATGCTTCATTGTTGGAAGGAGTTGTCCCTGCCGCCTTGAAAGAGGCGGTGGTGAGACCCCTCCTCAAGAAGCCTTCCCTGGACCCAGCGGTTTTGGGAAATTATCGTCTGGTCTCCAACCTTCGCTTTGTGGCAAGGAGCACGGAGCACGGAGCATGGAGCACGGAGCACGGAGCACGGAGCACGGAGCACGGAGCACGGAGCACGGAGCACGGAGCACGGAGCATGGAGCACGGAGACGGCTTTGGTCGCGTTGGTTGATGATCTCTGGAGGGCCAGGGATAGGGGTCATTCCTCTGCCCTGGTCCTATTAGACCTCTCAGCAGCTTTTGATACCATCGACCATGGTATCCTGCTGCACTGATTGGAGGGATTGGGAGTGGGAGGCACCGTTTATCGGTGGTTCTCCTCCTATCTCTCTGATCAGTCGCAGACGGTGTTGGCAGGGGGGCAGAGGTCGACCCCGAGGCACCTCACTTGTGGGGTGCTGCAAGGGTCGATTCTCTCGCCCCTCCTGTTCAACATCTATATGAAGCCGCTGGGTGAGATCATCAGTGGCTTTGGGGTGAGGTACCATCTGTACGCTGATGACACCCAGCTGTACTTTTCCACCCCGGGCCACCCCAACGAAGCTATTGAAGTGCTGTCCCGGTGTCTGGAAGCTGTACAGGTCTGGATGGGGAGAAACAGTTCAAGCTCAATCCTTCCAAGACAGAGTGGCTGTGGATGCTGGCACCCCGGTACAGTCAGTTGCAGCTGCGGCTGACTGTTGGGGGCGAGTTATTGGCCCCGATGGAAAGGGTGCGCAACTTGGGTGTTCTCCTGGATGGACAGCTGTCTTTTGAAGATCATTTGACGGCCGTCTCCAGGAGAGCTTTTTACCAGGTCCGCCTGGTCCGCCAGTTGCGCCCCTTCCTAGACCGGGATGCCCTATGCATGGTCACTCATGCGCTCGTGACATCTCGCTTGGATTGCTGCAATGCTTTCTACATGGGGCTCCCCTTGAAGAGCATCTGGAGGCTTCAGTTGGTTCAGAATACAGCTGCACGGGTGATAGAGGGAGCCCCTTGTGGTTCCCATGTGACACCACTCCTGCGCAGACTGCACTGGCTACCTGTGGCCTTTCGGGTGCGCTTCAAGGTTTTGGTTACCATCTTTAAAGCGCTCCATGGAATAGGGCCGGGTTATTTATGGGACCGCCTACTGCCACCGATTGTCTCCCACTGACCCGTACGCCCCCACAGAGAGGGACTCCTTAGGGTGCCATCCGCCAGGCAGTGCCGACTGGCAACACCCAGGGGAAGGGCTTTCTCTGTGGGGGCCCCCACCCTCTGGAACGAGCTTCCCCCAGGACTTTGCCAACTTCCTGACCTTCAAACCTTCCGTCGCGAGCTTAAGACACATCTATTTATTTGTGAAGGGCTGGCCTAGGGTTTTAGTTTTAAATTTAGTTTTTAAATGGGGTTTTGTATTATTTTAACGATACTTTTAAATTTGGCCTAATGTAATAAGTTTTTTAAATGTTGTTTTAACTTGTATTTATTCTTATGTTTTTATTAGGCTATAAACCGCCCTGAGTCCTTTGGGAGATAGGGCAGTATAAAAATTTGAATAATAAATATATAAATAAATAAAAAACGGTCGGAGACTGATATAAAACCCTTAGAATATAAAATTATAAATAGATTAGTACAATTAAAATTCAATTAAAATTAAGTTAAACTAAATATTAAATTAAAATAAATATTTAGGCTAGTCCCACCCGATTGAATAGCAGTCTTCAGTTCCTGCTGGAAGGTACAGAGGTTGGGAAGTTGGCGTAACCCTGGAGGTAACTTATTCCATAGGGTCGGTGCTGCCACAGAGAAGGCTCTCCCTCTGGGGGTCACCAGCCGGCACTGTTTGGCTGATGGCACCCGGAGCAGGCCCGCTCTGTGGGAGCGCACAGGTCGTTGTTCCCCTTCTTGGACACGTTGCTGCCATCGCTACCCTGTTCCATGCACTGGCTGCACATGTGCACACCCAAGCTGCTGCTCATGAATGAATAAATAAATGAGGTGGGCATGTGCACAGCCAATGCATGGAACAGGGTGGTGATGGTGGCAGCACGTTCAAGAAGCGGAGCGGGTCTGGTAACTTTTGCTTGCAAGAAGCCTGCAGGTGCTACATCTTTCAGAGAAAGAAGCACCTCCAGGCACACTGAAAAAAAGAGGCTGCAGCTACAGACATCTCATAACAAGTGGGGTGAGATGCGGGATGGCGGGGAGCTCAGCAGCAACGGCTCAGCCCTGGCTTGCCTTCCCTAGCAGCCAGTTATGGGAGGAAGGTAAGTACATGCTGCGTGGTGATGGGAGAATGGGCAGTGGGTGGCGAGTGGGTAGCCGCTCAGGAGCAAGGCAGGAACCAGGGAATGGTGCATTCCCCAACACGGTCAAGGTGGGCGGCAAAGGGGAGGAGGTTCCAGGGCCTCGGGGAATGGTGCGTCCCTAGGCCCCGGCCCCTGACCAAAGCTGAGTGGGTGAGGTGACTGGCGAGGTGAGTAATTGAGCCACTTGGCGAAGGGAACTTATATAGGGCAGGGGTGGGTGCATGGGCCTAACAACCAGAAGCTGTTGTGCCTCATCCGCTTTCCCCGCAGCCGGGCCCGTCTTATCTGCTTCCGAACGCTGAGGAATGTCCTAGCATGCCTCCCGGCCCCAGCCCTGGCTCCATGTCAAGACAGGCTGAAGAAGAAGAAGTGCCTCCAGCCCCCAGCCCTGGCTCCATGCCCAGGCAAATGGAGAAACTAGACACCTCCCCCTCCCCCACAGCATGTGAGCCTGAGGAAGGTCAATTACCAACAACTGCAGACTGGAGTGACCCTTGCTTCAGGAGAATTGATAGGCGGCGTCAACAGAAGGAAGGGAGGGGCAGGCCTGGATAAGTGCTGAGTCATGGAGCTACACCCCATGGCCTATATAAAGGATCTGCTTTCTGGCATTCTCTGTGTCAGGCAAAGTCTACCTTATCTTGCTGAAGTCACTTCCTGGTCTCCTGCCTGCCTTGAGAACTTTGCTAGGACTTTGGCAGAGCTGCAGAGGCATGCCTGATTCGGATTTCCCTGACCCGGCCGTCAGCGGAGGAGTGGGACACGACATCTTGCCTGACTCCTCGCACATCACCATCTACACCACAAGATGGATCAGCAACAGCTGGCGCAGATTGTGCAGCAGCTACAAGCAGCTAACCAGCAACTGCAACAGCAAGTCGCCCAGCTGACTGCTCAACTGGCTGCTGGGAATGCCCCAGCAGTCCAACCTCCTCCTCCTCCTCCTCAGCGCCACAGCCCGGTGCCGGTGCTGGTGCCAGAGAAGTTCTCAGGACGGATGGAGATGTTCCCGGCCTTCATGGCCCAGTGGCAGACCTACATGGTGATGCGGCCGGGGGACTTTCCAGATGACCGGGCTAGGGTGGCCTTCGCGATGAACCTGTTATCTGGCCAGGCTGCTCAGTGGGCCACGCCTTTGGTGCTCAGGGACAGCCCCTTGCTGGCGGACTACCAGGGGTTCTGGAGCAACTACGCCTCATGTATGAGGACCCCGTGTGGGCCTAGACGGCCGCCCGGAGCCTAGGAGAGATCCAACAAGGGCCGCGCCCCCTCCGGGAGTACATCACTGAATTCTGGTTGCTGTGCCACGATTCGGACTGGAACGATACAGCACTGGCGGACGCGTTCCAGCGGGGCCTTCCGGAAGAGCTCCAGGACAAGCTGGCTCGGGTAGAGGCGCCGCGGACCCTCATTGACCTGGTGCCCCTCTGCCTGTGCCTCGACACCTGTCACCAGCAACACCCGTCCCGTCGCCGCCAGCAACCGTCAACGACCGTCACACTCCCTCGACCCGTGCTGACCCTGTCCCGGGCCGCCCTGCGCTTCGTGGCTGCCACCGAGGAGCCCATGGAGTTAGGAGCGGCCAGGCCTCGCCTGACGGCCCAGGAGCGGAGCCGGAGACACCAAGGGGGGCTGTATTTGTACTGTGGGGAGCCCGGCCATTTCGCTGCCGCATGCCCCAGGAAGTGCGTCGGAGTACGTGCACCCATCCCCGAATCCCGGCCTGGCCAGTCGGGAAATGGGGCAGACTCGGCCTAGGGGAAACCTTAGACCGGGCACGGACCAAGCCCCCGCCAGACACGGCCGACGTGGACCCCGGGCCCCCTTGGCACCTGATTTTGGACACCCGGGTGTGGGTGGGTGACCGGCCAAAGGGGATCCTGGCGCACGCGCTGGTGGACTCGGGGGCCACCACGAACTTTATGGACTGGGCCTTCGTGGACCATTTTGGTACCAGTGGACCCTTGGTACCAGTGGACCCTCCGATGAGCGTCGAGACCATCGACGGGAGGGAGCTGGTGGCCGGACCCATTAACTTCATCACGCAGCCCTTGCGCCTCGCCATTGGGGACCACGAGGAGGCGATTCACTTCTACGTGACGGCGGACCTCCACTTCCCGGTGATCCTCGGACTGGCCTGGCTGTGGACTCATGACCCTCAGGTGGCCTGGTCATGGAACACCATCTCGTTCCCCAGCCTGCAGTGCGTCGACCACATCCGCCGCACCTGCGCCGGCCAGGACGTTTTCACCCCGGCCATCGCCGTGCCCCCTGAGCTGCAGGACTTCGCTGACATCTTCAGCGAAAAGAAAGCGGACTGCTTGCCCCCGCACCGGCCCTACGACTGCCCCGTGGACCTGCAGCCCGGCGCCCCGCTGCCAACGGGATGCCTGTATTCGATGTCCGAGCCCGAGTTGACCGCCCTCAGGGACTTTCTGGACAAAAACTTGGCCCGAGGGTTCATCCGGCCTTCCAAGTCTCCTCTGTCGGCCCTGGTCCTCTTCGTGAAAAAGAAGATGGGGGATTTGCGCCTGTGTTGCGACTACCGCCGGCTGAACGCCATCACGGTGCGGAATCCCTACCCCCTGCCGCTCATCCCGGAGCTGATGGACCAGCTGCGGGAGGCCTCCATCTTTACCAAGCTCGATCTCCGGGGGGCCTACAACCTGGTGCGGATGTGTGAAGGGGACGAGTGGAAGACAGCGTTCGGCACCCTGTACGGACACTACGAGTACACAGTCATGCCATTCGGGCTGACCAACGCCCCCGCCGTCTTCCAACATTTTATGAACGATGTGTTCCGGGACAGGTTGGATCGGTTCGTGGTGATCTACCTGACTGACATCCTGGTCTACTCCCGGTCCAGGGAAAGTCACCTCCAACACCTCCGCCTGGTCCTGCAGTGCCTGCGGGAGCACCAGCTCTACGCCAAGCTGGAGAAGTGCTTTTTCCTCCGGACGTCCATCAAGTTCCTCAGGCACATCATCTCACCTGAGGGGATCGCCATGGACCCGCGCAAGGTGGAGGCCCTGTGCAGCTGGGAAGCCCCGCGTCAGGTGAAGGATGTCCAGCGGCTGCTGGGCTTCGCCAATTACTATCGGACCTTCATCCCGGGCTTTGCCATGCCGACGGCTCTGCTCACCCAGCTCCTCCAGAAGAAGGTCCGGTTCCGGTGGGGTCCCCCGCAGGAGGAGGCCTTCACGGCTCTCAAGAAGGCTTTCATCACGGAGCCCATCCTACGACATCCCGACCCGCACCAGCCTTTCGTGGTGGAGACGGACGCCTCCAACATCGCCCTCGGAGCGGTGCTGCTACAGGCCCCGGCGGATGGCGGCACTCTTTTTCCCTGCACGTACTACTCGCGGATGTCAGGCTTGGAAACCATACTAGACTTTAGGGTTCCAGATGCTCAACCCTTCCGAGCGCAACTATACCATCTGGGAAAAGGAGTTGCTGGCTATCAAGGTCGCGTTCGAGGCGTGGCGGCACCACCTGGAGGGGGCCTGGCATCAGGTGGAGGTCCGAACGGACCATTGGAACCTTGAACACCTCACCACAGCTCGGAAGTTGAACCAGTGGCAGATCCGGTGTCGCTGTTCTTCACCCGGTTCAACTTCCGCGTAACCTATATCCCCAGTGGCCACAACCGGAGGGCGGATGCCCTGTCCCGTAAGCCGGAGTACCTGAGCACCCAAGACCCTCTTCCTCCACAGACAGTGTTGCTGGCGGAAGCCTTGGCCGCCGCCCGGGAACCGGTGGACTTATGGGCCCGGGTGCGAGAGGCGCAGTGCCAAGACGCCTGGTCTCAGCAGCGGCGAGTGGAGGCGGGCCCCACGTCTCCGTGGACATTGGAAGACGACGTGCTCAAGTTCCGGGGGCGGTTGTATGTGCCCACGGGACCGCTCCAGTCCCTCGTCCTGGCCCAGTGCCACAACAACCCTGCCGTGGGCCATTTCGGGTTTTTCAAGACTCTCAACCTGGTGACGCGGACCTTCTGGTGGCCCCGGGTGCGGCATGATGTCCATGCCTATGTGACATCCTGCGTGCCGTGCCGGCAAGCCAAGGCCACCACGGGGGCCCCTCCCGGTCTCCTCCAGCCCTTGCCGACTCCTGACAGACCCTGGGGGGCGATTTCCATGGACTTCCTGACAGACCTGCCGCCGTCCTTGGGGTTCACCATGGTGCTGGTGGTGGTGGACATGCTCACCAAGATGGCACACTTCATCCCGTGCCGTGGACTGCCCACTGCCACCAAGACGGCCCATCTCTTCTTGCAGCACGTCTTCCACCTCCACGGTCTGCCGGACAGGGTGGTGTCAGACCGTGGGGTGCAGTTCACGGCTCACTTTTGGAAGAGCCTGATGGCTGCGTTGGAGGTGCAGGTGTGCCTGTGGGCGCACCATCCGGAGACCGACGGAGGGACGGAGAATGTCATCGGCGTCCTATAGCAGTACCTCCGGTGCTTTGTGAACCAGCAGCAGGACAACTGGGCCGAGTACCTGTCCATGGCGGAGTTCGCCTTCAACAACTCCCAACACACCTCCACCCAGACCACCCCGTTCCTGGCCAACTTGGGGTACCATCCGCGGCTCTTCCCTCTGGTGCCCCCGGACTCCCCGGTTCCCGAGACGCAGTCCTTTCTCTCCGAGTTGCACGCGGAGATGGTGCGTCGGCAGTGCGTCGGCAGCTGAATCGGGCGAAGGAGGACTACAAGCGGGTCGCCGATCGCTCCTGACGGGCAACACCCCTGCTGGTGGTCGGAGACTGCGTGTGGCTCTCCACAAAACATCTCCCGTCCGACCGGCCGGCGAGGAAACTGGACCACCGGTTCATCGGTCCGTTCCCCGTCGAGGCCTATATAAAGGATCTGCTTTCTGGCATTCTCTGAGTCAGGCAAAGTCTACCTTATTTGCTGAAGTCACTTCCTGGTCTCCTGCCTGCCTTGAGAACTTTGCTAGGACTTTGGTAGAGCTGCAGAGGCACGCCTGATTCGGATTTCCCTGACCCGGCCGTCAGCGGAGGAGTGGGACACGACAGAAGCGCAGAGCAGCCGGAAGAGGTGAGCATCGACCAGGCAACCAGGCAGGTGTAGGTGAAGCCAACCAGGGGTGAATGCTACTGGTTTGGCGAACCAATTCCAATCACCCCTAGCGGTTTACCTGATCCGGTTCAAACTGGTTGGATTTCACCCCTGCTCCGTGCATCTGGTTTTTGCCCTCGCTGGCCCCCAGGAGCACTTTGCAGGCCTCTGTGCATCCCATTTTTGTGAAAAACAGGCCTGTTTTTGGCAAAAATGAGACACATGGGGCAGGGTTTCTGAAGGCCAAAAATGGCTGTATAAGACGCACCAACATTTCCACCCTCTTTTAGGAGGGGAAAAAGTGTGTCTTATACGCCAAAAAGTACGGTGTGTACTTTGTAGTATATGTTTACTATATATATGTAGGTCTTGGCATTTTCGGGTCTTTTCCCGTGTAAGGTTGAGAGTATCTTGGCAACGTTTCGACGAGGTTTCGACATTTCAACCTTGTCGAAATGTCAACAAGGTACTCTCAACCTTACATGGGAAAAGACCCGAAAATGCCAAGACCTACATGCCTATACCCGTGAAAACCTAAGAAAACAAATATATATGTGTGTGTGTGTGTGTGTGTGTGTGTGTGTGTGTGTGTTTTCTGAGGTTTTCGCGGGTGTTTGTATGAAGGTCTTTGGTTATTCGGGTTTTCTCCAGCCTAAAATTGGAAGTGTCTTGGCGACGTTTCGACGAGTCACATTCGTCATCTTCACCCCTTCACTTAAACCCCCACTAGCAGTTAAAAGGAAGAAACAGCTGCGATCACACATTGCTCCCAGAAGCACGAAGCTGAATCCTGAAGATGACGAATGAGACTTCGTCGAAACATCGCCAAGACATTTCCAATTTTACGTGGGAGAAAGCCGAATAACCAAAGACCTACACACACACACACACACACACACATAAAACATAAGACTGAACAAGGAAATGTAGAAGAGCATCTTTATTTTTCAGTCTCTCTGTTGTATGTGAAGAATAGCCATGTGTAGTCACAGAATGTTTTGAAATAATTGTAGCTAATTGGTACAAAGCTTAGATAAGTATGTTTGTACCGTAACAACAGTATAAAAAAAAAAGTCTGGGTGTGTTGGAACAACATCAGAACCCCAAATCATTCATATAAGATATAAATTTTGGGAGTTAAAATACAACACATTTTGAATCCATCAAGATGAATAGAGCTGTTCTATAATAATGAAGTTATTTTAAAAATTCAGGTTTGAGTACTGGGGGAAGAAATTTCCCTTTTTTAAAGAGCTGAGATTTTTTTGTATTTTAGATTCCAAAATGTATAAGAAATTTTAATCACCAAGTGATATCATTTTCACATTCAGATGGAAATAAAATGTGTTTGTAAAATGTACACCGCCCTGTACACCACCCTGAATCTTCGGAGAAGGGCGGTATAAAAATACGAAAAATAAATAAATAAATAAATGTGCTGAAGTATTCTTTTCTATCTTGCATATATTATAGATTTCAAGTAAGGAAACTTTCTAAACACCCTTATACTCTTTGGTATATAGGGTATTTAGAAAATGTCCTTACCTGAAATCTGTAATACATTCATTGGGGAAAGAGACAGATATCTTATCTTTTAGTTCTTTTATACTTTACTAAATTAAGGTGTAGTCCACCACTCTAATTGTCTCATCAACCAAGGATCTATTCATTTTTTTCCTTTTTGTTCCGAACAGAATTCAGTGATCTTAATGTATAGATTATTTAATGTGACCTGATGATATAATGAACGTTTAACCCTGTAAATAGTTAAGTAGACTCTCAAAAGGCAGAATCAAAATGTTCATGTATCTCAGGGGTGTCAAACTGGCGGCTTGCAGGCCAGATACATCACGCACAGGCCACACCCATCCCAGCTCCACAAAGGAGAAAAACGTTGTGAAACATCAAGTGACAGCAATGTGACGCCGAGAGTTTGACACCCTTAAGAAGGCAGGTGAATAGCAAAGAAGTAAAAGTAATAATTTATCTTCAAATTATGGCAGGCCCTGACTCTTACACAAATATCCCTGTCTCATTAACATGCAGATCTAATAGCAGCAGCTTACTGAGAGGAAAGTCATTGCCCACAGTCTTTACTAGCCAAAAGAAGATCCATAAACAGTAGTTTTGAAATAGTTCTTCCAGCTTTTAAAACAGGCCACAGAACAGATGTGAGGGTTTTACTTTGAATGTGAATGGGAAAACACCAGGACGGAAACTAAAGAACTGCAAAGGTCAATTATAGCTAGTAAATTCTAAGAAGGGAAAAATCTGGGTGAGTCAATGGTATGGGCTCATCTTAACCATGTGCTGAGTTTATTTCTCTGGATACAAATCCCCTTAACATTAAACACTTACATTTCAGTGACTTGTAAAAGTCACTTCTTTTGTTATTCTAAGCTTATCAGAATCATTAGATCTTACATTTTGGCTGAGAATGTAAGGGCTTTTTTCTTTTCAAAAAAAACCCTGCCTATGAAGTAAAATACTTAGCAGCTGTAGACATCTAAAGAAGAACTTAATATGGTTGAAAATGATGGATCAGCTGGGAGCACTCCATGGAATGAAATCTGTTCCGATCTGAATGTTTCTGTTCAGAGATATTAGCTGTATAGTGTGTCATATATCTCTCCAATCTGCTTTTTTTTTTTTTTGCTACGTCACAAGCAAGCCTCATAGGAAATAAATTAAAAATCAAAGTATCCATTTGCAAGGCAAAACTGTAATCAGTATCTTGCAAATAGATTTTGCATGCTTATTTTTGTCTGGGAATTTTGATGTATACTTTTACAACTTTATTTGGGTATTGGCAATGTTAAATATTTCGTATTAGTTCCCATTGTTGTTTGCATGTCAGTATACACTAGAAAGGGATGTTTGCCAATGCAGACTCCAGCTCTAAATAATTTTCTCAAAGTTAGAGTATCTATATGAATCTCTTCCAGCTGATTCACATATTTCTGAAATGTCCAAGAAGTGGCTTGTTGATTTTTCAGAGTGTAAAATGGTTGCAGTCTCTTAATCTTCTTGGTTATTGTTCACCTCTAACTCAAATGTGGAGGATGCTAGTGACAAAGGATTATGTAAATACTAATACAAACGTTCCAGGATGGTTACTTCTGCATTATAAAAATCCAGTCTGGATAACATGCCAAAAGCATGTTCAAATCCAAGAGGAATAGGAAATCAGTAAAAGCTTCAAAATGTATGGTAATGTACTAACGTTAAGGTACTAACAAACCAGATAGAAGTAAGGATGATGCAATTCAGCAAAGGCTGAATACAATTCCCATGGATTGATGGACATTTTCCAAATCCAGTTGTATTTCTGTCTTAACTGGACTGACAATTGGTTTGTCGGGTCTTGTCTGATCAATGATCATGTCCAGATACCTGCTGAAGTTATCTACTATGGCTACCGCTGGGTCTGATATGAAAAAATAGATTTAATGGCATATACAGTATATTGTTAACTTTTGATTCTTGCAGAAATTTTTGGATAGTATGATGTTTCCACTTTCCACAGACAGTAGAGTGACAATTTTATCCTTTTAATATAAGCTTCTTTCTGATATATTGCTGCTAACTTCTTTATATTTGGGCCTTATAACTGGACCTTAATTAAAAAGCCTGTTGTGAGGGCATTTTTTAAAAAAAATTTATTTGTTGTTGTTGTTGTTTTTGCTATAGAGAAATAAATATTTCTATGTTCTTTGAAGTTTGGCCTGCACATTTCATTGACTTAATTGCTATTAAACAAAGGAAAGAGAAGTTCCCTTTTCCTCATCTCTCTTACCATAGCAGTTTGTGCATTTAACTTGTTTAGCTAACGTATTTAATTTATTGATTTTGATTTCAAGCTGCTTGCTTTCATTGGCTAAAATGGCTTATCTGATTTAACAATTACAAGATCATGGGGGGCATCATTAAGATGGAATTGCTCTGATGTGATGAAAACAAATGCAAGGAAGGTTTCACTGTGGTTTTACTATTACAGGAACAAATTATTTCCCTTCATTTATTTTTGAATACTATGGAAGGTTGCATTTGCTTAACACCTGAGGTTTGCTTGTGCCTAATGATTCAAATCATGTCTGACTGGATTTTATTTAAGAAGATATTAAAAACAGTGAAAAGTATGAGTAAAGATGAGTAAACATAAAAGACCAGCAGATAAAATGGTCTTCATTTTCCTTATTAATTTTGTCTGTACATCAAGTGCTTTCTTGCCCCCTCCGCCCAATATTTTATCCCGACAATATTTTATCCTTTCAACAGAATTGGATATTCTTTCAGAAGCCAAGGACAGCATTTCATACGTATTTTATTTTGTATTACTTTTTATTAATATATTGGATTAATATATGAAGATTGCAAAGTGAATGTTGTAAATCACATTTGGTCAAAGTAAATCTTGGACCATTCTTGATATATTAAATTAAGATTTGCACACATTTGTTACCTTATTTATCCTACAATTATACTAATTTCCCCACCTAAAATTGACAGAGAATTCTTTTCAGTTTTCAGCAATCAGATCAGAGAGGAATTCCAGGGATTCAGTAGATGCAAATTGTCATCGCTGCCTTTTAAGGTTTCTAGGATGACAGGGACAAAGCCCTGATGACCCACTGAGCTTTATGATGAGCAGAAATTACCCTGGTCCTACTCCAGCTACTATTTTCTAAATTCTGATTAAAATTTGCAGTCATATCTGCAGTAGAATTGTTTACCATTACATTCTCACACTTTCTTCTTTTTAAAAGACCCTCCCTCCAGAAAAACAATCAACCTTTAAATAAGAAATACATTAGAATTACTTTAAAAAAACACATGCACCTAGAAAAGCTATCTATGGATGACCTGAAGGTAGGTAATTGTTTTGCGGAATTGAAAGCACATCATGAATAATCTTATCCAATGTTTTCTATGGGAGATACAGTATATTTTCCCAAACAATTGCCATAGTGGGCAGAATCACTCCCCAAACAGCATTTATCAGACATTAATTTCCCACCATGGACCCTAATATTCTGGACTATCATTCCTGTTTTCTTTATTTGTCCTTCCAAACAAAGTACTAAGTTGTAGTCACCTATATTTCTACCACATGTATTTTCAGGTTCAGTAGCGTTATTTAAACCATATAAGAGCCTGGCAGTTTACTTTTCCAATTACCATGTTTCCCTGAAAATAAGGCCGGGTCTTATTTTCTTTTGGACCCCAAAGTAAGCACTAGGGTCTTATTTTTCCCCCATGTACGGTAGGCCCACTTCTGCTTGCTCGTGCTGGAGCAGGACCCCCAGGGCCACTGTGAGCTGGGGGTGTGTGAAACTGCCCCATGCGCCCCACACTGACTTACCTCAGGACCTCCTCAGCCAGGCCCCGACAGCTGCCTTGCCTCTTAGTTGCGGCACCAGCAAACCACTCAGCCTCCTGTTCCATTGCAGCCACGAGCAAGCAGAAGAAGTAGGCCATCGGCCATATGGACTCCTGCTGCACATGGCTGCTGTTGCTGCTGCTGCTGTGAGGCAGGTGTCCAGGTATGGATGGCCTGACTGTGATGGCCCTGAGGTAAGCTGGAGTGGGTTGCGTGATGCAACTCCATCCCTCCACCTCGCCTCATGGCTATGGCACCACAAGCAACCAGATGGAATGGGTGGCTGTCCGGCTGCACAGGCTCTTAAATAGGGCTTATTTTAGGGGTAGGGCTTATATTAGACACACATGTAAAAACATGGTAGGGTTTATTTTCAGGATAGATCTTATTTTCACGGAAACAGGGTATTTCCCATACATGTTCCTTCTACCTCCTCAGGAAATTGATAATGTCCTGTCATTGTGACTATCCCTGGGCCAAGAGACTATGATTATAGTGGCTCATGTCTCAGTCATCTCTTGTTTGGATTATTGTAATTTGCTCTTCCTGGGCTGCCCTTGAAGAGGTTGATTGGAAACTAGATTGATCCAGAATGCAATGGTGCAGGCAGTTTTTGAAGTTTCTCTTTAGATTCATATAGCACAATTATTCCACGAGCTATACTAGTTCCTAGAAGGCTTCTAAGTGTGATTTAAGGGGCTATTTATCATATGGTAAGTGCTCTGTGGTATAGAACCAGGCTATTTCTGAGATTGCTTCTCCTCTATTGTTTCTGATTGACTCACCAGCTCTAACAAAGAGGGCTTGCTCTGGGTCCCTTACATTAATTCCCTGAATCGAGGAGTTGCATTTCTCTATGGGAACAGCGTCTCCAGATGGACCTGATCCTGTTAGCCGTTCATACACTTTCTCTGAAGACCTGTTTATTTTTCTACACAGACATTTGGGCCACGAAGTTAGACTAGCTATGCTGGTGATGTGCCTTACTATTTTAGTCTGGGACATCATGACTTATACATTGTACAATGTACATATAACAATCCATTTTATTGTATGGGTACCATAGAAATAACTTAAATACATAAAAATAAATAAATATATTAATACACATACAACTATATATATATACACACACACACACGCACACACACACATACACACAAGAAGCTACACACACACACACACACACACACACACACACACACACTCAATATCAGGTATGCCAAGGAGGACCTGCGCAAAGTGTAGATGAGCAGGTTGTCCATCTTGTTTAAAAGTGTTACTGGACTGACTGACCAGAGAGAGCTATTATACTGTTGTTGCATTCAATAGAAATGGCTGTGGAAGAAATGATGTTCTTAGTGTCAGTTTCTTTCTTATCTAGTGCCTACATTTCTACCATGTATATCTGAAGACAACTGCAGTATCACTGCAGAGATATACTCTGGGGATTGGTGAATACAAATGAGTGAGTTTGACCAATTCTTTACTCCTTTCTTCTCTTTCCCCTTTATCTCTCTTTCTGCTGTTCCTGAATGGATTACTTAAAAAGTGTCCCAAAATTTCAAATAGCTCCTACTTTTGTGCTACTAGATGTCCTCTCTTAATGCTAAAGCTCTTTATAAGAATGTATCTAGATGTTACCTTAAGCTACAATAGAGCGAGCCTCTGGATAACCTAACCACCCAAGCAGAGAAGTGATAGTTTTCTGTTAAAGCAATATTAAATAAAAAGGTTTTCAAATGAATGAGTGACAATGGTAAAGCTCATAGAATAGAATAGAATAGAATAGAATAGAATAGAATAGAATAGAATAGAATAGAATAGAATAGAATAGAATAGAATAGAATAGAATTTTTATTGGCCAATTGTGATTGGACACAAAAGGAATTTGTCTTGGTGCATATGCTCTCAGTATACATAAAGAATTCTAAGGTACAACACTTAATGATAGTCATAGGGTACAAATAAGCAATCAGGAAGCAATCAATATCAATATAAATTGTAAGGATACAAGCAACAAAGTTACAGTCATACAGTCATAAGTGAAAGGAGATGGGTGATGGGAACGATGAGAAGATTAATAGTAATGCAAATTTAGTAATAGTTTGACAGTGTTGAGGGAATTATTTGTTTAGCAGAGTGATGGAATTCAGGAAGAAACTGTTCTTGTGTCTAGTTGTTCTGGTGTGAAATTAGAAGATGTGTAAATGTTGACAGAAAACTTATTTTCAAGCATGGAGACTAAATCCATCTATATTCTGCAACTCAGGCACTGTTATAGAAAATCTGACTGGGAAATGCAAATTTTGGTACCCCTAAGTGCTATATGCTCAGCATTGTGATGGACCGCCGCCCCCCCCCAATATAATTTCTCCAAACTGTAGCTAATTAGGTACTCCTATAATTAGCAAATTTAATGATGTGTGATATAGGTGATGAAAAGTTTCTTTTAATCTATTTCATTGGTATATATGAGTAATTCCTAATTTTATTTTCAGAACAAGCATTTGCTTGTTAAGCTAACAAATGAAAAATGTTGATCTGATATCAAATAGAAATTAAAATATCTTTGCCTTCAAGAATTTCTTGCTTGATGATATATAAGAATTGTTTGGTGATAGTTGAATCATAAGGCTGCAGTTCTTGGTCTTTTGTGCAGCCATTTGCCAGTTCATACAAGTCTCTTGTAAGATGTCAGAGCTATGCACTCAAATAAAAGCTTCTTTAAAACATCATGTTTGCCTAATAAAAACCACTAACTGAGGAGTGTTTCATCAAAGAGTCTTCACAAGTTGTTTACTTTCAGCCAGGATGGTTAAAACAATAGTGATAGCAATCAATAAGAAAATCTTTTCATCAGTCAGATTTTATTATCCCAGGTCACCAACACTCTGATAAACTCAACTTTAGTTGATATAGTGGTTGGTATGAAATTCCTTTTAAAATGTTGCTTTTCCACTGGAACTTTCTTAATGTGCTGATAGATCAAAGGAATGCAAAGGTTCACTAATCCTTATGGCTGGTTCACTATGGACCAAATTTATTCTCTAATAGATCCCTTTCCAATTTTTGAAATTCCCCAGTTTTCTGAAAACTTCTAACTTACTAGTGGTTGTAAAGAGACAACCTAATACTGGCCAGGGAAGCTTTTGTGGACCATGTTTAAATTTGGAAAATGGAGAAATTTAGGGCATAGTAGGCAGTGTCATAAGACAGCGAGAACAGATTTGTGTCTACATTTTCAGAGATTTGCCTGCATTTTTAAAAATTGTTTTTAGATTACATTCAGTATTATAGACCTTATAGTAGAGTTCATATAGCAGAAATTCTCCAGCAGTTTTCAACAAACATACACAAGAGGCAAGAGGTAGGGAAGGGGATTCATGCGTTCCTGGGACTACAGTATATCCTTTCCCAGATTGTCCTTCTTCCATATAATCAATATTCCTTATTCCGAATGTGGTCACTTTTCCAGGTCTAAGCCTCTCCCATCACTTCCTATCTCATCTTCTTAATTTTATTTATTTATTTATTTATTTTATTTTGTCACAACAATATATGTAGGTATCATACAAAAAGATTATATAGTAAATAAACACATATATGGGTAAATATAAGGAGGTATAAGCATATATATAGGAAGAAGAAAAGAAAAACAATAGGACAGGAACGGTAGGCACGTTTGTGCGCTTATGCACGCCCCTTATGGTCCTCTTAGGAATGGGGTGAGGTCAATAGTAGAAAGTTTTTGGATAAAACTTTTAGGATTATGGGAAGAGACCACAGAGTCAGGTAAAGTATTCCAAGCACTGATGATTCTGTTACAGAAGTCATATTTTCTGCAATCTAGATTAAAGCGGTTGACATTAAGTTTAAATCTATTAGTTGCTCTAGTATTATTGCAATTAAAGCTGAAGTAGTCTTTAACAGGAAGGACGTTACAACAGATGATTCTGTAAATTAAAACAAACTGAAATATTTCTACAAGTGGCAATCTGTCACTCACCACATGCCCCTCCCTTCTATTGGTTCTTTAACTGTATGATTTTCAATCATCTAAGGCCTTTAATTTACTTTCCTGGCTACAAGGCAACTATAATCCATTACTTTTTTTTTGACTTTCCCATTCTTTCTAAATTTCAGCAGTCTGAATAATTAAGCAGGTAATTAACCTTTGGACTTTTTACCCCACTAATTTTTCAGATGACTCCCTTTGACCCTAATCCACTGCAGCTCTCAGTATGTTATAATGTGGATGATATTAAAATGTAACTCATACCTGCCGAGACCAACACTATTCTATTTATGAAACCATACAGTTTTAATAAGCAAACTCAGCAAGATTTTATCACTCTCCACCTATAATTTAGAAGTGCCGAGTCATCAGCCCATAATTGCAGCTTGCCAAAGCATTGTTTCACCAAAAGTAGCAAAGTGGCCAGCTATTCTAATACTGCTACATGAGCACTTCACAATCTTTCGTTGGTCTCTGAGAGAATCCTCTCCAGAGGATTCTAGTTAAATTTAAAAAGGCAGATTAAATCCAAAGGGGAAAAAAATAATTCATGAAAAATTGTTTACTATCCGATTCATCAGAAAGATATATAATTTTAATACCATTATAATAAAGTAGCTTTCACAGATATAAGTCTGTCTTATGTTTTAATAGGTAGGTATTTTCAAAAGCAGTTTGCTTTTTATCTAAACCATATTTCTGACTGGAAATGGTTATATACTTGTCTTTCTGCATTATTATGACATACTTATGCTATTCTAAGCTCCCTTTTTATGATCTTGTAATCTCTTAATTTGAAGTAGAGTTGGGGCAACTGAATGGAGCTGAGCTTTTACTGGCAAGATGCACTCATACTAATGATCCCATTTTTTAGATGCATCAACAGTGTTGTAAGTAGCAGAAAAATATATTGATACTTCCAAATTTCTTGTATGTCAAAAATCCAAATGCAATTCTAAATAAATTTCAAACTGTGCATCACAGATACAAACAGAAAATACAATAATAAGTCTACCTCTTTGTTGTCAGAGAGAGAAAACCTGCCAGAAGACAACGTTGCAGTTTTCTCTCTGGTAACCTTTCAGGGACTAGAAGCTTGACTTTTTCATTATGAATAACTAGGGAAGCAGATGCCATAATGACTCAAGTGTAAATAACATTTTAATGTCACCAAAATGAGTCTCTGGGAGAATTTTCTTGAGGTCAGGATATTGGGAATTCCATTTTCTATTTTTTACCAACTCATTGTTTGCATATTTTATTGCTAGGTAATATGATTTACTCTTAAGTGGAATATATTGAAATAGTGATATATTATATATATAATATCCATCTTTTATACTTGTACTTAACTTGGGACATTTATTTGACTGAATCAAATCAAAATGACCACAAGACCTCTAAACTAAGATTAGAGTTGGAACTCTAAATTAGGAATTGAAAACAGTGGTGGGTTGTTACCGGTTTGCCCCAGGTCGGGCGAACTGGCAGTTGTGGTGGTGGGAGGCTCCCTCCATCCACCTGGATGCTTCCCGCCTGGAGATGCACAGAAGCGGTGTATGTGTGCGTGAGCATGCATGCACCCACAAGCTAACCGGTAGCGACGGATTTTGAAACCCACTCCTGATTGGAAACCTAGAAGAAAAATGTTCAGATAAGAATTCGTACATTGGGAGAATAAGCGAATAAATATTCTGGGGCATATTAATGTCTCAATGAAAAATCGAGAAAAATATAAATTCATAAAATCCTTGTCTTCATTTTCTATATACGAATTCTGAAAGTAATGGGAAATAAATAATTTGAACTGAAACTGTTATTATTATTATTTTTTATTTAATTTTATCACAACAGAATATACAATCATCAACATAAACAGTAACCCATCATGAGAGAGAAAAAAAGTATATATAAGTAAAAGTATGCAATAACTATATTAATTTGATATAATGAAGGGAACAATAGGACAGGAATGGTAGGCACTTTGTGCTCTTATGCACGCCCCTATAGTCGGTAGATGAGGTCAATAGTAGACAGTTTTTGGTTGAAGATTTTGGGGTTCTGAGTAGAGACTAAAGAGTCAGGTAGTGAGTTCCAAGCATTAACAATTCTGTTACAAAAGTCATATTTTCTTATTTCTTATTTTTTATTATTTTCATATTTATTGCAGGAAGATCAACACAATTTGAAAATTCTAGTTGAATCCTAACTGAATGATTTGAATAACTGTAACACAGCAACTGAAGGATTGGAAGAATGGGTGAAAAACCAGATGATTTGAGAAATATATCTTCAAAAACATTAAAAAGGAGGAGTCTGTGATCTTCAAACCTACCAGTCTGTTATCAGTAGCTTAGAATGTTCTTAAATAGATCAAATAGCTATTAATTCACATTTATTCAACAAAGTCTTGACAAAGATGAAATGTTCTGCTCTTCAATAGGTAGAAATAGCAATAGCACATACTTATATACCATTTCATAATGCCTTATAGCCCTCTCTGAGTGGTTTACAGAGTCAGCATATTGCCCCCTAACAATCTGGATCTTCATTTTGCTGACCTCAGAAGAATGGAAGACTGAGTGAACCTTAGAACCAGTCAGGATTGAACTCCAGGCTGTGGGCAGAGTTTCCTTGCTCTAGTGCATTCTAAGCACCACCAGGGCTTACTCGGAATATTGTGGACATAATATATTTGGACTTCTCCAAATGGCCTTTTATTTAGGAAGCAGGTTAAATATTATTAGGTGGCACCCATTACTATTTCATAAACTATAGTCAGGGTGCTCATCTATCATTTCTCATAAACAGTACTGAAGAATCAGAACTGTAATGACACAAGAGTCTGTTTTCTGTCTAAATGTTTTTAACATTTTCATTAATTAGCTAGATAAAGTAATAGATCACTTTTTTACTTTACATTTTTATACAATTGTATAAAAATGGGCATTAAAAATTGCAGATTAAAATTGCAGTGACACAAAAATGGGCAAGATGCTACCTATTATTCTTAGACAAAGAAAATGAAGTTCAAAATAATTTTGATAGTTTAGAGAAATGGACTGAAAACAAAAAGAAATTTAATAGAGACCAATATAGAAGAGTTCATGGAATTGTCACTCATCAGAAACTGATTATGACTTAGCAATGTGACATAGCTACAAGTGGAATTTAATCTATATCAATATATATGAACAGTTTCAGTAATTTTGAAACTATGGAAAGTAAAGTAGTCATTCCATATGATGTTGCTTTGCTCAGACCCTACTTCAAATATTTTTTTGGTAGCTGGAATTCTGAAGTGAAACATTGCATGGTATATGGAATAATAAACTTACATTGTAGGAAGGCAGATTCCAGTTGAATGTTAGAAAAAGCCTACCTAATGATAAAAGCAGACTGACAATGGAACTGTGACCAAAAAAACTGGTGGATGTACTCAATTAGGAACTAAACAATTGAGGTGGGGTATTGTTATATTTGGATTACTGCACTGCACAAAGGTTCGATCTGATGGATGAAATTATTTGTTCCAGCTCTCTGATTCTAGATTTCATAGTACTATATAAAAATAAGTTTAATACAATTTGTTTCATTCTTTTAGGAGTTTTGACTATTTTCTTTTACAGTACTTAGTTTCCTGTGTTTAATGAAATAATGATTCATATGAAGATCTATTCTCTTGATCAACAGATACTAAATTAATTCAAGAATCTTTGTCATTATTTTGTTGTTGTTGAAATATGGCATATATAAAAATGTCCCGGGTGGGCGGGGGAAGCTATGTAAAGAAGTTCAGATCTACAGCTGTTTTGTACTTAAACTCTTAACAGCAAATCTTAACACTTGCTTTATATCGGCTTGGAAATATTTTTTTAAAAAAATATAATTTTGCCACTATCATATTTGATATTGTTTTCAATATTTCTATCTCTCCCATAGTTTAAATAGTTAAATAACAAAAATATTTTAGAGATCTGCTTTACTTATGCCTTTTAAAAAATAATAAAAATCTTCAGTTATGCAAGCATATAGCAATGGACTCTAAATCTCTTGTGGCAGAGATCATTTTGGAAATTTAGGGAATATTGGCAATCAGGAAAAAAGGACTGCCCTTAGAAGGCTTGTCATTGCTCAAATGACTGTTATTGTGAATGAGTTCTGTCACAAAATTCCTGTTTACAAGAAAAAGATTGAAGAAGTTACCTATTTCCCCCATGGAAAGCCTTCATCTTTTTTTCTAGGGCAAACATAGTTCCAAACAAAATCCTGAGCTGCAACCTCCCTTTATGATTATTTTTTAAATAATGGGGTATGGGCATGAAAGCCCAGATGCATTTTTGGCAATAAAGATGGTGCTCTAGTTTGTATAACATCAGTCCCTTTATTTCTAATTAAAATAATATTTTGAAACATTATGTGGGACAGAAAACCTATTAAGTTAAAGGTAAAGGTTCCCTTCGCACATATGTGCTAGTCATTCCTGACTCTAGGGGGTCATCTCCATTTCAAAGCTGAAGAGCCAACGCTGTCCGAAGACGTCTCCGTGGTCATGTGGCCGGCATGACTAAATGCCAAAGGCACATGGAACGCTGTTACCTTCCCACCAAAGGTCGTCCCTATTTTTCTGTTTGCATTTTTTTACATGCTTTTGAACTGCTAGGTTGGCAGAAGCTGGGACAAGTAACAGGAGCTCACCCTGTTCCATGGCGCTCGGGATTTGAACCACTGAGCTGCCAATCGACAAGCTCAGCGTCTTAGCCACTGAGCTACCACGTCCCTCTTAATATAATATAACCTAATATAGGACTAAAGATTTATTAAAATATACACATGCAGAGATTTATGGGAATGACATGAAGTCTGCTATCAAATATTGGCACTCCAAAGGTTAACTACAATCCCCATAATGCCAGCTGTTATGAATGGCACTGATGGGAGGCACTGATTTGATCCAAAAATAATTGGAAATCATTCCAACCCTGAGCTAGACTTTTATTTTAAGTTGCAGGTCTCAATATCTCAATTAAAGACTACTTTATTTATGTATTTATTTGCCTTTGATTAGAAAGCTAATCCTTAAAAACCTGATAATTTAAAAGTGATAATCACATGAAGGAAATGAATACAGTATTACTGATGAAAGGGTCTCAGGAACAAAGTGAGTTTCTTGGTTTTTAGGATCTAGGATTCAGATGACATTCACTCTTCGTCCTACTGACCAGCGGGGTATCTAGATCCATCTTCTGCAATTTGGTGTCCTTTTACAAACTTGTGGGAATGCAACATGTGAACCGCTGTTTGGAATTCTGGACACTATATTTTTGAGTCGCCTGGAAGGCACTATCCCAGGGAAGGCATATTTGTGCAAGAACTAGGAGGAAGCAAAATGCATTAATCAGTTTGAGGCAAATGCAGAATAATAAAAAGGCCTTATCCTTTATTTGATTTCCTCAAGCATTTTTAGGCTGTACCATTAATAACATTAAAGAGGAGATGGACAATAAAGATACAGGAGGAAAGTATATTTTGAGAAAAGGTCCTCTTTCAGTGTCTTCTACCACTTAGTCCAATTCTTTGTGTACACATCCTTTTATTCAGAATCTTTATTGCTGTTTGCCAAAAGGGGAGGTAGGGAGGCAGTGAACTGAAGAATGTGAACAAAGGAGAAACTAGCTTTTCAAGCTGCACCAGGTATTGCTCATAACACCACAGCTTTCTGCCTTCATATTTTTCAAGCCCTTTCCTTGATGTAACCCAATACTTCCCTTACAAATAAAGGAAGTTGCCTGACAAACTGTATACTTCCCCCACTCTGGTGGGGCCACTCAGTGACTTTATTTTTACAAAGAGAAGAACGAAAAGTTTATAATAGGATCGGTTTTGTTTGCAATTTGTTTCTAATAGATGTCAATAAGCCGGTTAACTAGGCTCCAGTTAATGGAAATTTTATTGTTTTTCCCCCAGTGTGCATATGACCTTTCCTTAGAAGATCATGTGTTTCTTGAAAACATGTATCTGCTGCTTCACATCAGTCCTTCTTTCTGTATGACCATTGACTCTCCTGAACCTTTATTCCAAGTCATTGCTTGCCAATTTGGTGGGGCTAGGAGGGGGACTTTGATTGGCCTGTCAGAAGCAAATTTAGAGCAACATTCTGCTTTCTGTTTCCTGTGTATTTCTCCAAATATAATATCTCCCTGAAGAAATCAATGATGCTACTCAACTAAAGAGCATGGTAACATCTCCAGAGCAGTAAATTAATGGTATTTCTTGGATAGATGGTTAGAGATTTCATAATAAAAAATGGATAAAAGATTACATATCACACAGAGCGAAACTTTTAATAACTCAACATGACTTTACTTAATGGGTTTTATTCATTTTAATCATTATAGTGTCAATAATGATTATAGCCTTATTAGATTCTAGTGATTGAGGAGCCCGTTTATGAGATATTGAAAATCTTCAGTCACATCAGTGTGCAGGCTCTGTTGATCTGAGTGCAACTTCATCTGGAAGAAGATGGCTTGTCAGAAGGTTTTCAATTAATATTTTTAGAGAATGATTTCTGTCTCTGGTGACCTAGGTCACAGATGACTTAAAGATTCTACCACATCAGCTTCTCTAAACAGAAGACTAGTTTAGCAGCAAAGATAAATCAGAAGATGAGAAAAAGAAAAAGCACAGAGCTCTCTGAGAAAAAATTAAAATCGAAATATTCTGCTTTCTATACCATTGATAACATAATTACTTGGTTTTGCTTAATCTCTGTACTTCTAAAATGAATATCATTAATCATTCCACATGTAAAATTCTACGTGTATTATCTCTCTCCCTCATTTACACAGTAATTACTTTTTGAATTTATCTGCATAAGATATTTGAGAATCTATGTAGTATCATGGTTAAAATGTTGCACCATAAATGGGAAGTCCATATAAAAATTCCTATTCATGTAAAAAATACACCAATCATTAGAGAATCTTTAATCAAGCTGTGACATGGATTAGACTTCTTACAAGCTACAACCTAAACTAATCACAGAAGCTAAGTAGGATTAATCCTGATTTGAATGGAGAATCACTGGAAATTCTGGGTTTGTTGGCTAGGCAATAAAGACAGTAGCGGCAAACCACTTCTACACTGTAGCCAGGAAAATGATATGGATGCTGTCCTCAAAAGTCTAGCTTAAGTTCGTGTAGTCTTTATTCTTTGAACTGTGAGTGCAAAGATTTGGAGATCAGAAAATAATGCACACTCTTCCAAGTCCTTTATAGGAAAAGCAAAAACTACGCCACCTTTGACATGACCTGAGTTTAACTCATAGAATCATCTATTACAATGTCCTTCCTGTCGAAGACTACTTCAGCTTCAATTGCAACAATACACGAGCATACAGCAGATTTAAGCTTAATGTTAACCACTCCAATCTTGATTGCAGAAAATATGACTTCAGTAACAGAATTGTTAATGCTTGGAATACACTACCTGATTCTGTAGTCTCTTCCCAAAATCCCCAAAGCTTCAACCAAAAACTATCTGCCATTGACCTCACCCCATTCCTAAGAGGTCTGTAAGGGGCGTGCCTACTGTTCCTGTCCTATTGTTTCCTTTCGTTATATCCAATTAATATAATTATTACTTACTCATGCTTATATATATATGCTTATATATTGTATAGTTATTTCATGCTTATGCTTATATATATGTGTGACAAAATAAATAAATAAATAAAATAAAAAAGTGAACATTGCCAAGAATATATACAGTGTGTAAATCTGAGTCATGCGGAAAATATTTTCTTGACTAGGAGACACACCCACCCAGCATCTTAAGCTATTCCTGGATAATTCTTGTTATTATTTTTATTATTAAATTGCATTTATATCCTTCATGGCTCCCACTGACTTGGCTAGTTTGACTCTCTGCTGGAATAAGAAAATCTTTTCTTACTGAGATACTTTGGCAACAGCTTGCAAGATACTCAATCTATACTGGGGGCCACTACAGCTTCCCATTGTAAATTTTCCTGCCTTGTACCCTTTTACATTTCAATATCGTCAATCATTTTTCTTCCTATAGCAGATTTTGAAGGATAATTATATCTGATGTTTAGTCGAGCACAGAGGCTAGTTAGCAACATGGATCTAACTTACTAAAAAACATGACTTATCCTTTTCCTAAGACTCTGAATGGCTTACATGCAATACATATAGTCAAAATTACCTAACATAAATAATAAAATAGCACTGAAATATCAAAAGACATTGTCAAAACATATTAAAAACAGTTACATAAAATCATTCTTTTTCTCTTGCAAAAATGTTTTCCTAAAGGAAAAAAGTAAATCAGGGATGTCTACTTACATTTCCTTCTTTTTACCAAGAATACAATTTTTGTAAAGATTTAAGTATACCCAGTTCAGTACAAACTACTTGTGAGAAGCCTTTTAATCTGACACACAGCAAAAGGGGTGACTTTTGGACTACTTCTTTTATTGTGATTTAACACGCATTTTACTGTTTTCCTTATAAAAATACTACAGCTTAGAGACAGTTCTTAGAGACAGCTTCTTTTTGCATCAGAGGTGGGTTTCAGCAGGTTCTGACCAGTTATGGAGATCTGGTAGCGGAAATTTTGAGTAGTTCGGAGAGCTGGTAGTAAAAATTCTGACTGGCCCCGCCCCCATCTATTTTCTGCCTCCCGAGTCCCAGTTAGCGGGAAGAAATGGGGATTTTGCAGTATCCTTCCCGTGCCATGCCCACCAAGCAATGCTATGCCCACCAAGCCACACCCACAGAACCGGTAGTAAATAAATTTGAAATCCATCACTGTTTTGCATGCATGTATACAATGTATGAGAGACTTCCAGAAAGCAAACGCCAAAATAAAAATATGTGATTTAATCTTACACAAACAATATTTGTGAAATTTGCACTTCAGTTTTATTTTAGTTTCAATATAGTAGTTTCACTATGTTGGGATTGAACTATGGTATCACACAGTACAATCAACATATTATTGTATATTATGATGTGAGCTGCCTCAATCAAATTAGTTCTAACTTTCAAGGATTTCACAAAGAATAGAACCGGAGAACAAAAGTTACTGTCAACTTATCAATTTAAGCACATTCAAAGACATTCTTGGAAATAAACTTTGTTGAATCTCCCTTCTATCATCTTTGAGGGGAGGAAATGAAATCTTGCTAAAGGAATGACCTCTTTCTTGGGCAAAGAGAGTATTTGAGAATTGCTTAAGACTAGTAGAGAAGTCTGGTGATGTGGAATGTTAGATCTTTCATTCTATAGATCTAGATTAAATAGTCTTTTCTTAGTTTTAGACCTGACTTCTCCAAAACCCAGTATAAATGAATTGTGAATTGAGATTCTTTAGTGAAGCAAATCAGAAGTAAATTGCTCCTTCTAATAAGTATACTTTGGTCCTTCCTTGAAATGGTGGATTCTCATGCAGCTTCATCAAGCCAAAGCTAAGCTCTAACTAGAGAAATGAATCAGCTGCTTAGCATAGTCTCATAAATCTTGATTGAACTGTTTCATAAGATATGTCCTTATTAGCACAAAAATTGTACAAAACAGTGAAAGCCTTAAGACTTCATGTTTGACTGGTTTAATTGCTGTTGGAATACAGTGATACTCTACTCTTATAGCTTGTAATTCTGATTGTTGCATTATGAAACATTCACAACCTTAGCTTGATGTTTTCAAAAAATAGAAGAATGGAAATAAATGTCAGTAAAACCCTCAACTTGCTCAACTTGATTTTTCAGTTGAATAGACTTTGATATGATACTTAGAAAATATAACTACTTTCATTTGATTGATCAATTTGTATTTTTTTATCACAACAGTATACATCAATACATAAAGAGCTTGCTAAAATCCAACTTGAGACACTAGAGTAGAATAGAATAGAATAGAATATTTGGGCAAGTGTGTTTAAGTGGAGCGTGCATAAGAGCACAAATGTGCCTACCGTTCCTGTCCTATTGTTTAGTTTAGTTTAGGTTTATTAGATTTCTATACTGCCCTTCTCCCGAAGGACTCAGGGCGGTTCACAGCCAACATAAAAACAGAATTCACAATAGTCATAAATAAATTAAAAACAATATAAAAATCTAATTAAATTTTGGCTAACAATTAAGAATTTTTAAAATCAAATAATAAAACCCCAATTAAAAAAACAACACATTACACATTAGGCCAGCCCTGCGTGATGAAACAGTAGGGTCTTGAGCTCGCGTCGGAAGGTCCGGAGGTCGGGGATTGATCGTAACCCTGGAGGAAAGCTCTCCCTCTGGGGGTCACCAGCCGACATTGTTTGGCTGACGGCACCCTGAGGAGACCCTCCCTGTGGGAGCGCACAGGTCGATGGGAGGCTACCGGTGGCAGCAGGTGGTCCCGTAAGTATCCCAGTCCTAAGCCATGGAACACTTTAAAGGTGGTTATCAACACTTTGAATTGCACCCGGAAGACCACCAGCAACCAGTGCAGCCTGCACAGGAGAGTGGCTCCCTCTATCACCTGCGCAGCCGCATTCTGGACCAGTTGGAGCCTCCAGGTGCCCTTCAAGGGGAGCCCCATGTAGAGAGCATTATAGTAGTCCAGGCGGGAAGTGATGAAGGCATGAGTGACCGTGCACAAGGCATCCCGGTCTATGAAGGGGCGCAACTGGCGAATCAGGCGTACCTGATAAAAGGCCCTCCTGGCGACGGCTGTCATGTGGTCTTCTAACGACAGCTGAGCATCCAGGAGAACACCCAAGTTGCGAACCCCCTCCATAGGGGCCAATGACTCGGCACCAACAGGCAGCGATGGAACCAGCTGACTGTACCGGGACACCGGTATCCACAGCCACTCAGTCTTGGAGGGATTGAGTCGAAGCCCATTCCTCCCCATCCAGACCTGCATGGCCTCCAAACACCGGGACATCACGTTGACGGCTTCATTGGGATGGTCCAGGGTGGAAACGTACAGCTGAGTATCATCAACGTACTGATGATACTGCACCCCAAAACCACGGATAATCTCCCCCAGCGGCTTCATATAGATTTTGAACAGGAGAGGCGAGAGAACCGACCCCTGCGGGACCCCACAAGTGAAGTGCCTTGCGGTCGACCTCTGCCCCCCTGCCAACACCGTCTGCGACTGATCAGAGAGATATCCCTCTATCCAGAAGCTCTCAGTCCAGAAGCTCTCAGTGTACAGTGTACATGAAAAGCAACAGAGTAATAATAATCATAACAATAATACCAATAACAGGGGATAGTAAACAAGGTAAGGAGAATAATAATAATACTACAGCCATGTAACATGGGTAAATACACAGCTGGTACTTAACTTACAACAGTTCTTTTAATGTCTGTCCAAAGTTACAACAGCACTGAAAAAAATAGAGTTATGATTGTTATGATTGTTTTTCACTCTTATAACCATTGCAGCATTCCCAAGTTATGCAATCAAAATTCAGATGCTTAGCAATCAATTCATATTGATGATGATTGCAGTGTTCTGGAGTCATATGATCTTCTATAAGAAAAGTCAATGGGGCAGCCAGATTCATTTAATAATCATGTTAGTAATATAACAACTACAGTGGTTCACTTAACACTTGTGGCAAGAAAAGTTTTAAAATATGGCAAAATTCACTTAATTGTTTCATTTAGCAACATAAATTTTGGGCTCAGTTGTGATTGTAAGTCAAGAACTACCTGTGCTTAGGCATAAAACAGTATTGTGAGAATTAGGTATTTAGTAGAGTGATGGCACAAGGAAAAAAACTGTCCCTGTGAAGTAGTGGTGCTCTGAAGGGAGGAGTTGAAGCAGTTGGTGTCTGGGATGTAAGGGATCTGTAGATATTTTTTCAGCCGTCCTTCTGACTCACACAATGCACAGGTCTTCTATGGAAGGCAAGCTGGTTGTAGCTGGTTTTTCTGCAGTCCTAACTTTGGAGTCTGTTCTTGGTGGCAGATAAGTAAACAAGATCATCAGGGATATATTTCAGAGGACTTACCAAAGTCAGAGATTAGTAGTCACAACTGAAAAACCAGTTGTGCTGTTAGTAGCATAGATTTAGAACAATAAAGAGATCAGAATAATCTATGCTTGACTCCTTTAAGAGTAGAGAGAACATGCATTTCAAGATTTACCGTAGTGTTTTTGTGCAAAAATCATATGCTGTAATGTGGCCACTTTTCCACCAGATTTTGATGATGTGATGTCAGGTGTTTTGGCGATTGTAAACAAGGAGCTATGGAGTTCAGCATATAGTCTTATGAGCTTATGAGTTGCTACCCCTGCCCTGACTGAATGCATTGTGGTAGTATACAAGTATCTAGAATAATAATCACATTTAAAATATAGCTGTATTACTTTAAGGCAGCTCTAGATATGCAAAACCTTTGGCAGACACTTCAGATAGGAAATTTGGTAATAATGAAGATCCAGTTGTGTCATGAAGGCAAAGTATTTTTTCCAACTCACATAGAAAGTGAGTTTCTTCTCTTGTTCTGAGGAAAGTATATGCCTGAAAGCAAGCAAACTCAGACTCCTGCCTGCATAATCCAAGAGTTGATATTTATCATGCAATTTCCGTCACAATATTTCTGAAAGTCCAAAGAGTTGAGACAGCCTGTGAAAGCATCAGTGGGGAATTAAAGGGACAATTGGCACTAAACACCCACTTGTCAGCTATTGGTAAAACCAGTTGTCAGCTATCCATCCATCCATCCATCCATCCATCCATCCATCCATCAGAATAAAGCTGGAATGGACCTTGGAAGTCTTCTAGTCCAACCTCCTGCTCAAGCAAGAAGACCCATTCCAGACAGTTTTTTCTTAAAAGCTTCCAGTGATGAAGCACTTATGACTATTAGTTGCTACTACCAACTATTATATGGTATTCTTTCATTTTTTAAGGACTTCATAGTTGTTTTAGAGCATACCTTTAGGTTCATCACTACAAACCAGGTTTCCATCAGGTGCCTAGAAAATTTCAAAACTCACCGAAAGTTCAAAAGACCAGCCATTTATTATGTTCTTATTTACTTACAGGGCAGGAAAAAGGATTCTAGTTTAACTTTATCCTGATATCTGATAGAGCTTCATCATCACTAGGATGTGCCTCTATTTAAACATCTCTTTCCTGTGTAATTTAATGGCATGATTCTCACTTTTTTCTAGGAAGAGACTGTATTTTGTTTTACATAATATTAAATGAACACATAAAGGCAAAGGTTTCCTCTGTCCAGTTGTGTCTGACTCTAGGATGGTGCTCATCTCTGTTTCTTAACTGAGGGAGCCATTGTTGTCCACAGACACTTACGTGGTCATGTGGCTACTATATACTGAGGCATAGAGAATGCTGTTATCTTTCCACTGAAATGGTACTCATTTATGTACTTACATTTACATGTGTTCCAACTGCTAGGTATCAGGAGCTGGGGCAAATAATGGTAATTCACTCCGTTGATTCACACTCAAGTCTTGAAGCTAAGATGGCTGACATTCAGTGTCTATAACCACTTAGACATCATGCCCCTCTAAAACAGTGAACTCCAACCTGTTGTATGTCCATTCGAGTTGTCTTTAGCAATTCCAGTTTTAAAGCAATGTTTTCTCTTTTATTCTAACACATCTTTTGCAGTGTTTGTGGAGATTCTCATGTCATAAATGTCCCAAAAGTGCTTTTTCAAAAGGTAACGGGACTGTTTGTTCTTGAGGAAGAAGAACAAAGTGTTTTGTTTCTCATCCAAGAAACTTCATCAGTTGTGATGGTGTTGATGGAGGGGGAGGGGGGAGAGGATGGAGAATAACTATGTGTTTCCTTGAAAATATGACCTATCCCAAAAGTAAGTCCTAGCTGGATTTTCAAATGTGTGGCCTACCCAGGGGTGAAATCTAAAAATTTTTCCTACCGGTTCTGTGGGTATGGTGTAATTGGTGGGTGTGGCTTGATGGTCAGATAACTGGTGGGCGTGGCCAATAACAATAAATAATAAAAATAATAAACAAAGTATACAAAACAATAGGTACCAAAAACCAACTTTCACACTTTACACACACACAACACAACCAACTGACTCACACAATGTAAAAGCAGCTGCACTTCACCCAAAATGGCCCCTGCAACAAGCAGGAACCTCACACAGCCACAAAAAGCTCAAAAACCAACTTTCACACTTTATACACACACACCACAACTGAACTTGACTGAAGAGCTTGTAGAAAACATATTTTTTAAGGTTCTGGTGATGAGGAACTCAGCTAAAACTTTTTTTTTTAACAACCTCTTCGGCTGAAGAGTTTGTTAAAAAAAAAAGAGTTGAAAGGGTTCTGACAATCTCAGCTGAGCCACGGGATCATCAAAGGCTTTTTTTTACTTTTAAAGGCATGTTTTCGGCTGAAGAAAAACTGTTTTTAAAAGTTAAAAAAAACCCTCTGATGAAGGTGTGGCTCAGCAGGGCAAGGGGCGGGGCCAGGGATTTTTGCTACCGGTTCTCCGAACCACCCGCCACCATCGCTACCGGATCAGGTGAGCCGGTTTGAACCAGGAGCAAATCACCCCTGGCCCTACCCCCCCCAAAATAAGCCCTAATTGACCCCACCCACTCCTGGGTGCAGGGGGTAGGGCCAAGTTCATGTGCAAAAATTAAGCTAGGGTGGGGTTGGAGAGTGGGGTGGAGCTTCTCTATGTACCAGGCCTCGCACACCCGGATACCTGCTTTGCTTTGCCAGGCCATTTCTTCTGTGGCCGCTTGCCACTGCTTGTGCACGTCATCTCAGGCCTCTGTTTCAGTGTCAGAGGCCTTCCAGAAAGCTCTCTGTAGTCGATAACAGAACTCTGGATCAATCCAAAGCTCTGTTATCATCTGCAGAGGGCTTTCCGGAAGAGTCTCTGACAGCAAAATGGTGCCAGCCCTGGAGGCCATCTTTTTCTTTGGATCTTCAGGGCTGCCACACTTAGCGCTGTGGGAAAATGGGAGGAGGTTTGCATGGAGTTGGTGGAGATATATAGCCATAATAATATTCCTTTCTCTGGGAATCAAAAAATGCTCAGCCTCCACCTGGAGAGGTGTGACTGGGGGATCATCTCCAGTTGGGACAGTGGATTGATTGGACCATGTAATGGACATGTGGGTGCAGGAGAAGGGAGTTTGATTTTCCTTTAGGTGGCGAAAACCAGGGGCTTTCAGATTTGGGTTTTCCCAAATGTGCCAATATGACATCTCTAATAAAATGGAACTTTGAGGAACTGCTGGCCTTGGAGTCTTCATTGGTGTTACTTGGAACCCTGACAAATGGAGGTTGGGGGAGCAACACACATGTCAATCTGGACCTCATGTCTTGGCTGCAGAGGGCTTTCTGGAAGGAGCTGGAAGTAAAACAGGGGCCAGGGGTAATGTGTGCGAATGGCAGCAAGCAGACACAGAAGAACTGGGATGGCAGCGGGCTACTGCTGGGCGGGGCTGTTGGTGCCACAACTGCAAGGTGAGTCAGTGTAAGACCCCCCCTCCCACCCTGAAAATAAGAACTAGTGCTCTTTTTGTTGGCAAAAAAATATAAGACCAGTTCTTATTTTTTGAGAAACACAGTACTGTCAGTTGAAACTGGGTGGTGGGGGGATGGAAGGATAGATTCTGGCCAGATTGGGGTTGGATGGAAGAATTGTGTTTCTTTGCAGCCTGGTTCATTAGCACTCTCTATGAAAGTTCTTGAGGGCACTTGGGTTATTTATTTATTTATTTATTTACATTTATATCCCGCCCTTCTCCGAAAACTCAGGGCGGCTTACAGTGTGTAAGGCAATAGTCTCATTCTATTTGTATATTTACAAAGTCAACTTATTGCCCCCCCAACAATCTGGGTCCTCATTTTACCTACCTTATAAAGGATGGAAGGCTGAGTCAACCTTGGGCCTGATGGGATTCGAGCCTGCAGTAATTGCAGGCTGCTGTGTTTTAATAACAGGCTATCTTACAGCCTGAGCTACCATGGCGGCGTTTATCTTTGTCCTCAGGGTACAATTGGTTGTGGAATCTACTTGTCACTGCTGCAAGAGGTGCATGAAATAGGTGAGTGTCTTATCCCTCCCCCTCTGACCAGAGGACTGACCAATGTTAACATACATGGCCTCTTTTAACTTCTTTCAGACCTATGATCCTCTCTACCCAAAATGTGGGCTTTGCTGTTTTCAAAAGAGAGACCTTTGTCTTTCAAATGCAGATAGACGGCTGAATCTTATCTTTCAAATGCAGATAGATGGCTGAATCTTGTCCTAATGGGTTTAATCTCCTTTGTTGTGCCATGAGCTTGCTAAGTGGTTGTTTTGTACATGCACATGAAAAACACTTTATTACACACTCATATCAGTGCTTTGATGTGTTATGAGTGCTATTTATCGCACTAGAATAGTAAATAAGAACAAGGATTGGTCCTGTCTCTGCACATGGTTTGCGGTTAAGGGTGTTCTTTTATTAGCCACAGGCAGTGTGCACTAACTCTAGCCATGGCCTTTTTGGGCTACAGTATCCTGTTTGAGAGACAAGCTAGTACTAATTCCCACTAAAGCATATCTTATTCTTTCTGGGTTGAAATTGATCAGGTTTTCCAAATGTGGCTACACTTCCCCAGTATTTTAATGGTGAGTAACACAGGAAGATGTACTTCATCAGCCTCTGCATGGCTGAATCACGGGTGTTGATAGAATAGAATAGAATTTTAGAATTTTTTATTGGCCAAGTGTGATTGGACACATAAGGAATTTGAGTTGGTACATATGCTCTCAGTGTACATAAAAGAAAAGATACGTTCATCAAGGTACAACATTTACAACACAAATGATGGTCAATATATCAATATAAATCATAAGGATTGCCAGCAACAAAGTTACAGTCATACAGTCGTAAATGGAAAGAGATTGGTGAGGGGAACGATGAGAAGATTAATAGTAGTGCAGATTTAGTAAATAGTTTGACAGTGTTGAGGGAATTATTTGTTTAGCAGAGTGATGGCCTTCGAGAAAAAACTGTTCTTGTGTCTAGTTGTTCTGGTGTGCAGTGCTCTATAGCGTCGTTTTGAGGATAGGAGTTGAAACAGTTTATGTCCTGGATGTGAGGGATCTGTAAATATTTTCATGGCCCTCTTCGTGATTCGTGCAGTATACAGGTCCTCAATGGAAGGCAGGTTGGTAGCAATTATTTTTTCTGCACTTCTAATTATCCTCTGAAGTCTGTATCTTTCTTGTTGGGTTGCAGAACCGAACCAGACAGTTATAGAGGTGCAAATGACAGACTCAATAATTCCTCTGTAGAACTGAATCAGCAGCTCCTTGGGCAGTTTGAGCTTACTGAGTTGGCGCAGAAAGAACATTCTTTGTTGTCCTTTTTTGATGATGTTTTTGATGTTAGCTGTCCATTTTAGATCTTGCGATATGATAGAACCTAGAAATTTAAAGGTTTCTACTGTTGATACTGTGTTGTCTAGTACTGTGAGAGGTGGAAGTATGGAAGGGTTTCTCCTAAAGTCTACCACCATTTCTACGGTTTTGAGTGTGTTCAGTTCCAGATTGTTTTGGTTGCACCACAAGGCTAGTCGTTTGACCTCTCGTCTATATGCGGATTCGTCATTATCTCGAATGAGACCAATCACTGTTGTGTCATCTGCGAACTTCAGTAGCTTAACAGATGGATCATTGGAGATGCAGTCATTGGTATACAGAGAGAAGAGAAGTGGGGAGAGCACACAGCCTTGGGGGGGCCCTGTGCTAATTGTACAGGTATTTGATGTGATCTTGCTTAGCTTCACCTGCTGCTTCCTGTTTGTTAGGAAGCTTGTGATCCACTTACAAGTCTGTTCCGGTACCTGTAGCTGGTTTAGCTTAGTTAGAAGAATGTCTGGAATGATGGTATTGAATGCTGAACTAAAGTCTACAAAAAGGACCCTTGCATAGGTCTTTGGAGACTCAAGATGTTGTAGGATGTAGTGCAGAGCCATATTAACAGCATCATCTGTTGATCTATTTGCTCGGTATGCAAATTGCAAGGGGTCTAACAGCGGATCTGTGATGGTTTTCAAGTAGGAAAGCACTAGCCTTTCAAAGGTTTTCATGACTACAGATGTTAAAGCAACTGGTCTGTAGTCATTCAGTTCCTTGATGGTGGGCTTCTTCGGCACTGGGATGATGGTAGAGCGTTTGAAGCAAGAAGGAACATAGCACATCTCTAGTGATTTATTGAAAATATGGGTGAAGATGGGGGCCAATTGGTCAGCACAGACTTTTAAGCAAGAAGGAGTTATCTTGTCTGGGCCTGGAGCTTTTCCTGGCTTTTGTCTGTGAAATAGGTCCTGCACTTCCTTTTCTGTGATCACTAGGGGTTGTGAACCCAATGAAATGGGGTCAGTTGTAGGAGGCTTGGCTGTTGTTGGTGTGTCTGAGATGGGGGTTGTGGAGATAGGTGGCTGTAGTTTCCTTTCAAACCTGCAGTAAAACTCATTCAGGTCATCTGCCAGTTGTTGATTACCTTCAGCCTGGGAAGGAGGTTTGCCATAGCCGGTGATATTTTTAAGAGTTTTCCACATGTTTGCTGGTTCATTTGCTGAAAACTGATTCTTTAGCTTTTCAGAGTAGCTTCTTTTTGCTGCTCTGATCTCCCTTGTTAGTGCATTTCTGGCCTGATTGTACAGCATTTTATCACCTTTTCTGTAGGCTTCCTCTTTGGAATGTCGTAGCTGCTTAAGTTTAGGTGTAAACCAAGGTTTGTTGTTACTGTATATTCGCAAGTTCCTTGTAGGTACACATAGGTCTTCACAGAAGCTGACATATGATGTTACAGTATCTGTGAGTTCATCCAGGTCTGCAGAGTTTCTTCAAAAATATCCCAATCAGTGCAGTCAAAACATGCCTGTAGCTTTAATTTTGACTCCTCCGTCCAGGTCTTCACTGATTTAATTGTTGGTTTTGTGGTTTTAAGTCTTTGCCTGTAAGCAGGTACAAGGTGAATCATGCAATGATCAGAGTGTCCTACAGCTGCACGTGGTAAAGACCGATAAGCATCTTTTAGTGTTGTGTAGCAATAGTCTAGAGCAGGGGTGTCCAAACTTGGTCCCTTTAAGACTTTTGGACTTCAACTCCCAGAGTCCCTCAGCCAGCAAAGCTGGCTGAGGAACTCTGGGAGTTGAAGTCCAAAAGTCTTAAAGGGACCAAGTTTGGACACCCCTGGTCTAGAGTATTCTTGCCTCTGGTAGGACAATTGACATGCTGAAACTGATGAACTACAACTCCCAGGATCCTTCACTAGCCAGCTGTAGTTCCAGTAGCCACATCTGGAAAAGTGATGTTTCTTAATTCTGAAAAAAGAAAGAACAGGGGCAGCTGCTGTGTGGAGATTTCCCTGGTTTCAAAACTTTTGGACAGCCATTTGTTGAGGGTCTCCTGCTTGAGCAGGGGGTTGGACTAGATGACCTCTGAGGTCCCTTCCAATTCCGTTTTGCTTTCAAACCTTTGATGTCTCACTGCATTGTATCGCATATATCATATTGCTCTGTTTTTGTCTGGGTGTTTTATCCTTGGGGTTGATTAGCTTCTGCCTTAATGTATTCTTTGGTTTAAAGTGTACATATATGTTGTGTTAGTTAAAAATTCTCCTGAGTTTTTCAGATATTCCTGCAATGTATGAATGATAATGTTGCTACCTTTGTTGTTCTATTCTTTTTCTGTAATGGAAGAGCTCCTGCTGAATCTTTTTCTGGATTCGATGAAGGCCCAGTTAGGATAACCACAAGTTCTCAGGGATTCCTTGATGTGTTTTAGTTATTTTTCTTTTCCCTCTTTGCCAGTAGACAAATTTTCAGTCTGGTGGTATAGGGTTAGGATCATTCCCATTTTTGCCCCAGTATGTGGTGAGAATCAAAATGTAAATACTGATCTGCAGTATACTGATCTGTAGAAACGGAGACTATCCTTCCACCCACACCATCACAGCTGATGAAGTTTGTTGGGTGAGAAATGAAATATTTTGTTATTCTTCTTTTGCAGTGGAAGTGATGTACTCTCTTCAGCAATGATTGATTATATGGTCAAAGATTAGGATTTGTCTATTTCCCATTGCCATTTTAGGATAGAGCAGGCTCTCCCTTTTGTCTGGTAACTGGGCACTGCCCTCCCTGGCCATTTTAGTTTGAGCTGCAGATTGCCTGACCTTTCTGAAATTCTAGCCGAGTCTTATGGGACTTCCCTATAGAGACAGGGTTAGTGCTCTTTTTTGAACAATGTATCCAAAATGTGTGTTTAATTAACAACACTATTTTTTTTTGAGGAAGCACTAATCTTGTATGCAGAGCCTTGATTGAGAAACAGGTGTGTGGCCAGTTCTCACATAAATTAGCATATGACTGATTTTTTTTACGGCTTCTGCTGATGAGGTTTTGAGTAGTTATACTTTTTAATTTTCTTTGCTATGGTGATGGGCCATTTTGCACATTCTATGATTGGTTTGGGAGGCAACCTGCAAATCAGCCCAGTTTCATTAAGGAGATCTAGTATTGATGGCTGTGTTCCCAACAGCAAGGGACTCTCCATGGGAGGAGAAATGAAGCTAGGGGGCTCACCAATCACTTTCTTGAATTTGTTCTGAAAAAAAGTGTAAGGACATCACATCTCCGCTATTATTGAGTCAGAAAAACACATTTTTTAAATGAGTGCACTTTTCTGCCAGAACAAGGACTGCTAGATTGCAGTATATAGATTGATATTCAGGCAGGATTAAAGAAGAGAAAATTGTACATAACTGAGTTGCAAAACTCTAAATGACTAGTAGAGACCAGTAAATTATCTCCTTGTTGCTCTTCAGTTGTAAGTGGCATAATAGTTAAGGCATCAACTAGAAAGCAGATTAGGTTTGGGGTTCTAGTCTTGTGTTCTTCATGAAGCCAGCCAGGTGACCTTGGGCCAGTCAGTTATGCTTAGCCCTAGGAAGGAGCCAATGCCAAACTACTTCTGAAAAAATTTCCCAAGAAACTGCAAAATTTTACTGTATCTAAACTGATCAAAATTTATAAATAGATGGCCAGATGCTATTTGTTCTGTTAAAAATCCTGAAGTTTTCTTCTTTCAGAATTCCTTATATAAACAAAGCTATCTTCTTCATTATTGGTCTTCCTGATAAAATCTCCAGCTGTGTGTAAATTTTCATCAGCTTTAAGGGTGAGAAACTAGGCTTATTTTACTTAAGCTATACTATATTCATTCAGCCTGTAGTTGCTGTTCCTTCAGCTTAAAAAGCAAATTTGGTGTAAATGGCTCCTGCAGAACTTCAAAGCTGACAGTCAAGATGAGAGCAGGTTTTAAGCAAGGAAATGACATATCTGAGCAGTGATCAGTTTTGCTCTCTAGGCAAGCCTATTTAAAACCACTTTCCATTTAAAATATAGCAATAAAATACCAGGCTAGCAAGCCTCCTGATAAGGCTAAAAGCAATACATCCAAATCCAATCTAAATTTGACATTGCCTAGAACAAGAATTCACATTGATAAGTTAGGACTCATTTACAGTGCAATAAATGGGTGGGTAGCTATAATATGGGTATTAAACTTGTAAAATATATTGATGGCAAGCAAGAGCTAAATAAATAATTTACTGTGAATAGATTGGAAATCTTTACATGGTATTTAATTGACCATTCATGCTCCTGTGTTCTTGATGGCTTTCCATTTTGTATTTTCTTATAATTCTCTCTCTCTCTCTCTCTCCCCCTCCCTCCCTCCGTGTGTGTGTGTGTGTGTGTGTGTGTGTGTGTGTGTGTACTGGAGCTCAGTTTTCCCATGTGCATTTCATTTACAACACTGATTAACTCCCTCTCTATCTTGTCAATCAATTACATTCTTCCAGACATGCCTGTTTAGAATAATTAACTGCCTTTCCTGCATATGAAGCAACTCCTTTCATTTGTGAATCCATCTTGAAAGTGATGTTCTTTGTGAATGTTTCTGGGTCAGAAAATTATTGGCATTATAAAGAATAATGTTTCTATTTTAATCATGGCTAGTTGTATAAGCCACAATAGCTGGAGTTACACATTATTTTAAGATGTAAACCATGGTCACTAATCAAAATGGATGGGTTCATGCAACATGCTATTCCCAAGCATGTTGGACAAGACAAATCTGGTATTGTGGTTAAGATATCAGGAGACTATCAGTTTAGACAAGAAGCCACCTGGGTAACCTTGGTCAGACACTCTTTTTCAGTTTTAGGAAGCAGACAATCGCAAATTATTTCCAAAGTCATGCCAAGAAAATCATCAGGCATCAAGGCTGACTTAAAGGCATTAAAATAATAAAGTAAAATAAAGTAAAATAAAATATTCCCACCAAGCAAACTACATTATGAACCAGTCAATGTTTTCCTGTCTAGACAAGCTATGATAAATAAAGATACTGGGAAGTAAATTCCTATTAACATTTCCAATTTTTCACTCATCTGAATACTAACATGGTATACTTAAAAATGACTTGATGGCACATAATCAATCAATGACAATAAAAGCAAAGAAGCAAAATCTATGCAAATGTTCCATTGTGATCATGAGTTTGGAGCCAAATCTCCTTAAATCTCTGGTACAAACTACAAATTATACTCTTTCACTCTATTCCAATTTTTGAATTCTGAAAGCACCACAATGCTATTTAATAGTCTGTGCTATGTGATACAGAACTATTTTTAAAGACAGCTTCTTAAATGTGATGTACTATAGAATTTAATAATGGTATGATGACATTGTCAGGTTTTTTTTACTCCATTCTTTGTATACTTATCTTTTTCACAGATTTTGCTGAATCTCTGCTGGAATACCTATGTAATTACTGCCATGATTGTCATCTATATGAAAAGAAAAGATCCAGATGATAAACCTAGTTTCAAGATTAGTTCAGGTAGGTGAATGTTAATCTACAGCTGCTGAAGTCTCAAGATGTTTCTGTATGATAGCTTAATCTTGACAAAAAATATATTAATTAGTATTACAGTATTTCACTTTCTTATGGACCCTATAAAGGTCCCCAGTAGTAAACCATACAGATAAAGTCATCACATATACAGTATTAAACATAGCAATGTACCATATTTTTCAGAGTATAAAATGCTCCAGACTATAAGACACATCTACCTTTTTTGGTGAGGAAAACAAGAAAAAGAAATCTGCCTCTGCTTCCCAACAATTTTACCTCATTGCAGCAAACAGCCAATAGCCTGCTTTACTTTCATTTTCGTTTTCAGCATAAAACAAAAATTTAGCAGAAAAAAACTCTGCTCCCAGCAATTTATCTCCTTGCAGCAAGCAGCAGAGGCCTGCACATCAATAGGCCATGGCAATCCCAGCAGCCTGAAACAGATGAGAGTTGAAGGCCGATCCAACAGACAATCAACTTGTGCTAATTAGGCTGTGCTGAAGCTGAAATGGGCTGTTTCTTCTTGCTCCTTCTGCAAGGAGGTAAATTGCTGGGAGGAAGAGGCCAAAGGGTTGGGGCCAGTGGGTAGGCGGGGCTACATTCAGTGTATAAGATGCACCCAAATTTTCACTCCCTTTTGGGGGGGGGGGAAGTGCATCTTACAATTCGAAAAATATGGTATCCTAATATAAGCAAGATATTTGGAGCAGGCAAGCTTCGGCTAGCTCAAGCTTCAGCTAGCTCAAGGGTGTCAAACTCAATTTCATTGAGGGATGCATTACGGTTGTTTTTGACCTCAGGAGGGCTGGGGGGCATGGCCAGGGTGGGTGTGGCCAGCTCAACATCACTTGTTGGGGGCATTTGTAGTGGCCTGAGCGCTCTGCCAGCGAAAATAGAGCTCGGGAGAGCTGTGTGCTTTTTTGCTGGCAGAACCACTGGCCAATCCTTCACTATTTCTAGGGCAGCCCCATGGGCAAGATCTAAGCCTTGAGTTTGACACCCCAGGTCTAGCTCACCCAATAGTAAAAGATTATGGGAGTTAGTTCATAAAATTTTAAAGCTGCCAAATTTTTCCCTTTTCACGTAGCTAAAGTATTAGTACTGCCTTTTTACTTACTCGTTTTCTTTCTTTCAACACAGTTAGCCCCTATTACCATTTGCTTATATCATCTGCTTAAGAAAAAAAAATCTGCTCAGTCCCAATTGAGCTCATGCATTGAAAAATCTACCTCAAAAAGGCAGTCATAAGAAGGCATGGCATGATTAAAATTTTACTAGCTGTTTTCATAAAGACCAGAGAGCTTTCTTCTTAGGTATCAGCTCACCCTTTAATAACTAAGATAACAAAACTGTGTGTATATTTATAATATGCATACTGTATCTACTAAGTGCAAGCAAAACTTAACAGAATTAATTGAACAATCACAGCAAAGGAGGTCAAAACCCAACAAAAACTGAAATACTCATAATGACCCTAGAGAATTTAAACAGATGGACTCTTGTAAAGCTAAGAGGATTCCTGCTGGTGAGGATATTTAGGTAAAATTCAAAATGCCTCATTAAATTGCTGGTTTGCTGTGTGGTGCCACTGATGTGGATCAGGCCAGGGATACATCATCAATGTACATATGAACCATGCCCATATGTTGGGTATGGATTGACTTGCAAAATTCATGCCTATTTCCACATTTGAGCCCTTTTTGAAATTTCATAGGCAGAGCACCTTTTGAGGGCTTTTGTCCAGCTCACCAGAGTGGAAGAAATAAGAGGGAGTCCACGGATTTGAAGCTTTCATCCTTCCCTGTTTTGCAATGGTGGTTCTAAAGGATTGTAGTCAGATTTCACCTGCTTATGAAGGGAAAAACAAAGTGTTCTCTTTCAGGAACAGAGGAAAAGTTGATAGAGAACAACAGCAATCTGCAGTTTCTTCACCTTAGCATGAACAATCAACCAATTTAGTCTCATCCACTCTTTAGTCTTAGAACAAATTAAGGGATTAAAAGAATAGATTAAGGACAGAGAGCCCACCCTGAAATCCTATAGATGAGGCTATAAAAACTATTCAAATATAAAAAGCACCAAAAAACCATGTGAGAAAGTAAGAATCAATATTTTAGCAAAGCAGGCCAGTGTTTGTTTGCTACCAAGAAAATTTCAAAGGTAATAGCAAGTAAGCATCCAAAAATTAATTGGATATTCACAACTGTAAAGGGCTATAATGGTTGCCTTTCTTAGTTCAAATAAAATCCAATATTTTTGATCTTGACCTCTCTAGACACTAAAGTATTGCAAGCTTTTGGATGATTAAATCGCCAGTTCATCAATGCAATTTTTCTCCTCAGAGATTAAAAGAAGTGGATAAATGAAAGAATAACTATGTAGTAAAATAGGATTGAAGGTGAGTGGATTGGCGTGTTAAAATAGGCAATTCCTCAAGATATTATAGAAACTGTAGCTGTCATCAGAGTTGTTTAGCTAATCGTTGCCTTTTTGACATACTTAGATTTGGAAACATAAAAGCACAGAATTATAAGTCAAGGAGGGTCTGTTACACCTGGTCACTGCAGGAAAACAAAGTGAAGTATCTTGGAGAGATGACTATTTTGCCTTCACTAGAGACCATCAGAGAGAAGGGCAATAAGAGCATTGTTCCTATGAGGTGCAGCTGTTTTAAGGTATAGTAGGACCCGTCAGCATAAACAACTTGTTTTACTGTGACTATAGGCCACAGATTATTTCTTGAAAGCAAGAATGTATAATAATATCCTCCAGCTGCAACCTGGCCACCAGAAAGATAGCCAATCAGGAGTCATGGTAACTGTGATCTAGGAAAAACATAAAGTCATTGTTGTGGCAAAAACAGAGGAAGGGACTGAAATTTGGAAATCATTATAATTTATTTCCAGTTGGTTTACACAAACGAATCTCCAAATTTAATTTGAGAATCTAAGAATTATATTTCCAAGATTTGAAGAAGGATTTTTCCCAGTTCTTCCAAAAGATTTCAGGCCTTTAGACTTGAAGCATCAATCTTGATAAGAAATATAGGCATTATGTTTTTTATTTGCTCTTTCTTTGAATATGCTTGCTGAATTACAAGCTTACCTTTTATGGCCTTACAAAGATTTGATTCAAAGATGTTTTGCCTGAAAGTTCTTTTTTAATATATATGTAATGTATTTTGAACTTTAAGAGGGAATTTTGGGCGGGAAAATTGCACGTTGCTGATTGGTTGAAGCCTCAACCAAAAGAATATTTAAAGAGGGGTTTTTGCCGGTTGTCCTTGCTGGGGTCACAATAAACTAAAGAGCTGTTGTCACTCACTGGTCTCCTGCCTCTCCATTGCCCGAACTTAACAATATATATTAATTTGCATCTTCACCATTTAATTTGTGGAGCTTGTATCATAAATGCAAGAAAGCAGAGATGAAAATTTGATTCAAAGATGATTCATTGCACCAGGCCAAATATGCTCAAATTGATTTGGTTATTCAATGGGTTTTTGCATACAAGCATAAATTTATTACACTAAAAATCTATGAATTGATCTGGCAGTTTGAATAGATTTTCAGTACAGAATTGCAAATTTGAATGGAATCAACAATTCAATTTTCATCTTGCCTGATCTCTAAATCCTTATAACAACTGCTGCAAGCTTGTGGGGATTCATTTTCTTACTTAAGCTACTTGCCTCTACTTGCAAAGCTTTCCTAGGGATTCATTATCCCAATTCCTTTGACCCTAGAGATAGTCCTAGATTGGAAGAATGTGCAGCAGCCATTTCAGGTAGCCATTTTGAGGAAGATAACTAGGTCTGGGCTGAGATAGCCTTCTCCACATTGACATGGTTGTCCACTGAGATGGCACTTTACTTTTGATGAAGGTAATCACTTCACAGAGACATTTTTTTTCTGAGGTAAAGAATTAGATAAACAAATAAGGTTATTGAGAAATAAAAATGCAGTTGGTAGTGTTAAGTTTGGGTATTGACGAGGCAGGAGACCAGGTTAGTGACAACAGCTCTTTAATATAGTGTGACCCAGCAAAACTCTGGAGAAAAACCTCTCCTTATATACACTTCAGCCAGAGGCTGCATCCAATCAGAAGCGAGATACTTCCCGCCTAAAACTCCCGCCAAAACTTACAGTAATACATTACACTCCTTCCCTCCCAGAAGGCACTTTGCCAATATTTACATATTACTTCTCTACGTAGTCCCGCAGGTACGTGGGGCGTCTCCTGACTCTCCCGGACCTGCGCAATTCACTTTCTGGAGTTGAGTCGAGCTTGCCGGAGGGGCTTTTCGTTCCTCTGAGCTCCTCCTCCCGGCCATCCGGCCCTGGATTATTTGCCGGCTCGGACCTGCTGTCCTCTAGAGGGACCGGAGGGTGTCGCTGGACTTCGCCTGACTCAGATAAGTCTCTGTTTGGTTCTACGCTTTCTGTTTGTTCTCGGCTCCAGTCAGCTGTGGGGTTAATTAAATCATAGTCAGGGCTGGTCTCGCCTAATTCTGCCTTATCGCTCAATCTGTTTCTTAATTGATCTATGTGGCGCCCAACCTCTGCCATCGTCTATTTCCACTAGGTAAGATTTGGGGCCCGTTTTGTCTATGACTATCCCCCTCTTCCAGCTTGGGCCGTCGCTGTAATTATGTGCCCACACTGAGTCTCCTATGTTTAATTCCCGGATTCTATCTGGTTTTGTTTTGAACCCGTCCTGCACGTAGTTCGGGTGTAGCCGGTCTAGTGGGCACCGTAGCTTCCGCCCCATTAATAGCTCGGCTGGGCTGCGGCGGTGGCCACACAGGGGTCCTGTGTTGACGGTTAGGAATGCGTCGATGTGTGCCTGCCAATCGCCGGGCCGCTTCGTGATAGCGCTTCTTCGCACTCCGAACAAAACGTTCAGCAAGGCCGCCCGACGCAGGGTGGAACGGCGCTGAGAGGGCATGTCGGATGCCCTCTTCAGCCAGGTACCCTTCAAATAATGCTGCGGTGAACTGTGGACCGTTATCGGACACGAGGGTGTCCGGTAGCCCGTGCGTGGCGAAAAGGTGTTTTAGTGCTGCAATGACAGCTCCGCGGTTGTGGATTTCATTAAGATGATCTCCAGCCATTTGGAGAATGCATCCACCACAATTAGAAATGTTTGGCCGTGGAAGGGCCGGCAAAATCAATGTGTATGCGGGACCAAGGGCCTTGGGGTTTCTCCCACTCCAACACTGGGGCCGAGGTGGTAGTGGTCTGATTCCTGACATACCTGGCATCGCCAACCCTGTCACCGATTTCCTGTCCATTAGGGGCCACCAGACATAGCTCCTGGCTAGCCCTTCATCCTTACAATTCCTGGGTGACCTCATGCAGTAGTTCCAGGACTTTTTCTCAGCTTCTCTGGAACTACCACCCTATCCCCCAGAGCAGGCACCCCTTGCACAGACAATTCCCTCTTTTCTTTGCAAACTCTCTAAACGGTCGCCCGCGCAGCGGGCCATCCCTTTGAACCCAACCGATTACAGTTCTTAAAACAATGTCCCGGTAGGAGGCCGAGCCACTTCCTGCGATGTGACTGGGCCAGAGTCCCAAGAGTCAATTAGTAGAACGGGGTGCCCGGAGTAGGGTCCTCGATTTCCCGGCAATGGGCATCTGCTCAATGCGTCCGCATGCCCCAGCTCTTTCCAGGTCGATGCTGCAGTTTGTAAGAGTAGGCGGCCAGAAAAATAGTCCATCTGGTCAGCCGGGGTGATAGTGCCACTGGCGTTGGGCGGTCGCCAGCCAGTAATCCCAATAGCGGTCTGTGGTCAGTGATAATTTCAAAGTCTCTCCCAAAATCGTATTCGTGAAATTTTTTCACCCCTGACACTATTGCGAGAGCCTCCCTATCTAGCTGGCTGTAATTCCTCTCAGCCGGGACATCGCTCGTGAATAGAACGCTATAGGGGCTTCAGTGCCGCTTTGGGAGTCTGTGGCTGGCACAGCTCCTACTCCATAGGGGACGATCACAAACCAATACTAACGGCAGTCTGTTGTTGTATTGTATTAACAGGCTATCGCTTGATAGCAAACTTTTACTGCCTCAAATGCCCTATTCTCTGACTTCCCCACGACCAAGCAGTGTTTTTCCAAGCAATTTATGCAGCGGTTCAGCAACGGTTGCCTTGTCTTTTAAAAACACGGCGTAAAGTTTACCAGACCCAGGAAAGCCTGGAGTTCTGTCTTGTTTTTGGGTGCTGGGGCTCTCTTTATCGCCTTGACTTTGCTCTCAGTGGGTGAATCCTTTTTGTCTATTCTATAGCCCAAAATTCAACAGATTCGACCCCTATCTGACACTTGCTTGCTTTGACTTTTAATCCTGCCGCCTAAAATTGCCAAAACTTTCCTTAACCGCTTCCCCAGTTCTCTTAAATCTTCCCTGATACCAACACATCATCGAATAGGGTACGACTCCGGTAACCCTTGTAGGAGCCGCCCATCAAATTTTGAATAGCCCGGGCCACACTCACCCCGAACTGTAACCGGTGCACTTAAAGGCACCCGTGCGTTACAATGGTCTGGGCTTCAGCTGTGCTAGCATCTACGGGTAGCTGTTGGTACGCTTGTGCCAAGTCTAATTTGGCGAAAACTTGTCCGTGCCTAGTGAGTGCAATAAGTGTTGCACTACTGGAACTGGGTAGGCGCTTTTGCAATGCTTTGTTCAAGGTAGCCTTGTAATCAGCGCAAATTCTTATGGACCCGTCTGGTTTTATAGGGTGACGATTGGCGTCTCCCATTTGGCATGGTCAACTGGCACTAGTATCCCTGGCTGACTAATTTATCTAACTCTTTGTCGATTTTAGGTTTGAGTGCAAAAGGAACCCTCCTTGCCTTTAACCTAATGGGAGCTATTTGGGGTCTAAATTGAAGGAGATAGGGGTCCCTTGTACTTGCCTAAACGGTCCTCGAATACGCCTGCGAATTCCTCCATTAGGGCGTTTGCAGGTTGCATCCGCTCGGTGGACGCCAGTCACCCCATTCCCAACGCCTGAACCAGTCTAGCCCCAGCAAGCTTGGCAAGGTTCCTCGACTAACGTGATGGGCAGGGTCTTTTCGTATGTCCCGTGCTTGACCTCGACGGTCGTTGTCCCTCGAACAGGGATGCGGTTGCCCTGGTAATCCTGCACCCGGAGCCGTTGTTTCTGTAGCTTGCGCTTTGCGATGTGCGGCAAGGCTTTCACAAAAGTGTCCCAGGACATGATTGTGATTGCTGATCCTGTGTCTACTTCCAGTCGGCACGGTACGCCTTCAATTGTCGGGTTTGTGAAGATCTTTTCTTCGATGCGGGTAGCTGCGTGGTCTATGGTAACAGTCATTCGGTTTGACTTCGCGCTCTTTCTTTCCTGGCCAATCGCGGGTCGCCTCGCCGATCTCGCGCTCTGATTGGCTGGTTTGAAATTTCGGCGGGAATGTGGGGTTTGCATCTCTGACTCAGAGCCGCTCTGATTGGCCGATTTGAATTTTCGGTGGGAAGGTTGGGGTGCTCGGCCAACTTGAGCCAGGTGCCCTTCCTTTCACACCGCCGCAAATGGCGCCCTGAACTTACATCTTTGGCGCTGATGTCGCCCGCAACTTCCGCATTCCTCCGGGTCTTCCTTGTCGATTTTCCGGTGTAGTGGACTTCTTCCTCCTCTTCGCTGGTTGACTCACGATAGGTTTCTTCGTGGTGGACTGTGCTCGGCTTTGCGCCCGCCATCGGCGTGAGTCGCTTTTGTAAGGTGTCTGCTGCATGGTTGGACATCTCATGGGCTCTGGCTTCGTCCAGAGCGTTTGCCAATGTCAGGTTGCTCTTGGCTAGCAACCGTCTCCTCAAACGGATGTCTCTGACCCCCCGTATAAGTTGTTCCAGCAGCTCTTCGTCCAGATCGCGGTACTCGCAATGCTTGGAGGCTTGTCTCAGGGCTGCCATGTAGTCGCTGATAGACTCGCCTTCTTGTTGCCTGCGCTCCCCAAACTCGCATCACGAACGATTTGGACGGGCTGGTGCGTAGTGATTCTTCAGGAGGGTCTGAAGGGTCTGCCACGATACGGAGTGTAGCGGTGTTGGCTCCGCTAGGGCTTCTGCGACGGCGATGACTGCGGACCCACAGTGGCTTATGAAGTAAGCCCGCTTTGCGGTTGTCGGAGACTCCTGTAGCTCGCTTGCCTCCAGGAAACTTTCAAACGGGTCAAATATATTCCCATGTCTCCTGGGCAGGGTCAAACGGAGTGGGTGGCGTGTAGCCGGTCATCGCTGCATTCGCTATCACCTTGCTGGGTTTGATTCTCGTAGTGAGTTCAGCTCTGTTCTGGTGCTCTGCCTCAAGATCCCACCTTCGTCGCCAATGTTAAGTTTGGGTATTGACGAGGCAGGAGACCAGGTTAGTGACAACAGCTCTTTAATATAGTGTGACCCAGCAAAACTCTGGAGAAAAACCTCTCCTTATATACACTTCAGCCAGAGGCTGCATCCAATCAGAAGCGAGATACTTCCCGCCTAAAACTCCCGCCAAAACTTACAGTAATACATTACAGGTAGCATATCCTTTCCTTACTATTAGCTCCATGGAGTCAGATCTCAGGATTATTTGCTACGTGGCTATCAAGCATATTTTTAATGTTTGAAGAATAGATAACTAAAGCTGCAATTCAAGGTTCATTTATTCAAAGGATACGATTCCCAACCACCATGAAATTCAGATTTATTTCTGAGTAGACAATGAAAGAATTATTCTGTAATTAAAATGCTTTACTCCAGTATTTGTCAACATGTTAGCTAGGGATTTCTGGAATTTGAAATTCATACATCTTAAAGTTGCTGAGTTTACTGCTTTAGTCCAATTATGGAAGAGAGAAATCTTAAAACCGTGAGCACTGTTCTTTTTTTTTACTTTTAAGGTTTAAAAGCAGAATCCAGTGAACTGCAATTCAAAATCATATTCTCACTTTTATTTATTTTTTGTTCCCAACCACATTGTCATGAACCAAATGTACTGGTATGTTTTTGGAAATATATACCGCTTTTAAAAGGTTTACTTATCCTAAACAAATTTCATTATCCTATGCTATCAAATTATGTCTTCCAATAAATAGATTATATAATAATCTATTCAGGCTAAAGACAAACATTGGAAAAATAGGTTTGTTTTTCCCATCCCTGCTGTTGTTTTTCTGTACTCTTTATTGTAACTATATTAAGCAAATGGCAATATTTACCTGGCCTCAGTGAGATGAGAGAGTAAGGACAGTTAGACTTATATAATACCTGACTGCTATCTGCTATCTGAATAATTTTGAGAGTTGAAGTCTTAAAGTTACAAAATTGAGAATATTGCTGTAAGTGCACCATATTTCCATAGTATGGATGCATCCAAGGAGTCACCCAAGTTTTGTTCAAAAGTATTATTACCTTTTTGCTACTGCTTTTATTTCACCACTACCACCAGATAATTCAGCAGAAGCAGCATTACTTTAAAATTGACAAGTTAAAATGCCCACAGGATTGTTTTAATTGCAAAGAATATTTTTCCAGAATTTAGCTTTCTGCTAGGGGATTAAACATGAACTGTTGTACATGATATTTGTCACAATCTAAAATTCATTGGTAATCTGTTGGTGGATGGGTATGTTCATTAATTTTGAGACAGGACTACAAGAGCCATAACAATAGGATTATTTTCAGAAAAATTAAGATGGGTGCAAAATGATGAGCTATGTGTAGTGATATCATCATGCGATGCTACATTATGTACTTGTAATCTGATATCATGATATTATTTGCCTCCCCTCTGTGAACCCCAAACAAAGTAGACAAATGATGAGTAATAGTCGAAGAAGTCCTTTGTCTCACTGTCCTTATGAGTTTCCAATATAGGTGGCCCAGAATAGTCGACTAAATAAGCCATTGGCCTGAAAGGGCCTGACAGGACCATGCCAGATCCATGAGCAAACTGGGAGACTACCAAGAAAGATATTTCAGTCAACAAATGGCTGGGAGATTGCTGTTGCCCATCTCTAATCTAACTAATCTAACTAATGGTTAGGAACAATGTTTTTTCACTCAAAGAAATCCATAGAGTAATTGTGTTCATTTATAATAAAAACATTAAGTCAAAATAACATGCTAAAAATTAAGTGCATATTTTGAGGCAAGGTCTCTGTTCATATCATCATACATACAAGGAATTGTAGAAAGCTACATTTTGAAAAAAAATGTGAAAAAGTATTTATTTGCCTTTACCCAGTTTTCTAAACTAAAAAGCTCCAAATATATAATCATATGGAATGTGCTCTCATTCCACCCACATTTTGATTGTGTCTTTCTATGCTTTTTCCAGCTATGGTCCACGTGACGAAGTGACAGCTCCTTAAATTGGTCTGACATTACTTGTTTACAGTTTACTGTATTCTCTATGATTGCTGTACCTAAACATACTCCAGGAATTATTAGACTTCATTACTAAAGCCACAGTCTGTGGCCTGTGGTATCCTAACTGCATATGATTTGTTTTCTAGCATTATAAGGTACAAAGATAGTTTTAATGATTCCATGTAATGCATTATTTATTACTGAGATTTTAATAACTCTGAGCTGTCTAGAATTCAGGATAGAGCAGTGGATACAATTCAAGCATAAATTGCATAAATGAGTAAAATAAATGGTGTTCCTTTATTACCTTATTTAAATTCCATGGAAGAAATCCAAGATAGCGAACAATTACAAATTAAAAGCATTTCCCAAATGTAAAGACAACCTAATAAGAAGGAATGGTATGATGTTAAATAGGAAAAAAAAAACCTGACATAGCTCTAAAAAATTCAACAGTGAAGATGATTCAGTGAACATAATGATCTACCAGATTTACTGGGGACCATATTCAATATGTGGGAATACACACACACACGTGTGTGTGTGTGTGTGTGTGTGTGTGTGTGTAAAATATGTTATATGCTATAATATATGAAAAGATGAGTAAACTTGAGGGAGAAAACAATGACATAAAATAAGTAGGAATGTCTTGTGCAGGGAATTGGGGAGGGGGCTGAAAAAAGAGTTTAGTGTTTTCTTGGTTATGTGAAGCCTTTGTTAAAGTTGGGTGTTTCCAACATCCACATGGTAGACAGCTCTTGGCAGTTGTGATCCAAGGAGATGCATAAAAGTTGTCAGTCTCTCAAGTGGTCCTGCAAATTGACTCTGTTTGCCAGACAAATTTCTACAATAGAATAGAATAGAATAGAATAGAATAGAATAGAATAGAATAGAATAGAATAGAATTTTTTATTGGTCAAGTGTGATTGGACACACAAGGAATTTGTCTTGGTGCATATGCTCTCAGTGTACATAAAAGAAAAGAAACCTTCATCAAGGTACAACATTTACAACACAAATGATAGTCAATATATCAATATAAATCATAAGGATTGCCAGCAACAAAGTTACAGTCATACAGTCATAAGTGGAAAGAGATTGGTGAGGGGAACGATGAGAAGATTAATAGTAGTGCAGATTTAGTAAATAGTTTGACAGTGTTGAGGGAATTATTTGTTTAGCAGAGTGATGGCCTTTGGGAAAAAACTGTTCTTGTGTCTAGTTGTTCTGGTGTGCAGTGCTCTATAGCGTCGTTTTGAGGGTAGGAGTTGAAACAGTTTATGTCCTGGATGTGAGGGATCTGTAAATATTTTCACGGCCCTCTTCGTGATTCGTGCAGTATAGAGGTCCTCAATGGAAGGCAGGTTGGTAGCAATTATTTTTTCTGCACTTCTAATTATCCTCTGAAGTCTGTATCTTTCTTGTTGGGTTGCAGAACTGAACCAGACAGTTATAGAGGTGCAAATGACAGATTCAATAATTCCTCTGTAGAATTGGATCAGCAGCTCCTTGGGCAGTTTGAGCTTACTGAGTTGGCACAGAAAGAACATTCTTTGTTGTCCTTTTTTGATGATGTTTTTGATGTTAGCTGTCCATTTTAGATCTTGCGATATGATAGAACCTAGAAATTTAAAGGTTTCTACTGTTGATACTGTGTTGTCTAGTATTGTGAGAGGTGGAAGTATGGAAGGGTTTTTCCTAAAGTCTACCACCATTTCTACGGTTTTGAGTGTGTTCAGTTCCAGATTGTTTTGGTTGCACCACAAGGCTAGTCGTTTGACCTCTCGTCTATATGTGGATTCGTCATTGTCTCGAATGAGACCAATCACTGTTGTGTCATCTGCAAACTTCAGTAGTTTGACAGATGGAGCATTGCAGATGCAGTCATTGGTATACAGAGAGAAGTGGGGAGAGCACACAGCCTTGGGAGGCCCCTGTGCTAATTGTACAGGTATTTGATGTGATCTTGCTTAGCTTCACCTGCTGCTTCCTGTTTGTTAGGAAGCTTGTGATCCACTTACAAGTCTGTTCCGGTACCTGTAGCTGGTTTAGCTTAGTTAGAAGAGTGTCTGGAATGATGGTATTGAATGCTGAACTAAAGTCTACAAAGTCCACTCATTCTTGAGAAAGTGAGAATCAAATCTTTACTTAGTGGTGAAGCTTTGTAACCTTCGTACAATTTCCCAATATCTTTTTGCTTGTCTCACAGAATCATTGTGACAATCTCATGAACAGAGGAAGAATCATTGATTGTTCCTGATTGCTTATCTGTACCTTATGCTTATCATTAAGTGTTGTATCATTAAGTGTTAAATTGTACCCTATGACCATCATTTGTGTTGTAAATGTTTTACCTTGATGAAGGTATCTTTTCTTTTATGTACACTGAGACCATATGCACCAAGACAAATTCCTTGTGTGTCCAATCACACTTGGCCAATAAAAAATTCTATTCTATTCTATTCTATTCTATTCTATTCTATTCTATTCTATTAGAATAAACAGTGTTCAAATTGGAAATAATCAGATACACACACAAAAAAAGGGATATACAAATTGAAGAATGGAGCAATTCACTGACTTTCATTAATAAAAAGAAATCAATATAAAATACTGTGCTTCTTTTTCAAAAATCCTTTTTTTGCTAGAAGCTCCAAGAGCTTAATAAGAGATATCTGCAAGATATGGTCATAAAAGTCAAGATGTTGATCACAATGTATATAAAAAACAAGAGGAGCTTCAATCATACAATTGCAGCTGGCATCTTGTCTCTTTTTTTAAAAAAATTACACCCTCCAGAAACCCTTGATTGGTGAGAAAAGGCTTTGTTTAGTCTGCAAATAGAAAAGCAGCCTTTTTCCTTGGTGGTGAATGTTGCAGTAAACCCATGTTCACCCTACGTTGCTAAGAACAGAAAAGAAGGGCAGAAGAGACTGGTAAAAGCTTTCATATTATCCTTAAAGTGTGTTGAGGCAAATGAAAGGCCATGTAGGATATTTGCTTATGCCATTAAAAAAAGCAAGTCTTATTAAGAAAAAAAATATGTACAGCAAGGCTCCTGGGAGCAAAGATTATCCTCTTCAGTAAACATTGTTTTGATGTTTTGCTAAACAAAATCAGAAAGATTTCTTTTGCAAGGGAACAAAAACAAGAATCTCATGGAAAGAAATGCATTTAAAGACCGTAACTATAGTTCCTGCCTATCTCCAGCCCATCCTCACACCTCCCAATTATAAACGGGAGGCAAGTACAACAAAATGGCTACCATACCGCATTTTTCTTTTATTGGATTCATATTTATTCATATGTTTATAAAATTTATAGACAGCTCATCATATCTTAAGATAAATCTATGCTGTCATATCTATTCTATTCCCTAACATACCCTAACAATTAAAGCATCCACAATAAATCAACATTTATCTAAGTAACACCAAGGCAATTAATTAATTAACCAATTGGACAGAACTCTACATTCATAGAAATATATGTGGACAATATTAATGGATTGTGCGCACATAACATGTTTAACCAAGTCAGTTAAAGGTCGGTTGCTTATACACTCACAAAACATGCCACCTTACTTAGTTGTTTGTGGGTTAGCATGTAACCACCATATTTTAGCTAATTTTTAATTACTGAATTGCAGAAGCATATAATTCAGTAATTGAGTAAATATGTCGTGTGAATGAAGTCTGTGAGGTATTAGTCTGATTACTGATTGCTTAGAACAGCATTAAGCAGTCTTCTGGGAGCACGTCATCCACAGGTTCTGTAGTGTTCCAAGCAATGGCAGAGAATCTTGAACACTGGAAATGACATTCTTGGCTGAACCATTGCTTCAAATGTCAGGCAGGAGTTACTGAGTTACTAGTTGAGTGACATTACACAGGTAACATACATAGAGATAAGGCAAAAGTATTAACTATCTTATTTCCTGGATTGATTGCGCAATGAGTATACTCAATTTGGGTCTTCCCCAGTTATAGCATACCAAAGAAGAAAATGTGACTTCACTGTATTAAAGCAACCAGGGAAAGCAACTGTGACTAAGAAAACTGAAGAATGTCCAGAAAAAGTAGTATTAAGGCAATGCCAAAAAAAGATTCTTGAATGATGACATTCATTCTCTATGTCTATCTGGGTTTTCAATTGGAACCTACAATTTCTGCCCTTCGAACAACTCAGTTTTTCAAGCTGTAATCTTGATCCATATTGTTTAAAGAAAAGTAGCCAAAAAATCCAATTGGTGACACTCTTTATATTTTGTTATTTATTCATATACTCATATGCCACCCATAGAGGTGAGTCTAGTTCAGATATAACTCCTGAGTAGAGAGCCAAGTAAGAAGTATTATTTTTTAAAATATGTGCCTCTCTCTTTTTAACTCTAAATCAAAACCAGGTCTGTAAAATTACTGTAAGAAAAATCAAATGCAAAAAATAAATTATTTGGACAAAACATTCAAGTGGTAAATATTGTTTACATAGGTAGATGTTAAGTTTATCCACATTATACAAAGCACACCATTATAAATTACATGTATGTGGAAAGAAAAGATTTGTTTTCTATTTCATTAGACTTTTCTTGAGTAAGAATGGAAGAGCAAACACTGTCTTTCCCTGATTAATTCTATACTTCTTTTAGGATTGGAATGGATTACTGAGTTGTTCTGAATTCAGTAAATTACTGTACAATATATCTAGGCTAAAAATGCTATGTACACTGTCATAGGAAATAGTTTATTTTTTGAAAAAGCCTATACAAGTTTGTAAATTAGTAATACTTTAATCCCACTGAAGGCATTGGGGCTTTAGTCAGTTAGCATTTAACAGGGCTGATACAATCCAATGCATGAAAAAAAAATTCAGAATAGCAACATTTAAGTTTTGAGTTTATACTCTATTGAACTTATTACTCCATATAAAAATGACAAAAATTGTTCATTTCCACAATGCTGATAAAGTCTTTTAAAATCATGACTGTGAAATAAATACGTGGATGTCTCATTTTTGATTGGTTAATATATTTATATGCAAGAATACTTATATGATATATTTTATTGTGTTTTTTTCTATCTTTCCAAATTGATTCTGATAAATGCAAACTTTAACAATGTGCAAAATTTGTCAAATATGTTTTTGGCATATTATCTATTGGAACAAAATATTTTTTAAACATATAAGATTAAGTGGACTATATCATTCAAGTTAATGTTGTGTCCTATAGATAAAGTGATTATATCATGTAAATGTGATGATAAAAAGGAGATTAAAATTTAACAATACAACACTCAAAGTAGTAAAATGTTTTATCTTCCTTACAATTAGTCATTAGATGAATTTGCTTTGTCAATATAGAATAGAATAGAATAGAATAGAATTTTATTGGCCAAGTGTGATTGGACACACAAGGAATTTGTCTTGGTGCATATGCTCTCAGTGTACATAAAAGAAAAGATACGTTCATCAAGGTACAACATTTACAACACAATTGATGATCAATATATCAATATAAATCATAAGGATTGCCAGCAACAAGTTATAGTCATACAGTCATAAGTGGAAAGAGATTGGTGATGGGAACTATGAAACGATTAATAGTAGTGCAGATTCAGTAAATAGTCTGACAGTGTTGAGGGAATTATTTGTTTAGCAGAGTGATGGCCTTCGGGAAAAAACTGTTCTTGTGTCTAGTTGTTCTGGTGTGCAGTGCTCTATAGCGTCGTTTTGAGGGTAGGAGTTGAAACAGTTTATGTCCAGGATGCGAGGGATCTGCAAATATTTTCACGGCCCTCTTCTTGATTCGTGCAGTATACAGGTCCTCAATGGAAGGCAGGTTGGTAGCAATTATTTTTTCTGCAGTTCTAATTATCCTCTGAAGTCTGTATCTTTCTTGTTGGGTTGCAGAACTGAACCAGACAGTTATAGAGGTGCAAATGACAGATTCAATAATTCCTCTGTAGAATTGGATCAGCAGCTCCTTGGGCAGTTTGAGCTTACTGAGTTGGCGCAGAAAGAACATTCTTTGTTGTCCTTTTTTAATGATGTTTTTGATGTTAGCTGTCCATTTGAGATCTTGCGATATGATAGAACCCAGAAATTTGAAGGTTTCTACTGTTGATACTGTGTTGTCAAGTATTGTGAGAGGTGGAAGTATGGAAGGGTTTTTCCTAAAGTCTACCACCATTTCTACGGTTTTGAGTGTGTTCAGTTCCAGATTGTTTTGGTTGCACCACAAGGCTAGTCAACCAAAACAATCTGGAACTTACAATTAGTCATTAGATGAATTTGCTTTGTCAATATACAGTACCAGAGTCTTCATCCCAAAGGGGCTTTTTCAATAAATGAAGCTTTTTGGGTGAGAAGAAAAACATCTTAAAAACAAAGAAAATCCAGTTGAATCTTGAAAAAGCCCCTTTGGGATAACCATGACCTGGATGACTGAGAATCTCCATAGACATTTATTAGAGTCTAGATAGCTGAGAGGTGGCCAAGAAAGTGGAGATAATTGTAACCTATTCCATATACTAGACTTAGTTTGGGAAAATATTCATAGAACGATAAAAACGTTTAACAAAAATGTATTCATGAAATAGATCCATCATATTAATTGTCTAAATCATTGGTCTTTCTCACAAGCAATCACTACTTTTATAAGATAAATTTGTGGTTCACTTGTTCCATAGTTTTCCAATTTTTCTATTTTTGTGCTTTGAAATCGCTTCATATCGTATTTAAATTAACATCATAGTCAAATCTGTGGAACCAATTACCTATTTCTGCACTTCAAGCATCCTCTCTATTTTTCTTTGAATGTTGTTTTGAAAAGATCTTAATTTCCTTTACTCAAAGAATCATGAGAAAGCAGCATGAAGTCTTTTAAGTTGCAAAAGTAAAAAAAACAGTGTGGTTCCCCCCCTCCCCAGTCATTTTATGTGCTTTTTTTTGGGGATACACAAAAGGTGATGCTATAAAGAGAACAGGAACTTGTCCTTAAGTTATTTATTGTACCTCATTGGCATATATGTGTGTGGATGTGTGTGTGTGTATATGTATATGCATAAACTATGAAAAGTAATGTACTGTATGTTTATACATACATTATTTTACATGTAAAATATCTGAAACATGAAGAAGAAAGGGTGTAGCTACTTCAATTATTGTAACATATCCATATAGATGTTTTCTATAGTAGTTTTAATAGCGAATGAATCATCCAATCATTTTGCCATAAGCACAGCCTCCATATTTCATTTCCATTCACAACACAAAATTTACAGTGCTGTAAGAGAAGAGATCCTACTTAAAGCAAATGTCCTTCACATCATGGTGAACTGTAGCTATATCTATACAGAAAAAATGCCATAAAGGACCTTTCACAATTGCTGTTAATGACAGCAATTTTCCAGAACAGTTTGTGTCTGCTGTGAATACTAAAACTAAGAAATCATCATTATAACTATACTATATTCTGACTATGACTCCATGAATCTAATAGTTCTTGGTCCACATGATTTCCAGGGTTTTGGGTCTCAAACAGGACAAATAAAATGCAACCCAGTATTTGGTATCCCAAGTTAGTGTGGTCTGGGTATCTTGAATTACATCTCCCAGAATTCCAAATATAGGGTTATCAAATTGCAGCTGGTAATATAAAAGGAAGTTTTTTGCACATTTAAAAAATAATAATTTGAAAGCAGAAGTTTCGGAAGCCCAAGCTTCCCCACCCCCTTTGTAAATATGTAGCATTAAAGAGTGTCTCCAGGACCAAAAAGAAGCTAAATTGTCCTCATTTTTATATACAAGTCTATATAATAAGCTTAGGCTATTATTATCTACATTGTTATAAATCTATTTTATTAATTATGACTAATAAGAACATATGTACTTCATATGCTTTCTCCAGAGAGGTTATTTTGAAGATTCATAGTCTTAACTGATTAATTATAAGTGTGCAAAGTCTATTGTTATCTGAACCCACTTAGGAAGTCAATATTTAATACATGTGCAATGTTATAACTATTAAAACTGATTGTAGTATATGTGTGAGACACAGTTTATTGTATTTTCAATTCAGGCATTAGTTCTTCTTCAAAATACTGCCTTTATATTCAAAGAAAAAGCTCAAGATTAGGTAGATACAGAGTCTTTCCTGCAAGTAATCAATACATTGAAAAATGGATGTGTAGGAAAAGATGACAAGACTGTGGCTTGGGATTTTGTTTGGAATATACAAAAGCTATCTTGAAAAAACACTGAAACTTGAAAGAACAGTAATGATTCCATTCTCCCTTTCTGTCCCTTAAAGCTTTCTGCTTCAGCTCTATGAGATAGTAACAGAGTGTTGGATTATTTTTTTTAAAGGAGTGGATTATGGAGTGATTTTAGAAGATTTTAGAAGAAAGGAACTAATGATAACACTCAATTCCAGCTTTAATGCTTAGAAATATTATGTATCTATAATAATTATAACAGAAAGCATGTATCAAGAACTTATAGAGAGATAAAGTGTTTCTCAGATGTAAAATAATATTGAAAAGAAGAAATTTAAATCTAACTATCTAGATTTAAGCACAAACTGCCATTTTTGTCAGTGCCTAGTAGGATCAGGTTATGTACACAATTTCTCCTTTTGCTGTTTATTGTTGTTGGTGAAAATATCTGGCTAAGAATTTGGATCAACTTTTCAGAAAATTTCCAGAAAGTAAACAGATATGAATGGACCCGCTGACATTTTTTAAAAAAATATTTCAAAAACAAAAGAACATTAAGACAGCATGTTCATAAAAAGGCAACCCCACAAAATTAAATAAGATCTTAATGAAGCAATGAATTACAATAAATTGCAATCCAAAACCATCACATGAATACATTTAAAAACACCAGCAAATTAATAAGCTGTTAAAAAAAAGCTATGATAGCCTGACATGAAAGAGGTCCTCTGTAAAGACTTGTTGCAAAGCCGGCAAAAAGAGGAGCAAATGCATTTCTCTTGCAGGCTCCTCCATCATTTAAGGCCTACTATTTTTAGATTTTACAAAATGTGGCAAATGCCAGAAAGGAAACCAGCAAAAAGGCACTTTGTAAATGCATTCCAGAAGCTGTAATGGATTTGACCCCACATTGATCTTGTGTGTACTCCGAGTCAATGGTCAAGGCAGAGAATAGAGTATTGTGGAAAGAACACTAGAAAATGTGCTCTGAATTCTAAAACAAGTGATGAGCACCTTTGTAGAGAGATGAGAGTCTGTTTACTGGATGGGATTTGAGTCTGCTGTATGCTATTGTTCATGTAATTTTTCAAAATGGAATGCAATAGGTTGAATAGGGAAAGAAAAATAGACCTACTGAAATATCAGGAGAATAAAGTAATTATTCTAGTTTCTACAGTCTCCACATTAATAGAAATATCAGTTATATTTGTTTCTCATTCTGATAAATTTCTTGGAAAATGTAGATTCTTTCCAGTATCAAAAATATTTTATTCATGGACTTCTGGTTGGCTCCGCTTTGTTGATGGCGGTCTTTTTCAGACCGCTAACCCCGTGAGTCCATAGAGCCGCCAGGACAATGCAAATCAGCTGTCCGGTGGCTTGAAAATCTCTCCCTCGGGCAAAGAGGTAGAGATGAGCATTCGGGCTGAAGTTGAGCCCCCCGGAGAAGCCCCAGAAAAATTTCTGGAGGCTTGAGGGGAATGCTCCTTCCAAAGCCTGAAAGAAGCTCCAGACCCAGTGGACATCTGCCTTTTGGCAGAAAAAAATGTAGCATCCAATCTCCATGACAGAAATGGATTTGTGATGGATTGTAACGTGGATAAAGCAGAAACTGGAGTTCTAGCATTTGTTTGCAAGAAGACTGTAAGCCCCTAATAGAGAACACATTTGTTGCGAAGATAGGAGAGAAAAAAGCAAATGGCGTTTTGTGGAATGCAAGCAAATGGCGATTTGTGGAATACAAGCAAATGGCGATTTGTGTATTGGAAACAAAAGTTAAGGAAATGCTTATTAACAGCCAGCGTGGAACCAGAAGGTATACGAGAAGATTATGATTAAATGGAAGAAATGAGAATGTTATGATTTATATTTTTTCTTCTTTTTCTTTTTTTGGGGGGGAATTATAGTGATTTAGAAGAAAAGCCTTTTGAATCTTCCCTTTTTAACTCTTTTTTGTCCTTTTTTTTCTTTTTTGCTATTGGGTAGGTTATATATTTTAAAAATGGCTTTCAAGCAAATAATATGAAAAGCTACTAAAAACTTTGAAATTTCTTCAGTCCAGATACGAAAATTAAAAGAAGATATTAAAGAGGAATTAAGGAATTTTTTACAGGAGTTTCTGGAGGCTCATTTTTCAGAAATAGATCAAAAATTTGATGAAATGGAGAAAGATATGTTGGATTTTAAGGAAGTGGTGGAAGAACAGAAGAGGGAAATGAAAATGGTAAAGGATGCAATTTCGCAAATATTAAGGTCTTGTATTCAGATGGAGGATAATATGGAAGAACTTAATAAAGTTAATTTAGAGTTGCAAAGGATAATAGAGGAAATTCAAAAGGATCAAAACAACTGGAATCTAGATAATAAGATAGAAGATAAACAGGTTAAGGTAGATAGGGCAGATGAAGAAAGAGTAATATTACAATATAGATTAATGGAATATGCTATAAGGGTGAGGGGGTTGAAGGAAGGTAGGAAGGAAAATTTAAAAGAGATTTTTACACAAGCTTTTGCTCAGATAAAGGATGTAGAACCAGAAGACTTTGAGATTAATACTGAAAGAATTTATTGTGTTAATTCTTGGTGGGCAAGATAAAATAGATTACCGAGGGATGTGGTTATTTATTTTACAACTAAAAAGGTTAGGTATGGTATTCTGCAAGCCTTTTATAAAAATAAATTTCAAATAATGGGACAAGATATAAAAATGATGAAGGAAATTCCTCCTAAAATGTTAAGAAAGAGGAGAGAATTTGCTTTTTTAGTGGATAAGTTTAAGAAACATCAAATATATTTTAGATGGGAAGTTCCAATGGGTTTGTCAGTAAATTTTAAAGGTAGAAAGTATTTTCTTAATACAGATATGAAAGCAAGAAATTTTTACACTAATGTTTTAAAGAGTGAGAATTTTTTGTTGTTAGAGGCTAAGTTAACTGGTCTGGAGATGATGGAAAATAGAATAGGAAAGGGGAGGAATGTTTAAGATGTGAATATGATGATTATGGTTAATTTTTAGAATTGATTTGTTTAGGATATAAATTATAGGATTTTTGTTATTTGTTATATGTAAGGTATAAACCTATGGGAAGATATTTAATTTTGAAGGATGGAAATAAAAATTTATGAATTTAGATAATGTTGTGGTTATAATGATGTTAATTGTTTATTGTTATATTTTGGATGTAATTTAAATGATCATTTGTTTTAATTGATATGCCTTGGATATAAATCTATAGATAGCAAAAGTTGTGATGTTAAGTAAATATTGTATCTGAGAGACTTTATTCGTAATGATATTTGATTGATGGAGTAATATTTGAAGATTGGACAGTAAACGTTATGACAATTGAAGAAATATATAAGTGATGAATATTTGAGTTCGAGAAGATGGACTGTAATTTAAGAAATGGACTTATGAAATTTGAAGAAATATACAAGTGGAGAAAATTTGGATTTGAGAAGATGGACTAATTTTAAAAATGGACTGTAAGAAGAAGTAATCTATGAAGGGAAGATTGTATTTATATTGTTCGTTTTTTTGTTATTCTTTCTTATCTTTTCATTTTTATTGTAAGGGGATTTAAAGTTTTAGAGAGGGGTGGGAATTTATGTATATTTAGTATATTTTAGCTTGTGATTGTTGGTTATAATACCCGGTATTTGCTCTGGGAAGTCCGGGGGAGGGGAGGGGGGAGAGAGGGAGAGAGGGGTGGAAATGATATATGGAATGGTTATCAATGTACAGTAACGATTGATGATATGAAATTATAATTTGAAATGAGATTGGGGCTGCTCGACTGCCAATTTAGAAGGGGCAGAGAGAAGTAGAAGAGGGAAGAAAGTAGGTAGGGAAGAGGTGAGAACGAGGTGGGGAATAAGAAGGTTAGAAAGAGTGGAAGCAGGGAGGAGTGGAGAAGGAGGAGAGGAAGTAGTAAAGTGAAGGAGATGAAGGAAGGGGAAAGTAGTAGAAGGTAGAGGGAGGTTGAAGAAAGGAAGTGGCAGTCGGGCAGGCCCGATTTAGTAATAAATAAAAATTAATGATCAATAATGGATAACAGATTGTACATTAATATGATGTTGGAAAATGGAAATAAAAACTTTTTTGAAAAATTTTTTTTATTCATATAACTTTTATTCATGCAAAATACTGTTACAAGCAATGAACCTCTTGCTGCTTTTCATTCTGTACCTCAACAGATATTTTTGTTGGGTTATTTTCAGTGATGTAGATTTATATAGTTTTATTCATACATTTTCCTCTTATGGCTATTGGTAATTTCTTAAACAAAGGTCACAGATATCCATTTGCTATCAAGTAAGCCAGTCTCTAGAGCAGTATTTCTCAACCTTGGCAACCTGAAGATGTGTGAATGTCAACTCTCAGAATTTCCCAACCAGCACTATTCTAGAGACCTGAAAGTAAATTTCATTGAATTCTCAGGAAGATAGTTAATTAAAACTTCCAGAATCTCCAGTTCCAGGACTGGAAAGCACCAGAATGCAGAAGGAAGAATCTCCTTGGGATGGATATATGTTTATATTCAACATACAGATTTATGTTTTTACATTTGAAAGCTCAATTGCAACATTCTACCAACTTCCTATCAAATATTGTAACCATGGTAGATATGACTTGCACCCATTGTTATATTTTCCTCTTTTTTGAACTGTCTATTACCTTTATAGACAAAATATTTTTTAAGAATCTGAAGCTGTGCCCACAATATTTTTACCCTCACTTACATAATAATATATTATTCAATTCATACAGGTATTGCAGTGTGGAACTTAGCTCCATCTTATGATACCTTAGCAACCTTCAGAGGTATACATTTCAACTCCCAGAATTACCACGCTGGCTGGAGAGTTGAGAACTACTGATCATTATCAAATCATTCCAGGAATCCCAGTGAGCCAGTCAGTACTAGAAGAACACACCTTGGGTTAAGTTGAATGGTATGAAATGCCACCAAAAAAACTGTTTGAAGCAAATAGTCAAGATTGCTGTATGTAACTTTTAAAAATGTACGGTTTTACAGACCCACAAAGAAATCTTATTTATTACAGTGAAAACAGACTGGGGCAATAATCATCAAAGTAATATTTACCCCTTAATAACTGTCTATTTTTATACTGGTGCTAGAGGTTAATAGCACTGTTATTTACTTCTCTGCCAAGAAGTACTGAAGGATGTGAAATGTAGCAGTCTATAAAGCAGAGCCGTCAGATAAATAACATTCATATTATTCCCTGACAAATTCTTTTGCAACACAGGGATATAAATAACTCTAAGAAAGCAGTTTCTGCATTACAAGTTTACTGATGTGTAAAATGTAATTTTAAAAAGAGCCCAAAGCTCCAGAAGCATGACACATTGCAATCTGATATATAGGAGGAGACCTATAGCATATTTACCACCTGTGAAGGAAAGAACATGGGAAAGTGAGACATCTCTGTAGAGATATTTTAGAACAGTGGGTAAAACTGCATAGACACAACTATATAGGTGCTTATTTTGATTAGCAGCTTTGTTGGCTGATGGAAATTTTGTTTATATTTGTTTAGAACCAAACATAAATAAAAACTATGGCACTGAGGCGTCTGTCCCACCATGTTAGGGGAATTGGGCATATGAATTGATGTTAAGCATGGCACTAACAATTTGAAAGAATCAGAAAATGCCAAAGATATTGTATCAGCTTCAAGAATATATGATTTATGAGCAGTCCTCAACTTATGACTGGTGGTTTAATGACCGTTTGAATTTATGACAACTTGGAAAAGGTGCTTTACAGCCTGTAAAGTACTTCCAGCCATTGTAAAACATCACACCATGCACCCGGGTTATGTGATCATGATCTGGATGCTTGGTAACGTGCTCATTCTTATGACTGCTTACAAAGCACCCTGTCATCATGTGATCTCCATTTGTAATTTTGTCTAATGGCTTCCCCAGAAAGTCAATTTCTGGGAATTGAAGAAGCCAGGAGAGAAGGTTGCAAGTTGCTGCTTTATGTCAGAGCAACTTCTTGTCACTGGGGGTTGACTGAAAGATCTGTCTACCAAGGACAGCTGTAGAGTGGAGAAACAACGCTCATATTGCATGTACGTAATCTATATATCTATCTATCCAACTATCTATCTATCTATCTATCTATCTATCTATCTATCTATCTATCTATCTATCTACCAAATTTTGATACTTCTATTCCACTCTCAGAGTGACTCCGGGCAATTTGTTTATTTATTTGTAACATATCTTTATTATAACTTTTTGTTCCCACAGAGGTCTATAGAAAGCAAAAGTACAATTTGGACTACAGTAAAACTTTATTTAGCATTTTCCCCATCCATTCATCAATTTTCAATGGAGAAGTAAATTTTAATAAAATTATCAGAATGGACTGTTGTTTAAGGGATGTATGAGTTTTCTGACTGTAATTGCATCAACATGGCTCCAGCTTTCTGCATTCTCCATTATTTATCCCCCTTCAGTTATATCTTAAAGGAAGATAAGATGGAGGAATGCCTCATATGCAATTTTCTATGAGCACAAAGCTGGAACAGTCAAGAAGGTTGAAATGTGATCAAGGAGGGAGAGAAGAGGCCCATTGACATTTTGCAGCAATGGGAAAGCAATACATCCAAAGGAAACCAGAAAAAAACACTGAAAACAGTCCTAAAATGAGGCAGAAACACTTGTCTATTTTGCAGGGGAAGAAAATATTGAAGCAACTAAAAGATAAATCCAATTTATCAATAAATCATTAGCAGATGGTATAATTCATTAGCTTGATCAAGGGCCATCTTGGGAAATAAATGCAATAATTCATTAATCTGATCAAGCACTATCTTGTGGAAATAAATCCAAGGTCTTAATCTACTTTGAAAATTTTCTGGATTTTTTGTATTTTATATTTTGATAAACCTATAAAAAGGTAAAAACAAAAATCTTCTGGCTTTCAGCAGGTGTTAGGAATTCTTTGGCTGACTCCCGGCCTATGTACCAGACATTGTGACACATTAGACTTAAAACAATAGTTTCAGAATATTCCATCACCAGGTTGAAAAGTTAAGAATAAAAATATCTACAAGATCAGAACTGTGTAGGTTCTGCTTTTTGTTCCCAAAATGTGAATCTTCACAAATGTCATAGCAAATGAAATTGAATGGTCTGTATTACTTAAAGTAATGACTAAGATTTAATGAATGAAATAATTTAAGCAAGAGTTACTTCAGCAGTGAAATTGCGCCATTGTGCATTGCACAATGGTTGTCTTGCATCAAGAGTTTACGAGGCTCAAATGATATTAGAGATAACAGTCTTCCCCATCATGTCTTTGTAATTCTAAAGGTAAATTATATTTCTTATTTATTGCTTTGTTCCCAGGGGCAGTTTTGTTCTTTTACCTTCAAGGCACATTTATAATCTAATTAACAGGACCTTTAACTAATTTTCTGATTAATCTAATTACTTAACATTAACTAATTTCCTGCTTCTTTGTCTGAACAGTTGCAATTGCTATTTTAAAAAAATCAATGTAATGGTAGAATATTGTCTTTCTTTTTCAAATGTACTTTTGTACTACAAATATGCAAAATTAAGGAAGGATACCATATCAGCCTTGCTTGCAGCATTTTAAATGCAAATGGGTCTACATGCTGGTCTTGCATTTAAATTCATGAAAACTCCTTTTAAATAATGTCATATTTGTAGGAAAACTACTCCACAAATTACTTGTTCTTACTTCTGAACCAAAAGAGTCCTCAGTGGCACTCAGCAATAAGACAGTGGACACTATAGGCCTAGGAACTGAATAGATCAGAGAATATCTTCTCAAAGTATATATCTACTGGAACAGTTGAAGTGAAGAAAATAAATCTAACAAATCTAACAATTAAGCAAACTTCATCCTGTCTTCTGGATAGGAATAAAACCCAGCACATCTAATTGTCTAATTGTATCCAATCCCAAATTGACAAACAGGAATTTGGAATCTATTTTCCATAGCAACTGAGGGCCAGACAAGAAATAAGGCATGGAAGCTTAACAAAGAAAGATCTAATCTAGAATTACTGAGAAATTTCCTGTCAGTGAGAACAATTAATCAGCACAATGGCTTGACTCCAAAAGTGGAGGGTACTTCGTTCTTGGAAGTTTTTATGAAGAGATTAGACATGCTCTCCTGCTTGAACAGGGGGTTGAACTAGGAGACCTATAAGGTCCTTTCCAACTCTGTTATTCTATCTTATGTAAGTTAATACTCAAATCTAGGTTTAGCATCAGGAACTATGATTGGAGGACCCTACCTCCAATCCCCTTCCACTGTCTTTTTGGCCTTGGTTGTTGATGCTGTTGCCTCTTCATCTTTCCTCTCTCTGCTTATCACAATGATAAGAGTGGGGAGGAAGGGCAGAAGTCTCTGTTTGTTTCTTTCCTTTCTCCTAGGAACTAATACAGATTGAGATCAGAGCGAGAGGATTAGCAAATGTTGGAGGAGGGAAATGAATGGCAAAAAATGGGCTATTTCAAGGACGTAAACCAGCAGAAAATGTTTCAATTCAACCATCAAATCTGGAATTGACTATGTCTGTAAATAACATGCAGAGTGTGCCATAACATATTCTCTGTGATTATATAGGGCATTAAGAAGGGGTTCTGTTGGTTTTCTAGGCAGTTTATTTGATAAACTATTCAAATTACCGTTTTCCAAAAGGTAATGTTAATTGATAGATCAGTCATCTGTATATTTTTTATGTATATTGTAAAAAGGGTTTATTAATGTTCAATTAATTATTGAGTAGTTACAACACAGTGCAGTGGTTTTAATCATTCATCTATGTTGTAAAGATTTTAGAGTTATGTTACTTTAAAGTTATTTTTAACCTTTTAAAAAATATGGATTGAAGTATTTGGCATTTATCTTGTTGCAACTTGGTTGTTTTTTGAGTTTTTAAAAAACAAATTGGTCTCTGCTTTGGGATAAAATTATGCGACTTGCAGACAGTACAGTACATATAAAAAGCAAACATGATTCCAAAATTTCAGAAGTGAAATGTAGTTTCTGAAATGCCTTAGGCTATCTTGTCCAATTAGAAATAAAAGCAGAACAGTTCTGGAAATGTAACAACGGAAATAAACAACTGTACAAAATTTCCTATTTATAGGAAATACCAACTTCAGATGAGCAACAATTAATTTAAAACTGTAACCGGACTTCTGCTTGGCTCCACCTTTCTCGCTGGGTGCTAATTTATGGCACTCCGCACTGGATATGATAAAAGCCGGTGTAACAGCTATGAACAGCTGTTCCCGACTTAATTTTCCCTCTCTGGTTGAAAGAGCAGGGGAAAGAGCAGGGGGGGGGGAGAGTGGTAGATTCCCCTAGGGGCTTTGTTTTTCTTATGCAAAGTCCCGAAAGGTCGAATCCCATTGAAATCCTCCTTATTTTCTCCAGTATTCAGTATTTCCTGCAAAAGCAGGAAAAGAGGAAGGTGTCCAAGTTCTGCTAACAATTGATTTCTTTTGGATCTCTATAAGCAGATGGAAGAAGCATGAGTGAACAATTACTGGTTTGCAAGTATTGTTGATTTCCTGATTTCCTCCTTTTTTTAAAGAGAGAATTTTTTTTTCTTCCTTCTTTTAAAAGGGCGTTTCAGACTAACTGCAAGTAGACCGATAGCCTTGCTGCGAAATCGAAACTGAATGGAGACTTCATCTTATTGTGTTGGATTGTGGATTGTTGGATTATATTACGTTGTTTAAGTATTTCATAAGGGGATTTTCAGCAAGAACTTTGCCATGAAGGTTCTTTCAGAAGAATGGATTCGTGACTTTATACAGGATTACACAGAAAGAATGTATTTAATTATTCAAAAATACGAACTGATAATAAATGGGGACGTTTTGGATCAAGGTTTGGAGGAAATTAACCAGTGTGATCAGGACTTAAATGCAATGGAGGAGATACAAATAAAAGTGGATAAATATGAAGATATGATCGTGAATAAACAAGTTGATGTAAAGAAGTTTCCTTTAAATAGTTTGGATGAAATGTTAGAATTTGTGTTACAGGAGGCTGTCTCCCGAAACGAAAAAATTTACAGGCTTAATGCTTTTCAAGAATTTTCTCTTTGGACTGATGGTAGTAATGGTATGGTAGTAATTTGTGGATTTTTGGACATAAGGAACTATTAGGCAATATTGTGACTGACTTTTCAAAAGAAGTAATGAAGGAAAGACAGAGATTAATGCATCAAAAAAAATGGCAAGAAACAAAAGTATTATCCTTGAAACAAGGTTGTTTTGAATTACTAACAGACAAAAATATTGCTGTCCCTGAAAGACACTATGTGAGGAAGATCTGGAAGAAATGGGTTGATTATATGTTTTATATCTATCATAAAAAACTAGGTATTTGGATTTATACTGAATTTATACTGGATTTTGACGAGGAAGGACTAAATTTGAATAGCTACTGTAATTTTTGGTATTGAAATCTTATAAGGTGTTGTATTGTATTTTAAATAGAATATTTTTGAAAGAGTTTATGTAAGAAAGACCTGGGGGAAAAATTATATGGTTACAGAAGCTATAAGGGAGATATTCTTTGAATTGGATTGGATTTTTATGCTTTAGTTGGTTTTAAATACTTTAGGATTAATTTGTTTTATTGATTTATATATTTTGTTACTGTTAATTGTTAATTTTATTTTATTTTTTTCTCCTGAAGGATTTTGGTTATGTTAGGAGGAAGTCAGAGCTAGAGAGGGAAAATTGCTATAATAGTTTTGGGGGAAAATTTTCTTAGCATATGTTTGTTTTATTTTTAACTATACCTTGTGCTTCTTCCGGGAAGTCAGGGAGGAGGGGGGAGGGATTAGTGAAGGGGAAAAAAAAATTTTTGTAAAACTTTTTGAATAAAAATAAATAAATTTAAAACTGTAACCAAATTATGCTCCTTTTGGCAATTTCCCCATTCATCTATTTTTATAATTAGTGATCTGAAATCTCAGCTTCACAATCTAAACAACCTCTCTTTTTCTAAATAAAATTTATAGTCTATAATATATACTAAGCAAGATTATGATGGTGATGATGATAATGATTTTGCAACCCAAAGCTCCCTACTATCTCATTTACTTAAAGCTGTGTTTCAGACACAGTGACTGCCATAAGCAAAAGAATAAATTTTGCAAACCTTCTGAATGTATCCATTTGGGAAACAAAAAACAAATATGCTGTAGACCCAACTTTTGTCATAGATAAATAGAGCTTTATGTAGCAAGCCCAGGAGTATTTAGAGCAACCTTGTAACATCCAATGAAAAGTCAGCTTAAGATGGCAGTGTGATCATTTATTGTCAGCTAAGCCTGTCATCATTTACAGCCATCATTGGAAATATTGCCAATGATTGATACTGATGGCAATAATGATTACTCTTACAATAAGCTTAATTAAAATAATGAAGTACTCTTGCATGTAACTTGGTTGGTGCTCAGTCAGGATAATGTATAAAACAGCGCAAGGAAGTCACAAGCTCAGGGAGTGCTCATATTTTAAAGCTGACAAAACGGAGAAGCCAATAAGATGCTGCAGGTTCTTTCCATCCATTCCCCATATGCATACATGTAAACATAATTGCTAGGAAATGCACAACTAGAGAACTATATTAATCTTATCACAACAAAGCATATGAATAGTTGTGGATTGCTGTGAACTAATGACAGTCAGCAGGTTTTCTGAAGAGTTTCTGGGGTGGCATTTTTAAAAGCAGATTTAATGATACCTGCTTTACTTTGAACAGCCAACATGCATTGTTGCCAAAAGTACACAGGAATGGCAGATATACTTGGTTCCTCAAGTCCAAAGTAAACATGAAGCTAATTATGTTAATACAGGGATCCCCAAGTTGTTCAGAATGGGCTTATGGGAATATCCAATCAGTGTTTTGGGTGACCTTTTAGTGTGGATGTATCATTTTCCCGTCACCAAATATGGCAGCCTTTCTCATGCATTCATGGTCACTATCTCATTCCTATGTTCCCCTCCTGTGGAAATACCACTGTGGTGTGCTGATGGGATATCTGTCTACAAAACTGCTGTAATTGTAGACAAGAATATCAGTAAAACAATATGCTATTTACTTATAGCTCTTTACTTATAGACATGAGTATTTACTTATAGTAAATAGACATGACTATTTACTTATAGACATTACAAATATCAACCCACTTCTTCAAGACTTTTGTCTGTCACTAATGTCTGAACACACACACGTACAAATCCACTTTATTTATTTTTTATTTATTTATTTATTAATCACATTTATATACCGCCCTATCTAAACATATAAATACAAATTAAAATAACAATTAAAAAACTTATTCTAAAAGGCCGAATTATTAAAAAGCAGTATAAATAATAAAACCCATTAAAAACCAATATAAATTTAAAATTTAAAATTTAAAATTTAAAATTTAAAATTTAAAATTTAAAATTTAAAATTTAAAATTTAAAATCTAATCCAGTCCTGCGGATGAATAAATGCAGAATTGATTGTCAAATTAAACCATATTTAGTGGGTGGTTCACATTGTCATTACACTGGCTACCTGCAGCTACTCCTGTACCTATCATCCCTAGGGAATATGGCCAAATATTGATAAATGATGGGAGTTAAGTCCAAAAATATTTGAAAGACTCATGTTTGCCCATCTTTGCCTTACTTTGGCAACCTAAACAAAGTCATGAATAAATGTGTTTTAAGCTCACGACGGAAGGTTCGGAGGTCCGGAAGTTGACGGAGTCCTGGGGGGAGTTCGTTCCAGAGGGTGGGAGCCCCCACAGAGAAGGCCCTTCCCCTGGGTGTCGCCAGACGACACTGCCTAGCTGACGGCACCCTGAGGAGTCCCTCTCTGTGAGAGCGCACGGGTCGGTGAGAGGTATTCGGTAGCAGTAGGCGGTCCCGTAAGTAACCCGGCCCTATGCCATGGAGCGCTTTAAAGGTGGTTACCAAAACCTTGAAGCGCACCCGGAAGACCACAGGTAGCCTTACTGCAGGTCTGCAAAACTTTTCAACATGCTTTGCTTCCCAAAAAAAGACCTTTGTGTAAAACTTCTTCAGAATTGCTCTATGAAGCAATGCACTTCTTTGCAACTCTCTAAGACACTCACTTGGAAGTTAAAGTGGTTGGAAGAAGAAAATTGTGTTATTTTGCATAAAGTGCCTCATGGAGGTGAATCACTGCTATATCACAATATCTATTTTTTTCCACATATACACCCAAACAAACAAACATGCAACTATCGCAAGTATGCATATATGATAAAGAGACAGATTTTCTCCTCATATGTTGGTTTGCCTCATAGTCCCACTAACCCATATAATCGCTTTCTGTAGCAATTTGCATGTTAGTATAGGGTGTTTTTTTTTGGCTTTCTCCCCTCACCTACGAACTCGGCAGTTAATCTACTTCTTCCAGTTGTTATGTTAAATGATCCCAGTGTACCCCAGATCATCCACAAGTTTTGGTTGTCCTGTTGACATTTCCAAGTTACCTCCCTCTTGCCATACAGATTTGATTGCTTCTTTTTTTTGGTCATTGAGGAATGCTTCAAAGTAAAGTAAGACTTCCAGTTCTAGACAATCTTTGCTGTAGAGGAATGCTTCTACATTGACGTGTGTCCCATTATGCATTCTAAGCAATAAAGATGGCAACCTAAACAAAGTCATGAATAAATGCAGAATTGATTGTCAAATTAAACCATATTTAGTGGGTGGTTCACATTGTCATTACACTGGCTACCTGCAGCTACTCCTGTACCTATCATCCCTAGGGAATATGGCCAAATATTGATAAATGATGGGAGTTAAGTCCAAAAATATTTGAAAGACTCATGTTTGCCCATGTTTGCCTTACTTTGGCAACCTAAACTTCTTGCAATAGCGGATTATAGAAATCAGTTCTCTGAAAATAAATAAAAATAAGATTAAGACCATATTTTATTCTGTTTGATGGTATCAAATTTACTGCTCATGTTCTTGACCCAGAAGTGTACTTTATGCATATGCTTGTATGAGTTTAGTTAGCATGCACTATCAATCATGTCAGTGCTTACATAATTTAGCAAATCAGAGCCACAATATATGTTAGACATTGATTTGTGGCCAAGTTGTTATTTATAAAATAAATACATAATCAGTGTATACGTTCACTGGGTCAGAAAGCACTCTGATGCCACCCTGAGATTTGTTACCCATTTTAAGAGTACAGAAAAGACTCTTATAAGGTGCACAATATGGATAAAATGCATCCAGAATTGGTTTTTTAACAAAACCAAAAGGATTTTTCATAAATTACAGAAAAGCTTCCTGGGAAGTTCTAGAGGTGATTTACTAGAGGTGATTTAATCAGTGTTTAAATAATCAGTGTTTAAATAATCAAATGTAAGAACTGAATGTTTAATATTTAAATTGAATTAATTAATTTATACTATAAGTGACATTGCTTTGTTCTAGGACTAATGCTTACTGCATATAAGTACAGTGATTACATTATTTTTATTTCATCAATTCAATTTAATATTTTGCTTTGATTTCACACGCACCTTTGCTTTGGCCTCACCTATCTATCTGGACAGCACATTTAAGGAAAAGCAAAGGATTTGATATATCAAACTCAACTTCTACTATAGCTTTTGAAATAAGGAAAATTCATGGAAGTTTGCTGGAGATGAACTTATTTAAATTCAGTAAATATACTAATATGGACTGACTGGTCTCCATTATGATACTATTTAAATGGGGCTGGTAGAAAACTAAAATTAGTTTAACAATGTCTGTAATGAAAAGGAATTGTCCTGTGGAGGTGGGGAAGAAAGGTCACAGGTTTTAAATGGAAATGGAAATAAGAAGGTGGGACTAATATAACTTTATGTTAACTTAAAATAGGAGGAGTCAAACATTGGGTTAAAGCCTTGTCTCAACATCTTGGGGCCACAGAAATTGTGTGTCCTCTTCCTCTTTGCCTAGGGCATGAGCTATCCCTTACGACTTCCCACCAATTTCCACAGTTGACATTTTCAATACTAAAAAAAAAATCTGTACCAGAAAGGCCTAAAACTGGGCATATGGTAATTGGTTAGGCAAAGAAAGTCTGTGGGTCCAATGAGCTCCAATGTCTCTTTTCCTTGTTGTGATTGTTTACAATATTTACATTATCCCTTGAGCTGCTTTAAATATATTAACTTGCTAGTAAGCCTTTTGTTAGTGCCTTGGGGGGGAAAGTATACAGTGGGATCACAAGTAACATACTGCAGTTTCCTGAATTCTGATATGCTATCTATCTGCTGATAGGACTTGTCAAGTGTTCCACCACAAGTTTAGTAGCCTGTAATGTGATTGTGATGCTGCCCTCTTGTGATCAGGAGAAACAGCAAAGCAAATAGCTTTGGTAGGGAAAACCAAACATCTAAAACAAAGGTGACCTCATTTGACATCTCTCTTTCAATGCCATGGGCAGGACTTGTAAAAAAAAAAAAAGCAAGATACTGCATATATTGGTGAACATTAACAGAAGACAAGTTTCACAATAGGACAAAGAATCAACCAACCAGAAGAGAAGATGTGGAGAAATCAAAGCATCAGGGACAAAAGTAAAACCTTCCTAGGGTAAATAACTTATAATATATATAGGAAGAAGAAAAGAAAAACAATAGGACAGGAACGGTAGGCAATCACCAGCAGAGCTACAGAGAAGTCCTTAAAAAGTTTATATCATAGATTTAACAGAATTGTTTCCTCAGAGTATAGAAATGCTTTGTAGGGCATGAGTAAGAAAAGCTGCCCATGGCATCCCTTGAGTTCTGACCCTAGCAGATCTTTCTAAGACTTGGTTAATACCTTTTCAGTCAAAGTATTAATTAATAGTCAGCAACTGAAGCAGGGCAGTTAAATGGTGGAGCTTCAGAGCTCAACTCAGCATCTTCGAGGATGGTTTTCAAAAATTCTAGTGGTTTGAGCCATTGGATCTGAGATTCTCTCACTTTGTGACAGTGATTTATTTGAACTTGCCTTATGTTGCATCACAGTATTTACAGATAGGTTTGTTATGTGAACTGAAACAATGGCTCAATCAAGAAGTATGGTTAAGCAAATTTAGCAGAATATGTGACCCCAACCAAAACAAATCCAATCTGCATATGGTCAGCTAATAGAATCTTCACTGTGATTTTTCAAAAGCAGTCATAGCCATATTAATCCATTGGGGGCTTTTAGATTTTGGATTTAAAATCTAAAATGGGAGAATGACAAAATAACTAATAAAATAATGCAAAAGGATGTGGAAACTTTCCAGTTCTCTGAAAAGTTTTATCAAATAAGAATGCTGCAGAAGTTGAAAATATCCCCATCCTTTTTTATTAGTCTGATGGATCTTAATTGACATCTAACATTTAAATCACATGGAGACATAGGAAAGGGCAAAAAGACTTCCTTTGTGATAAATTTTATGCTGGCAAAAACTTGTTTAGAGAGAGCGTTTGCGTTCCAATTAATCAACCTGTAAGTGTCTGTCGATAGTATAGTATACACTGTTATAATCTGCTGCTCTATGTTCTGTCTCATGTCTAGTATCCAATAATGGGTTTTAAGAGAATAGCTGTCCACTTTTATTGAAACTAATCAGAAGGCTTGAAGAAAGAAAATAACTCTCACATTACTGCAACAGTTCGGGTTTTTTAGCATTTAGCAAACTGCTGGGATCAGATCAAATCTTAAAAAACTTCATTGATGAGTTCAATCTCATTTTTAAAATATGGATTAGTCAGAAGAGCCTGAATTCAGCATTTCTGAGTAATGTTGTTCCATTGATTATCAGGCCAGTTGGCCTTAATTTTAGACAGATACTAAAATATATATATTTTAAAACTTTACTTAAAAAATAAGAGTCTTTAACTCTTTCAAAAATAAAAGGCACAGCTTGTCTTTTGTTCCTTTAAACTTTTAACTCTTTTAAAGAACCTTGTTGACTCTCCAACTATAATATTCTTAGTTTTCCACTTGACCTATTCACTCTTCTTTCCTAAATTCAGTAATTTCTCAATATATGACCAACCCACCATAACTTACTTCTTTTTTATTGCCATTTATTTTTGTACTCTATCCACCTTCATTTGCTACCTCATTCATTCATTCATTCATTCATTCATTCATTCATTCATTCATTCATTCATTCATTCACGAATGACTCTATTCTTCTTGAATCTCTTTCACCAGGTATATTTATAGTATATATATAGTTCCATTGCATTCAAGTTATATATCTCTATTTCTTCTGACATACCCCCATCATTTCCATATCATAACTATGCAGAAATATTCTCTCATAAATAGTTTTCTACAAATATCCATTTTGTTCATTCACTATCACTTTATTTTTGAGTCTGATGGAATTCTGTGCTTAGCCCTCTTTAGCTGCTTCCAAAAAAGTTCTAATCAAAAGTATTAATTTTCAGATCCCACTGATATTAAAAACTAAGTTAATGGACTCCTATTAACCATAATTATAATAAATCAATGGGACTTACCCATAACTAATTTATTTTCACTTGTTTTAAATTTTTCTACCAAATTAATGAAATCTAGATCTATCCTAAAAGGGCTCAGGGGCTAGGATGTTGAGCTTGTCAATCGAAAGGTCGGCAGCTCGGCGGTTCGAATCCCTAGTGCTGCCATGTAACGGGATGAGCTCCCGTTACTTGTCCCAGCTTCTGCCAACCTAGCAGTTTCAAAAGCACATAAAAATGCAAGTAGAAAAAATAGGGACCACCTTTGGTGGGAAGGTTAACAGTGTTCCGTGCGCCTTTGGTGTTGAGTTATGCCAGCCACATGACCACAGAGACGTCTTTGGACAGCGCTGGCTCTTCAGCTTTGAAACGGAGATGAGCACTGCCCCCTAGAGATGGCAACGACAGGCAGGTATGTGCGAGGGGAACCTTTACCTTTACCTTTAGATCTATCCTGCTCCATCTGTCACCATACTAAGGCGACAGGGTGGGAGAGAGGGAGGGAGGGAGAGAGTGGGGGGGAAAGGGAGAGGGAGAGGGAGCAGGAAGGAGGGAGGGAAAGGGAAAGAGAGATAGAGAGAAGCAGCTGCTTTTATATACTTAATATGTACTAGCCATTTCTGTAACAACAAATCTTACCTAATCAGCAAAAACCTAAGTCAACATTTCATTTTTTCCCATCTCAAGCACAAATCTAGAAGTAGTTTCCAAGTAGAAACAAAGTTAAATGTGTTCTTTTCTTTGCTTAAAGCATTAATTTACCCATCACTGTTAGTTTTATCTGTCATACCAGCAATTCATCCATTTTTCCTTTCTAATTTTTATGCCTGTAGTTTTCTCATCATCTTTAATATCTCTAGTCAAAACTTCCAGCAATCAGTATAAGCAACAAAGGAGATAAGGTGCTTCCTTGTCTCATGCCCTTTTGAGACTGGAGAGTTATTTTTGGCCTGACCCATTCTACTGGTCACTCCTATATATAAAACCTTTTGAGGAAGTGGACAAAGTCAGAACAGAATAACAGAGTTGAAAGGGACCTTGGAGGTTTTCTAGTCCAACCTCTTGCTCAAGCAGGAGACCCTATACTATTTCAGACAAATGGCTGTCCAGTCTCTTTTTTAAAACCTCCGGTGTTGAAACATCCACACTTCTAAAGGCAAGCCATTCCACTGGTTTATTGTTCTCCTGTCAGGTCCTTGGTTTGACTATTGTTCACCTGATTGCAAATGAAAGTCAAAAACAATGTTCTCTGCTGGAATATCTCATAGCATTAGAGCAAATGTTGCAAAATTGTATTTTCTCTGAAGCAGAAGTATATTTAGATAAACTACATAGCATCATGGAACCAAAAAGAAAATATGATTCAATGATTGCTGTAGGTAGAAAAGACCTAATGTGATTCCATCGTATCTACTTTCTTAAAAAATAAAGCCATTTGTGTTGACCAGCAACCATGAAACAACATGCCTGAACTGAATTGGAAAGAAAAGGAGGGATGATGATAGATTCAGTTGAAGTGATGAAGACGTTCAATCACCAGCTGCTTCAAGAAAGACTCAAAGCAAGTAGATGTCAGTTTTGGAAGACCATTTTCTTTTTTGCTTCTTTTGCCACATGAACCCCCTCCCCCCCGAAAAGGAGACATAGACAGATCTTATGTGGCAAGTTTCCACTTCATGGTAGCTGGCAGAAGACATATGTTTGTTACTACCTGCTTAACTTCACCATACTTTCAAAAACTAGGAGACTATTGAATACTGTACATTGATTAACAAACTGTAATTTTCAATGGATCAGAAGGAGGAAATTAAATTATTGCTATGTTATGATGGGTATGTTCATTCAGATATTGTTTTGACCTAGTCCAAGCTGCCTTTGAATGAGGTCTCTGGCTTGGGATTCTAAGGATGGCTTCATCTCACCAGCGGGTTACGTAACCTTAGTTTAAATCAGATTTTTGCCATCAATAAACAGAACCTTGACTAGGGCTATCAAATTTGAACTGTAGAAATGTGGATAAACACTAGGTGTTGGCAAAAGGATAAAGTCATAACATCGTGTTCTCAGCTTGTGGTCACTGATAGGGATGGATACAATCAGTAGCATAATTTAAAACAAAGCCAGTTGAATGTTGTCCTTCTCATGTTTTATCTGATTTGCACTCTCCACCTTCTCTCTCTTCTTCAGTGGCTGATGTGTAGTGGTTGATGACAAGTTCATACATGCTAAACATACTTCTTAAATTTATGTATGTATGTATGTATGAATGTATGTATTGCCAAAAGCATTCCTTAGTATTGTACAGTATTGCCTATACATGCTTTTATTCCTGGGCCCATTTAAGCCAATCTCAATGGAGAACAGTTTAATTGTTTAATCACATAATCATTTAAATCACCAGCAACCAATTAGCTCCCAGTTATAGGCTCTGAGGTAACACTTATGCAAATGTTCACTGCAAGCTATTAATAGCCATATTTTAAGATCAAGTTGACAGTGATTGATTTTAAGAGGGAAGCAGTCAATAACTTTCATTTAGTGACCAAACTGAAAGAGGCTGCTTCTTTAAAGAGATTCCTTAGACTCTCAGGAATTTAGTAATTCTCTTAAATATCATCAAGAAAATCTGATACATTTGTCCAAGAAATAATTTTAGATTTTAAAACTATAGATAGATTTACCCTTCTTTTTCAAATGCAAAGAGAAGAAAGGATAACAGACAATAGAAACCAAATTCCCAAAATGCCAGAGTTGTATTCTAGCATATCTTTGGAATGTCAATATGGTTTGTTTGTTTTTTAAAAAAACCTCCATCCAATAATTTCATCAGCATATGTCTACTATGTCTGTTTCCTAGAGTTGAGAGAAACTGGTCCATGGTCATTCAGCTGATTTTGTGCCTAAGGCTGGACTAGTGCTTATGGTCTTTATAGTTTCTAGCTTGATACTTGTAACCACTAAACCAAACTGGCTCTTCAAAGGAGTTTTCAAAAGGATCTCCTTTAAAAAGATTAACTTCATCCTCACACACTCACTACTATGCACATCATTGTTCTACCTGCTGAGATTTTATGTCTCCACAAAATCTGAAGTGCATTGCTGGCCAAAGAATGACCAATCCCTGCTTTATTTGCTCTGTAGGTACTATACAAAGCTCTGATGATATTACTGATATAATTCCAGTTTTATATAAGGTATTGATCTGGTCCCCCATTAGCAAGTATGCATCCGAGTTGCTCAATACATTTCTGTTTCTTTTTCAGTCTATGGAACAAAGGAGCATAAAATATATAAATTTTCATTTCTTGTTTGTTTTATTATTGTTCAGTGTATTTAGACTTTCCAAAGATATTTAGGATTTCCAAAGATATTTACAAGCAAAGAATCATGGAGAAAAATATACAGAAGTCTAGATTTGTCATTCTCCTCACTTGCTACCTTTGATTGTTCATGAGATCATGTTTAGTTAGCACTCTGACTTGTATAAGATTGCTAGTCTTATTCACAAACGTATTGTCTAAATTAGAAAGAGTTTTGTATGGTGGGCATCTTTGGTGCATAATGTAGAAATTCAATGTATTAAAATGCGTGGTTCTTAGAGTGGAAATTTTTTTGGAAATATAAACTTATGAAACTGATGAGCTATAAGAATTGTAATTTGTACAAATTGTTCTACCTTTTGGGTAGGCAAAGTCATTGTCAGTCACATGTGCAAATTTCATTAGGGCAATTTTGGATTGATCTAAATGATTGGTTTTACAACCAACCCAATTGGCCTCTGGGAATTCAAGAAAAGCTGTTTCATCTACAAGAATAGCTGTTTTCACTTTGGCAGTCCTGTTTCAGATTTATGGTATTCCATTAAGGAGGAATGCATTAAACCCTGCAACTGTCATGACACCCCGATGTCAACAGAAATGCACTGCATGGCTTTGCAGATTTGATTGATTGCATGAGGGCTAGCATCGCTCATAGAAGCCCCAATACAAAAGGTAAGCAGCTTGATCCCAGCAAAAAGTGAACACTGATTTGCACTGTTGGCAAATACTCGTGATGTTCTTTACAAATATAACAAAATATCTCATTTTCTCCTCAGAAGAAGAATTTACAGTTTGCATGTGTTGTGTTTCTTTAATGCAAACATGAGTAACATTTACAACCCAGGAACAGATCCAAATGTCAGGGTAACTGTTCATAACCCCAGTGATGACTATCTCTGTTCTAGCATCATGTTGATCTACTTATTTATATCTAAGCTGGTCTTTGCCAGGCAAGAGATAGCAAAACCAAACTGCATGATTAATTTCCATCCCAACTTTTCGTTTTCCTTCTCTTTAACAACCCACCCTGAATCATTTGGTGCTGTTAGCAAAAGTGGACAATCTCATACTTGGGGAAACTCTTTATATGCTGTAATATCCTTAATGCTTTCTAACTTGATGCTTTGCTTGCAGAAGTTTCATTACCCAACTTGGTAACATCATAAATGTTGGTGAATGTGGTGTTTGCTCCCTATTTATATACAATAGCTTGCTCTCTTAGTGTTATTAAGGCTGTGGATTTCTCCATGGTAGTTCCTTGATTAGGATATTGCTTTCTGCTTGATTGTTTGCAGTGGTGAAATTCTGATTTTTTTACTACCGGTTCTGTGGGCCTGGCTTGGTGGGCTTGGTATGGCTTAGTGGGCATGGCAGGTGAAGGATACTGCAAAATCTCCATTTCCACTCTACTCCTGAGGGAAGGATATTGCAAAATTTTCATTCCCACCCCTGGGACTAGACAGAGGTGATATTTGCCAGTTTTCTGAACTACTCAAAATTTCCGCTACCGGTTCTCCAGAACCTGTCATAACCTCTTGGATTTCACCCTTGATTGTTTGCCTGATGTTAATCCCTACTTATCTGGATATTGGCTGCTGGGCAGCTTTATATGCTTTTTGAGCTCTGAGAAAATTTGTCCCTTGCTAATTATTAAATCACACATTTTGCTGTAAAAGATCAGAAGCAGGATTAGACAGACTTGGCTTAATATATCCCTACAGTATTCAGAGAAATTTTGTTCATAGTACCTGCATGTTTCATTTGAATGTATTTACATTAAAACCACATTTTATTTCCTATTTCATCTGAAAATGGGACAGACATCCTTTTCATTATTCAAGCCATATATAAAAGTCCATAAAGAGGGAGAGGAATGATGTTTCTGATTTCTTCCCAATGTATATTAATTGTGCTTGCGCTATGCACTTGTACAATAGAGACATACCGATTGGGGATATCTGAGAGTTGAAGTCCACACATCTTAAGGTTGCTATGACTAAGAAACACTCAATTAGACTGACTAACTCTTTCATTTTTTAACCTCTATGACATCACTATAAATGTACATTTTAGCTTTGTTTTGTAGTTAGAATGAAGATTCCAGCAGTTTAATATTGCTTCCTTCATAGAGAAAATAAATAAGTTAGAAATAGATATTTTAAAAAAAATATGGAGACATTAAATTTATGAGGTCATGTTCCCCAAAATTAAGTTAAACCTTTCCCCTAGAAAGTTAGCCATGTGAAATTAATTTTGATTTTCTAATGAAAATCCATGATAACCGAGTGTTCAATATCAGAAAACATTGGATACATTTTAAAGTAAAGAGCAACATGTAAGTAAAATTCCATTAGGTAACAGATAAATATCTAATAACACTGAAGAAACATTTTCTATATGCAGTTGGAAATTAGAAATAAATGTTTTTGACGTTTTTGACAATAAACATTTTGGCAAAACAGTTCAACAGCAAGCTGAAGGTTCCACTGTTAATGTTTCATTGCTGGGAGATACACACACACACACACACACACACACACACACAGAGAGAGAGAGAGAGAGAGAGAGAGAGAGAGAGAGAGAGAGAGACTGACTTTATTTCAAACATAAAATTATATAGCCAGCTTGGTTGTTCTTTGCAGAACTTCTCTGCAAGTCATAAGATATTATACCATGTTACATTACATCACCAAAGTGACGCTTTTATGGAAGCATCCATTAAGTAATATATCAAATATTTTTAAGGGTCACTCAAAGCTTTAGGTTTGAAAGTAGATATTTGATTAGGCTGAGCTTTTGCTATAAAGACTTGTTCATACCATTCAGAATTTGGTTTTGCTTCCTGTAGGAGGACTCCAGTAGATCTCATCACTTAATCTCACCACTTCTTTGAACCTCTTTGGATATTGTTAGATTCGGGCAATAACGAGGCAGGAGACCAGGATAGTGACAACAGCTCTTTACTATATGGTGAACCCAGCAGCCAGTGCTGGGGAAAACCTCTCTTTATATACAGTTTAGCTGGGGGCTTCAACCAATCAGCAACGTGCTATTTTCCCGCCAAAACTTTTAAAGATACATTACACTCCTTCCCTCCCAGAGAACACTTTACCAATATTTACATGAAATTAACATCTTATTTGTCAACGTAATCACGCAAGTAGACTGGGCGTCTCCTGACTCTTTCGGACCTGCGCAATGCATTTTCTGGGAGTGAGTCGAGCTGACCGGAGGGACTGTTCGTTCCTCTCAGCTCCTCCTCTAGGCCATCCGGCCCTGGATTATTGGCAGAGTCGTCCCTGCTGTTTTCAGGAGGAACCGGTTGGCGTCGCTGGACCTCTTGGAACTCAGATAAGTCCCGCGTTTGCTCCGGGTTTGAGTCAGCTGTGTATTCATACATTGAATAGTCAGGGTCTGTTTTATCAGTTATGCGTTTCCTTATTTGATCTATGTGGCGTTTCCATACCCGGCCATCCACTATCTCTACTAGATATGATTTTGGCCCTGTTATTTCTAGGACTTTTCCTGCTAACCAGGTCGGGCCCTCGCTGTAGTTGTGTGCCCACACTAGGTCGCCTATTGCCATCTCTCTTGTTTTACCGTGTGCCCCTTTGTAACCGTCTGGTGTGTAGTTTGGGTTTAAGCGGTCTAGTGGGCACCTAAGCTTCCGACCCATTAATAGCTCGGCCGGGCTGCGGCCAGTGGTTACACAGGGGGTTCTGTGTTGGACTGCTAGATATGTATCAATCTTTGTTTGCCAATCGCCTGGCTTGATTCTGGACAATGCTTCCTTTGCGCTCCGAACGAAACGTTCTGCAAGGCCGTTCGTCGCAGGGTGGAAAGGCGCCGAGAGGACATGTCGGATGCCCTCCTCTGCCAAGTACCCCTCAAACTGGGTTGCCGTGAATTGCGGGCCGTTATCGGAGACTAAAGTGTCGGGCAACCCGTGGGTTACAAATAGGTGCCGTAGGACTGAAATCACGGCCTCGGCTGTCATGGATCTCATGAGAATGATTTCCAGCCATTTGGAGTAGGCATCGACTACTACCAGAAAGGTTTGGCCGTGGAAGGGGCCGGCAAAATCGATATGGATCCTAGACCAGGGGCCCTGGGGTCTCTCCCATTCCCGAATCGGGGCCGTTGGGGGTAGCGGTCTGGACTCCTGGCAGGCCTGGCATTTCCCTACCCTTTCAGCAATTTCCGAGTCCATTAAGGGCCACCACACATAGCTTCTCGCTAGACCCTTCATTCTCACGATCCCTGGGTGGCCTTCGTGAAGGAGATCCAATACCTTTTTCCTCAATTTCTCCGGGATCACCACTCGATCCCCCCATAGCAGGCACCCCCCTTGAGCCGAGAGTTCCCCACGTTTTTTTACAAACTCTTTAAAACCCTCGCCCGGCGCAGCGGGCCAACCTCTTTGTACCCAACCAATTACAGTTCTTATTGTAATGTCCTTATACGAAGCCCGAGCCACCTCTTTGGATGTGACTGGGCCAGAGTCCAAAGAGTCAATTAGCAGAACTGGTATCCCCGGAGTGGGGTCTTCGATAGTCGCTGGTAGCGGGCATCTGCTCAGGGCGTCTGCATGCCCTAATTCCTTTCCTGGCCGGTGTAGTAGTTTGTAAGAATCGCTGCCAGGAAGATAGTCCATCGGGTCAGTCTTGGCGAAAGTGCCACGGGCGTTGGGCGATCGCCTGCCAGCAGACCTAGCAAGGTCTATGGTCCGTGATGATTTCAAAATCACGACCAAATACATACTCATGGAATTTCTTTACTCCTGAGACTATAGCCAAGGCTTCCTTATCAAGCTGGCTATAATTCCTTTCAGTTGATGACATGGTTCGGGAGTAGTATGCAATAGGGGCTTCTGTGCCATTTGGTAACCTGTGGCTGAGCACAGCCCCCACCCCATAGGGAGATGCATCGCAGCTTAACACTAATGGCAGCGTGCCATTGTATTGGATAAGGAGGCTATCACTCGTTAGGAGATTCTTTACCCCTTCGAATGCCCTAGCTTCCGCCTTTCCCCAAGACCATGCAGCCGTCTTTGCTAGTAATTTATGCAGCGGCTCGGCTACTGTTGCCTTATTTCTTAAGAATACTGCGTAGAAGTTGATCAGACCTAAGAATGCCTGTAACTCCGTTTTGTTCTTTGGAACCGGGGCCTTCCTGATGGCCCGTACCTTGCTCTCAGTGGGTGAATCCTTCCTGTCTATCCGGTAGCCCAGGAATTCCACAGACTCAACCCCGATCTGGCATTTGTTCAGTTTAACCGTGAGACCGGCAGACCGGAAAATGCCCAAAACTTTTGCAGCCTTACCCTAATTCCTCTAGATCCTCAGCGGATACCAGTACATCGTCAAAGTATGGTACCACCCCTGGTAGGCCCTGCAATAGCCGCTCCATTAGGTTCTGAAATAACCCTGGAGCCACACTAACCCCAAACTGTAATCGGGTACACTTAAAAGCCTCTCTGTGCGTCACAATTGTCTGCGCTTCGGCTGTGCTGCTATCTACGGGCAGCTGTTGATAGGCTTGGGCCAAGTCTAGCTTGGCAAAAACTTGCCCTTGCCCCATTGAGTGCAGTAAGTGCTGTACCACCGGAACGGGGTAAGCACTCTTTTGCAACGCTTTGTTAAGCGTTGCCTTGTAGTCAGCGCAAATCCGGACCGACCCGTCCGGTTTGACTGGGGTGACTATAGGGGTCTCCCACTTAGCATGGTCAACTGGCACTAGAATTCCCTGGTTTACTAGCTTGTCCAGTTCCCGGTCAATCCTGGGCTTTAGGGCGAACGGGACCCTTCTAGCCTTTAGACGGATAGGGGCAACTTGGGGGTCTAGGTTAAACGAGATAGGGGTCCCCGTGTACTTGCCCAGGCAGTCTCTGAAAACGTCCCCAAATTCTTCCACAAGTGTGTCTTTGAGGTCGACTTCGTTTCTGAAGATTCCAGTCACTCCCATGCCCAATGCTCGGAACCAGTCCAGTCCCAACAAGCTTGGCAGGGTCCCATCGACGATGGTGATGGGCAGAGTTTTCTTGTACTGTCCATATTCGACGTGGACGGACGTTACCCCTCGAACAGGGATGCGATTCCCTTGGTAGTCTTGTACCTTTAATTTCTGTGGTTTCAGCTTGCGCTTTGCAATGGCGGGTAAGACTCTCACAAGAGTGTCCCAGGACATGATTGTGATCGATGAGCCAGTGTCCACCTCCAATCGGCACGGCACCCCTCAATCTTTGCTTTTGTAAAGATTTTTTTCTCTAGGCGTGTTGATGCGTGACCCACTCTCACGACAGTCTGATTCAACTTCGCGCCTTTTTTGAATTGACCAATCACGGGCCGCTTCGCCGTTCCCACGCTCTGATTGGTCGGTTTGAATTTTTGGCGGGAAGGTTGGGGAGCTCGACAGACCTGTGCTAGGTGCCCCTTCCTTTCGCATCGCCGACAAGTTGCATCCTTAAATCTGCATTGTTGTCGTTGGTGTTGCCCTCCGCAACTCGCGCAGTCACCCGGTCTTCTTTCTCCGGCCTCCCGGTGTGGAAGACTCCTTCCTCCTCCTCACCGTCCGATTCGGCCTGGACCTCTTCATTGTGGACGGGGTTGATTTCGCACCAGCCGCTGTGACTGCTTTGTAGGGTTTCCGCCGCTTGGGAAGACATCTCGTGAGCCCTGGCTTAGTCCAAGGCATTTGCCAGCGTTAGGTTGCTTTTAGACAGCAGCCGCCTCCGCAAACGGATGTCCCTGACCCCACGGATGAGTTGCTCCAGCAGTGCCTCATCCAAGTCTCGGTACTCGCAATGTTTTGAGGCTTTCCTCAGGGCGGCCATGTATGCGCTGATGGACTCACCCTCTTGCTGTCTGCGCTCCCCGAATTCGAACCGTTGCACGTACTTGGACGGCGTTGGTGCGAAATGGGCTTTCAGTAAAGTTTGCAAGGTTTGCCACGGTACCGACTGTACCGGCGTTGGCTCAGCCAGGGATTCTGCGGTGTCGAAAACATCTGGACCGCAGTGGCTTAGGAAATACGCTCATTTCCTGTTGTCTGAAACTCCTTGAAGTTCGTTCGCCTCGAGGAAACACTCGAAACGAGCCATGTATGACCTCCATTTTTCTTTAGCTGGGTCGAATGGCGCTGGCGGTGTGTAGCCGGACATCGCTGCTTTCCGCCCCTTGTTTGCTGGGTTCGCGTCTTCCTGGTGAGTTCAGCTCTTTTCCTGGCGCTCTTAGCCTCGAGATCCCACCTTCGTCGCCAGTGTTAGATTCGGGCAATAAGACCAGGATAGTGACAACAGCTCTTTACTATATGGTGAACCCAGCAGCCAGTGCTGGGGAAAACCTCTCTTTATATACAGTTTAGCCGGGGGCTTCAACCAATCAGCAACGTGCTATTTTCCCGCCAAAACTTTTAAAGATACATTACAGATATAATGCTAAGTACAGTTTAATATGGTAATGTTGAGCTGCAACAATTCTTAGATAGTGCTCTGCTACTATTTAGTTGCAAGCAGAACAGTTCCACATTGGTATGGGCACTTTCTACAAATAATAATTAGCCTCCAAAGGAATAGGATGGTAGCAGTAATGAATTGTTGTTGGCTTACAAGACAACTGTTACTGTGAGGAAAGGGAAAACTTATGGTAAGATGGAATAGCTTAGTGACATGTATCTTAGTCTTTAATTGCTTTTGTAATATTGCTTTTTAATATTAAATGTTCTTTTATTAAAAGTGAAAAATCCTGCTGCCAAATGATTTGCAACCCAATATCAATGATACTATTTTGGGAGTATCAGTGGCCACAATAAATAAGGCTGTTGTGTCAGAACATTGTCTAAATTCTAAGTTGTGATTCATTTTAATAATCATAGAATTAAACCATATTTATATATTGTGTTTTGAAATTTGGATTAGTTTTCCTAACCATAGTTAACTGTGTATATATAGGTAATCCTCAACTTATGACATATGACCTTTTTCAGACTTATAACCACTGCAGCATTCCCATGGTCATGTGATCAACATTCAGATGCTTGGCAACTGACTCATATTAATGACAGTCACATGTTCTGGATTCATGTGATCGCCTTTTGCCACCTTCTGAAGAGCAAAGTCAATGGGAAAGCCAGATTCATTTAACAACTGTGTTACTAACTGCAGTGATTCACTTAACAATTGTGGCAAGAAATGTCATAAAATGGGGCAAAATTCACTTAACAAATACCTCACTTAACAACATAAATTTTGGCCTCAATTGTGGACATAAATCGAGGACTGTCTATAATCCCAAATTCCGGGGCAAACCGCATTTCACACCAAGTGACAATCTGAAAGAAAAAGGGAAGCATGTGATGTCAATTTAGGAACCAAGGAAAGGCTTACAGATGAATGTTCTACCTCTGATTTATTTTAGACAGAAACTTTGTGATGGGGGTGGAAGTCTATCTTAACTCTGCTTCAATTGCATTTTACCAATTATTACAGTAGATTGGCAAGATTGAAATGATTTGTGTTTTTTGTTTTTGCTTTGAGTTTATTTCCCTTCATCTGATACAACAAATAGGTTACTTTTTCTAATGCCTGGTTATTGAGCCCCTTTTAATTTCTTTGGTGTAAGGTAAACATTGCTGCAGCATGAAATTAAAATCATTAACACATAAACTGGGGATCAATAAATTCCATCAACGATTTTATTGTTTTTATCTGCTGCTTAATTTTTTTAAGCAGAATCCATAACATAAACTACAAGGCAAAGTATGGATTTCAAATGATAACTAAATTATAGGCAAGAGACAGGAGAATTACTCATTCTGAAACTCCCAAAGCCACGGAAAGAAAATGTCTTATTAGAACCAACTAAATAGGCTCAGAATGGTAAGCAAACTCTCCAAATTTTTTGTAGGTTGTTAAGAAAACGGGAGGAGGGAGTAGAGGAAATTCATTAAGAAAACCGAATTAGCTGCTTTGTGTGTTTGGACCTGAACAGATGGAAAACTAAGCCAAGCATTCAGTAAGTGTCCTCTGATCTACCAGACAGGGCCTTTGCCTTATCTGAGGCAATTGCCTTCTATATCTACACCAATTCTCTGAAGTGGCATCTGTAGGATGCCTGTTTAGCTGACAACTGGATTGGTAAGCAGTGACTAAAATGCCACTGGAGAAATGTGTATGGAAAGAGAGTGCACAGAGAGAAGGAACCACAACTGATTTTCCTCTCTTCGTGTGGCACATCATTTTTCCTGCCCTGTTGTGCCTCGTCCTCCCTCCTCTCCTCAGCCAGGCCCCTCCCGTCTTGTCCCGGGTTTGCTATCAGACTCTGAGTCTGATAATGAAGATGAATGGCCTGTCATGCCTCCAGCCCCCGGCCCTGGCCCATGCCCGGACAGGATATCAGGAATGAACAAACAAACCTGTGTGAGCAGGGAGCCAGCCACATGTTGGAATTACCAACAGCAGAGCCAGCTGAAGAGAATCCAAAGTGGGAAGATCCTCGCTTCCGGAGATCTGAGAGGCGACATCAGCAGAAGGAAGGGAGGGGCAGGCCTGAATAAATGCTGAGTCATGGAGCCACACCCCACATCCCACAGCCTATATAAAGGACCTGCTTTTGGCATTCCTTGAGTCAAGCAAAGTCTCATCTAGTTTGCTGAAGTCACAACTTGGATTCCTGCCTGTCCTGAGAAATCTGAAAGGAATTTGGCAAAGCTGCAGAGGCTTTGTGGCCACGCTTGATATGGACTTCCTAGACCTGGTCGTCGGAGGGGGAGGGGGACACGACATGCCCTGAGTGCGGCTGAAGCTTCAAAATGTGCTGTCTATAATCTTAATAATTCATGCAGTGTTACAAACGGGGGATTAATTTGAAGCAGATAAGTGTTATTCCAACAAACAGAACTTCTATGCTGAAAGGTCTCCAACAGGCAAATAATAGCCACAGTTCCATTAGTTCTGAAGTACCCTCTTTCCCCCAAAATAAGACATCCCCTGATAATAAACCCAATCGGGCTTTTGAGTGCATGGCAATAAGGCCAAGTGCTTATTTCAGGGTTCAAAAAAATATAAGACGGGGCCTTATTTTCAGGGAAACATGTTATGTCCTCAGATTAGATTCACATATCTAATGTTGTTCTATTTTCCATTCTGTTACTAATGTGCTAGACTCTATTTATATATCTCCTATTGATGTAAAAAGGAAGGAAGATAGATGCTTAAAAGTAAAATATATGAGCAACTAGGATGTAAGAAATGGTACTTACATAGTTACAAAAATCTTGCAGGTTCCTCATCTTGTTCTAGAAAACAGATTAATTATAATCTGCATAATTAACAGATTAATTATAAAATGATATTCATTTCTTCCCAAAATTAGTCTCTGTTTCAGACTGGCAGCCTAGTTCTAGCCTGAAAGTAATAAAAAGCTAATGACTATTTGCTATCCTGGTGTTCCCAATCGTTTTGGCTTTGCAGACTGGCAGAGGGGGGAAAGGAATGATTCCATGCAGGTGGGTGGGATGTGTGCATGCACGCACGTTCATCCACCACTTTTGTGACTCTGCTCTAAAAGGCTCAAGGCCTGGTAGTGGGCCTTGAGGTTGGGGACCCCTCCACCATATATTACATTCCAGAGCTGATATTGATAGATTATATCTCCCCCATTGAAATGGAGACAGAAGCTGACTGAAAATCAAACTGTTGAAGAAGAAAAGCATACAGTGGTTGATTACATAAAAGACAGCCAAGAACAAGCACTGATGCAAATTAAATATTGGAACTTATTAAATGTACAAGAAAGAAAATATAAATATTGAAATAATGTAAAAAAGACAAGAACAGAATATTGGCAAGGAAAATATTATTATGTAGTCAATTTCAAATACATAGTTAAAATATATATCGATATCTATATTATATAAATAATAAAGATAAAACCTGGCAATGGCCTACAACCAGAACCTTTTTAAAAAAGAAACTTGTGGCTCTAGGGCAAGTTTTTCGAATTAGTGAAATCAAGGCAGAAATGAAAAATTGTCAACTGATTCAAAGTGCAAACTGTGCAAAAAAAGAAGAAGAAACAACAGTGGTCATTCAATGGTTATCAACAGATTTGGTGCCATACCAAAATATCTTTGACAATTTGTGCATTGATCAAATGCACAATATATCTAATTTTATTTTTTATTTTATTTTTTTATTTATTTTATTTTGTCACAACAATATATGTAGGTATCATACAAAAGATTATATAGTATATAAACACATATATGAGTAAATATAAGGAGGTATAAGCATATATATAGGAAGAAGAAAAGAAAAAAAAACAATAGGACAGGAACGGTAGGCACGTTTGTGTGCTTATATACACACACATACACACACACATATATACACACACACTATACTGATATATGACACATCCTAGGAAGAAGTTAATGCAAATTTGTGTAGGTGGTTAAAAATGCTTAATCCAGTCTAAATATGTGGCTGTGCAACCCATCATAATAATTAAAATATGTTCCATTAGCAATAAAAAAAAGACCAGGATTGCTGGGATAAAAAAACTAATGGTAAGTTAAAAACTCCTTTGGCATATTTTCTAAGCATTCTCTTCTAATAAGGTTGGGTCATTTTTACCTTGGGGAAATTTTGTTTTAATGAAATTCTCAAAGATGCATATAGATTTTTAAATTTATTTTACAAGGTGACAAAGGGGTGGGTGGCAGTTCTAAACCAGTTTTCTTCAGATTTATTTTTCAGAAAGTACAAATAATACAATGGAATAGGAATACGTTGTAAACTATCTTTAAAAACTATACGCATAAAAAAGTTGAAAAATACAGGATAAAATAATCAGAAGAAAAATGTGATTACACAATATATTTTCTAATTTTTTATTTTAGCAAAAATGGTAAAATCATATACAAAACAATACAATATTTGAACATCATAATTGAAACCATGATTTTATATTGTCCAATCTTGCCTCTCCAGCAATACAAAACTCTGTTCAAAAGTTAAGCCAATTTTGTTCAGACTTCCTTCAAAGATTAATACCTATGCACTAATTCTTCTAAAGGCATATGGTTCCTTATTTATAACTGAATTCAGACATTCAATACCCAAAGCTCATCATAATGGATACATTTTTAAATTTTGGAATATAATTCAACAACAATTGAATTCACTTTCATTTATCACCTTTCAAAAGAAAATAATAACTTATATGGGGTAAGGCTTGGGAAACCTCTGAGGGAGTTTCCTCACCCTCCATCCCTGCTACCCATTTGTTGGGTTGATCTGTCTTTCAAAATTCAAAGATCTGGTGGACATAAGAAAAAAGGCCAGTTTGAAAGATGTAGGTTCTTCTAATATCCAGATCATCATGGAACCAAATGATGCCTAGAGACCAAGAAGATGTAGTTAGTCTCACCCACTTAAAACAAGTTAGTCTCACCCACTTAAAACAACCATTGAAACTGGGCCATCCTCAAACTTGATCATGTCTCCAATAGAATGATTGACAAAGATGTTGAATTATATACACAGATGTTGATATATATAAAGATGTTGAATTATATACACAGACAAATATGTCTGGATAAAAAGGGAAACATTCCTTTATCATCAGAATAGCTATTGAGGAAGGACTTAAAGACTGCCTCTGATATGGCTTGGTGACCATTTGAAGGCAACATTATTAGGATCTGACAGAGAGGCTGATTAGGCATATTGTGCCACAATTCAGTGCAAGTAAGTGAAAGCTCTGCATCATCAACCTTTACATTTGTTTTCTCTTACTATCGAGTAATTATAACTATGGTCAATTATTCTAGACTTAAACATTGTGAAAAGTATCATGAAAGAGATATAGTGTTCACTTAAGTACTTACTACTTCAGTTGTTTTGTTACTATTAGATTACAATAGATTTATTATCTGGTTTATGTGGTGCATGGCCTTTAAAACTTTTCAATTATCCAAGTACAGCTCATACATAAAACAAAAGAAAATCTTCTAAACTACCCATCTATGTGCCCAATCCACTCCAGAGTTAATTACCATCAACAAATACTCTTGAAATAATCAGAATGTTACAGTACATAAAAAGTTACGGTTTTAACCGTTGTTGGCAGGAAAGCAGCCATTTGTCTGTTTTAAACTTATGCTTTAGATTCCCAATTTATCATAGGATGATGCCACAGTAGTTAGTGTGTGAGAGAAAGTATTTGCATAGCATACTTAAAAAAAAGGATCATTAAACTGAACTGAATATGCTTTAGAGCCTTCCTAAAAGTTCTGTGTGAAAATTCCTGTTTTTAAGAACCAAGAAGCTGAAATAGTTCAGAAGTGGCAAAAAGCCATGCACAGCAGTGAAAAGAGTTGTTATGGTAAATAAAAGCATAACACTTCATCTTACAGGTCCCTGCCAATTGCAAGAAAGAGGATGTCTGCCGAGGAATGTGCCTCTGACTCCAATTTATGACCCATGTGTCTTTCTTCTATCCTCCAGCACAGTTTCCTTGCTTTGCTCTGGAAACCTGTTCAAATGAAGAAGGGGTGGGGGGGAAGGGGAGGAATCTTATATCTTTATGTAGCTCTAAGGCTAATTAGCCTCTTCTGTGTAAGTATGATGGCAGCTCATATATAATTGCCACTATCTCCTGAAAAGTGTTTGGCAAATCTTTCTTCTCTATGTGTAAACTACATTTTCCCACAAAGGTCATTTAGCAGCTGGATTACAAAGATTAGCTTGGTTTATTTTAAAACAATTAGAAGCCATTGTTGCTGTAGAGGTGTATAACATTTACATTGGAATACAGTAGTTACTTTCTGAGAATTTTATTTATTTATTTATTTATTTATTTATTAAATTTTTATACCGCCCTTCTCCCGAAGGACTCAGGGCGGTGTACAGCCAGAATAAAAACAAAATATATACAATTTAAAACAACATTTAAAAAGAGCAAATTTTAAAGGCTGATTATTAAAATTTAGATTTAAAAATTTAAAAATAATTAAGAATACCCAATTAAAATTCCTACTCCTGGGGGCCGCCAGCCGACACTGTTTGGCGGACGGCACCCTGAGGAGACCCTCTCTGTGGGAGCGTACGGGTCGGTGGGAGGCAAAGGGTAACAGCAGGCAGTCTCGTAAGTACCCGGGTCCTAAACCATGGAGCGCTTTAAAGATAGTTACCAAAATCTTGAAGCGCACCCGAAAGACCACAGGAAGCCAGTGCAAGCTACGGAGCAGCGATGTCACGTGGGAGCCACGAGCGGCTCCCGTTACTACTCGCGCAGCCGTATTCTGGACTAACTGCAGCCTCCGGGTGCACCTCAAGGGCAGCCCCATGTAGAGAGCATTGCAATAATCCAGCCTAGACGTAACCAGAGCGTGAGTGACCGTGCATAAGGCATCCCGGTCAAGGAAGGGACGCAACTGGCGAACCAAGCGAACTTGGTAAAAGGCCCTCCTGGCGACGGCCGCCAGGTGTTCATCAAAAGACAGCCGTCCATCCAGGAGGACGCCCAAGTTGCGAACCACCTCCTTTGGGGCCACTAACTCGCCCCCAACAGTCAGCTGTGGATGCAGCTGACTGTACCGGGATGCCGGCATCCACAGCAGCTCCGTCTTGGAGGGATTGAGCTTGAGTCTGTTTCTCCCCATCCAGACCCGTACAGCACTTCGACCGCTTCGTTGGGGTGGTCCGGGGTGGAAAAGTACAGCTGAGTATCATCAGCGTACAGATGATAACTCACCCCGAAACCACTGATGACCTCACCCAGCGGCTTCATATAGATGTTGATATAGAATTTTGCATAAATTAGCAAGGATTTCCCACTTCTGTTGCTTTAACAGAAGATCTTTTTTCTTTTGTCCTGAAACAAAGTGACTTAAGATCAAGAGTGTTTATAGAGAATAAATATATGCGTGGATAGATCTTTGTTCTAATTTAGTTTTTGGAAACAATTTCAAGCACTGATTGTGGGCTCAGAAGCACCTTATTTTCAAGTCTGTCTCAACCACTGTTTAGTTCTTGACTCCATCGGTGGAAAACATTTGAGTTCTAATGAAAAATAATAGCTCCTGGAAGTATAACATCTCCATTCTTTGGATGCAACGCAGAAGTATTATTTATTTATTTATTTATTTATTTTATTTGATTTTTATACCGCCCTTCTCCCGAAGGACTCAGGGCGGTGTACAGGCAGAAATAAAAAAGACAATACAATGTACAATTTAAAATGTGAATTAAAAAACTTATTATAATTAGCCCGAAACTTTAAAATATATAAAAAACTAAAATCCCATTTAAGATTAATATTAAAAATTTTAAAAATTTAAAAAACCAATAAAATTCAATAAAATTCAAGCCAGCCCCGCGCGAATGAAAAGATGTGTCTTCAGTTCGCGGCGGAAGGTCCGAAGGTCAGGTATTTGGCGTAAACCCGGGGGAAGCTCGTTCCAGAGTGTGGGAGCCCCCACAGAGAAGGACCTTCCCCTGGGGGCCGCCAGCCGACATTGCTTGGCGGATGGCACCCTGAGAAATCCCTCTCTGTGAGAGCGTACGGGTCGGTGGGAGGCATGAGGTAACAGCAGGCGGTCCCGTAAGTACCCAGGCCCTAAGCCATGGAGCGCTTTAAAGGTCGTAACCAACACCTTAAAGTGCACTCGAAAGGCCACAGGCAGCCAGTGCAGTCTGCGCAGGAGCGGTGTTACGTGGGAGCTACGAGTAGCTCCCTCTATCACCCGCGCAGCTGCATTCTGGACTAACTGAAGCCTCCGAGTGCACCTCAAGGGGAGCCCCATGTAGAGAGCATTACAATAATCCAAGCGAGAGGTAGCAGGCGTGAGTGACTGTGCACAAGGCATCCCGATCAAGGAAGGCGCAACTGCGAACCAGGCGAACCTGGTGGAAGGCCCTCCTGGAGACGGCCGTCAAATGATCTTCAAACGACAGCCGTTCATCCAGGAGGACACCTAAGTTGCGCACCCTATCCTTTGGGGCCAATAACTCGCCTCCAACAGTCAGCTGCGGCTGCAGCTGACTGAATCGGGATGCCGGCATCCACAGCCACTCCGTCTTGGAGGGATTAAGCTTGGGCCTGTTTCTCCCCCTCCAGACCCGTACGGCTTCCAAACACCGGGACAGCACTTCAACAACTTCATTGGGGTGGCCCGGGGTGGAAAAGTACAGCTGGGTGTCATCAGCGTACTGTTGGTATCTCACCCCGAAGCCACTGATGATCTCACCCAGCGGCTTCATATAGATGTTGAACAGAAGGGGCGAGAGAATCGACCCCTGCGGCACCCCACAAGTGAGGCACCTCGCGGTCGACCTCTGCCCCCCTGTCAACACCGTCTGCGACCGGTCAGAGAGATAGGAGGAGAACCACCGATACACGGTGCCTCCCACTCCCAATCCCCCCAACCGGCGCAGCAAGATACCATGGTCGATGGTATCAAAAGCCGCTGAGAGGTCTAATAGGACCAGGGCAGAGGAATAACCCCTGTCCCTGGCCCTCCAGAGATCATCCACCAATGCGACCAAAGCTGTCTCCGTGCTGTATCCGGGTCGGAAGCCGGACTGGAACGGGTCTAGATAGACGGATTCATCCAGGTATTGGGGTAGCTGTATTGCTGTTGCGCCACAGCACTCTCTACAACCTTCGCAACAAAGCGAAGGTTGGAGACTGACGATAATTACCCAAAATAGCTGGGTCCAAAGAGGGCTTCTTGAGGAGGGTCTCACCACCGCCTCTTTCAAGGCGGCAGGAAGACCCCTTCCAACAAGGAAGCATTGATAATCCTCTGGAGCCAGCCTCGTGTCACCTCCTGAGTGGCCAGTACCAGCCAGGAAGGACACGGGTCCAGTAAACATGTAGTGGCGTGAAGCCTCCCCAACAACCTGTCCACGTCCTCGGAGCCACAGGGTCAAACTCATCCCAAACAGACTCAACAAGGCGTGCCTCCTCTCCCTCGCTTGGATCATCCCAATTTCGGTCCAGACCATCCCGGAGCTGAGCGATTTTATCGTATAGATAACCACTAAACTCCTCGGCACGTCCTGCAGCGGGTCATCCCGCACCTCCTGATGAAGGAGGAGCGGGTCACCAAACAGGGCGGCCGGGCGGTTATCTGCCGACGCAATGAGGGTGGAGGCGTAGAACGCCTCGCCTCCCTCATTGCCACTAGGTAGGTCCTAGAATAGGTCCTAACTAGTGTCCGATCAGCTTCGAACGGCTGGACCTCCAGGTGCTCTCTAGGCGCCTTCTCCGCGTTTCATCTCCTCAGCCTCGGAGAACCAAGGGGCCGGACGAGATCTGCGCCGGGTCAGAGGTCGCAAAGGCACGACACGGTCCAAGGCCCCAGCCGCGCCTGTTCCCAGGCCACAACTAGTTCCTCAGTCGTGCCGTGGGCCAGATCCTCAGGAAATGGCCCAAGCTCCGTCAGGAACCTCTCGGGGTCCATCAGGCGCCTGGGACGGGACCAACGAATAGGTTCCGTCTCCCTGGGATGGTGGGTGGGGGTTCGGAAGTCTAGGCGAAGGAGGAAATGATCGTCCATGACATTGGTTCTGTTACTATATCATCTAATACCAGATCATTTAACCACTGTCCAGAGATATAAATCAAATCCAGCGTGCCTCCCCATGTGCGTAGGGCCATCATTTACTCGAATCAGGTCCAAGGCCGTCATGGAGGCCTGGAACTCCCGACCTGCAGTCGATAACAGGCCAGCTGATGGCAGGTTGAAATCCCCCATGACTATAAGTCTGGGGGTCTCAACCGCCATAGCGGCAGTACCTCCAACAGCTCGGGCAGGGCTGTGGTCACGCAGCAAGGAGCCAGGTACGCGATCAACAAGCCCAAATGATTCCTATGGCCCCACCTCACATAGAGGATTCACAGCCGGCAATCTGAGGAACAGTGGCCTCCTCGGCTCTAGATCTTCCTTAATGACAACCGCCACCCTCCACCCCTACCTTGGGCCTCGGCTGATGAAATGCTCGAAACCTGGAGGCACAGCTCAACAAGGGGAACCCCCCCTCTGGACCCAACCAGGTTTCCGTAATGCCCATAAGGTCCGCGGACTCCCCCTGAATAAGATCGCAAATCAGGGGAGCTTTGTTAGCCACGGACCGGGCATTACATAACATCAGCCGAAGATCCAAGCTCTGAGGATCATGGCCTCCCGAGGAACGGGTAGGAACTGAGGGGCCGGAGCACGTGATCGCTTTCAGGCATCGAACACGTGCTCCCAGCTCTCGGTACGGCCCCCCCCCCTCCGCCATATCTGCCTCTCCCACTAACCACACAGATGGAGCCACACTCATCTTCAGGAACGTCACTCTCCCCCAAAACCTTCGGACCTTTTAAAACCCCGCCGCAAACACGCGCAGTGACTGGCCCCTCCCTCGGCGAGCTACCCCCAATACCCGCCCTTGCCCTCCCCCCCCTTAAAAATTCCCTATCTAAAAATCCCCACAGGTTCTTTCTACGCGCATGCCACCTCTGTGGATCCCAAGACCCGTCATTGAGGCCGGCCCTTGGTAATGTAGGGGGTTCTATGCACTTTCTGGACTACTTCTTCGTTATCTTTCCTCCCTAAAAATGATAAAATTGTACTGAATTTCAAGAAAAACTGACATAAAAATGTCATGAAATTTTCCATTTTGTTTAGCTAGAAAAAGAAGAAAAAATGATATATAATCCTTAGTTCTGATTTAGCATTTAAGCACATCCACTTATCTAGTTTATCCAATGATGGTACTATGTTCCTATCTCATCCAATGTTTTAAAGTACACTTCCACCGGCTAAATATTGTATTTTTTGGAGTACAAGACACACTTTCCCCCGCTAAAAGAGGGTGAAAATTTGGATGCATCTTATACACCGAATGTAGCCCTGCCCACCCATTGCCCCCCCCTTTGGCCTTTGCCTTGCAGCAATTTACCTCCTTGCAGCAAACAATAAATAGCCTGTTTCCGTTTCAGAACATCCTGATTAGTACAAGCAGTTGATTGTCGTTTGGATCAGATTCCCAAACCTCAGCTGTTTCAGGCTGCAGGGATTGCCGTTGCCTATTGCCATGTGGGCCTCCACTGTTTGCTACAAGGAGGCAAATTGCTGGAAGGCAGATTTTTTTTTTCTTGTGCTAATCAGGCTGTGCTGAAAATGAAAATGAAACTAAAGCAGGCTGTTTGCTGCAAGGAGGAAAATTGCTGGGAGGCAGAGACTGAGACAGATTTTTTTTTCTTGTTTTCCTCCCAAAAAAGGTAGGTGCATCTTATAGTCCAGAGCGCCTTATACTCCAGAAAATATGGTAGCTTGTTTTGTTAGCAAAGATTGCTTTCATACACTGTAATTAGCAAATTATTTTGTTTTTATAAAAAGTTTTCTTCTAAATCATCCTGAGTTCTTTCCTAATAAAAGACTTGAACAAATTGTTGCTTGAAACCTAGATTCAGACAGTCATCTAGATATCAATTATTAGAAAGTTGTGAAGTTCTGGTTTGTTCCAGCCACTGCTATTATGTTGACAGAGGTCTGACATGGCTCTGGTTTTCTGCATACGTTGACAAGAAAATTTTCAAGGAGTTGAATCCAGTTTCTTTTGAATTGAATTTATACTGTTTGGTTGTATTTTATTTGTTTGCTGTCCAGATTTCTTTTAGTAGATGGGAATAGAGCTCTATAAATTTGATAAATTAATAAATAGTACATATATACTTTGTCTGCAAGAATTCCAGGGTTGGATGCACAGTTAGGAATAGTAAGGAAGTTGTATTCTGTCTGATTGGAACAATCTACACATGACTGATAAATTGATTAGTTGGAGAATGAAGAAAGAAAAGCAGCTCTCTAGACCACATGAGGAGGGCCCTACAGATAGATTTGGAGTACACCTGTAATATAGATTAAAGAGAAACCAGACAGTAAATTAGTCTAGTTTTTCTAATGAAAACTGATACTTGTTTAAATTTAGTTTAGAAACATCATGGATTATATAATTATGCAATCACATCCTGAACTGCTTATTAAGATGTATATTACTATCAGAGAAATAAAAATAATTCATAGATGTTCTTTTGTCTTCCATGACAGTATGGTAATCATTGCTGGCATATGAAAGATGAGTTAATACTGAAATGTAGAGTCTGGCTTAAAGTTGAAACAATGATCTAACTACAGTGGAGAATACTCACATGGGATTGTTTCTGCGCTTTTGTGTTTATAAAAAGGCACCATTTTGAGTGGAAGTTGGAAGAGATTATTGACCTGCAATAACATAAGAAAGAACTCTTGGCTGTGTATATTTTTTTTTAAACTATCAACATTTATATCAAGTATTTTTAACTTAGTAAAACAATGCTTCCTTTTCCCGCAGTACAATGCTTCCTTCCCCTATAATACATTTCTTTTAGAATCCACACAGATGGTTTCTAGCAGCTGATCTGCTTTCCCACTTAAGTAAATAAAATAATTTGGATTGGGTTTCAGTTCACATAAAGGCTTGCTGTTTGTGTGGAGAAAAAGAACCTCTGGTAAAATAAAATGTACCTTTAATTCCTTATCAAAGTTTTAGGTATCATTAAATGCTTGTCTTTGGTTTTCCAGAAGACATGACCTCTGGCCAAGCTCTCAATGTTATATTCCTCACATAATAAAAGTGTCTATTGGGCTTTGACTGGCTTACTAGAAAGATGATGAAAACAAAGAACTGAATTCAATCATTCTGTACTTTCCACCTCATACACAACTGTAAAAAATAGTCTGCTTTTCAAAGTCACTGGAAGATCTCTAGTCCAATGGCTTCCTATTGAAATTTAGAGTTTTATCAATAATGTCATGTTCTGGAAAGAAGGAAGGTATGAAAAAGATATAGCATTTCAAAATTAGAGCATTGGCAATTTCATTTCAAAGATTTCAGCCAACAGATTCCTGTTAAAATGTTTTAACTTTTAAAACATTTTTATGGTACCCTTCTCTAAATTGGCAACTTTCAAGAATGCATAATCAGCAGAGCTGTCTGGAGTGATGGGAAGTGTAATATTGCAGAGTAGGAGAGTGTTAGTTTGGAAAAGGCTATTTATGTTTGTGTATGTGTGTGTGTACCAAATATATCTTTCTTCTATTGCTAGTATCATTACAAAATATCCAGTTTCTCAACATGACTAAAAGAAAATTTCAAATATTTCCTTTGGGAGAACAGAGACATCTTGTCTAAAATGTTCAACTTCCATATGCTTAATACAGTATTTTAAATATATGAGTAATTCTGTGTAATTAAAGCAAAAAGCCAAGCTTCTAAAAAGCAAGAATAAGAAAAACAATTCATTAGAAATCATGATTCTTTAAAGAATCAATTATCAGTGTACATACTTACTTTGTTTTAAAAAATGGAGTCTGTAGGCCATTAGATGTAGCTTAAATATTTTCAGTTTTTTCAGGCAAGGAATTCAAATTTTGAGCATGAAATTGTACAACAATTATATATTTTCAGAATAAGGTTTCACTGTAACAAATAAGTTTACTCTCAGATAAGAATAAATCGTATTGCAGCCCAAATCTGCATAGGAGTGAAGTTTACATTTTGATAAGCTGCTTTCTAGACTATTTTTTACTTTGCTTTCTCACAAACGATGTAAAATGCTGTACTGTGTTGCCAGATTTTTCTCCAATTAGGCAGGTCTCATTTTTTTTAATTCCCAATTTTGTATGTTTTTCAAACTTTTGTAGTGTTTTCTTAATTTAAATTTCATTACACTTAAATCTTCTGTATTACACGAACCTTTAACAAGATTGAAAATAAATACAAAATTTTAATACAAGATTAAAATTTATCTATTAGCCTCAATTATTATAAAATACAAGTCACTAAAGTCTAGAACTACTAAAGTCTAGAACTACTGTTTAATATCTGTCTGTTGGTTTTATTAAAATCAAAAGTCTTCACCAGCACAATAATTACAGCAATTTTTTAAACAATGTCAATTAAAGAAGCATGCTTAATTAGTATGGCATAGACAAAAAGGCAAGATGCTGGACAGAGTTTTAAATTTTAACAAAATATATGCCTCGTACAAGGTGATACTACCTACACAAATTTTTAAAGGATTTACTTTTTACTTGAGTCTAAACTTATTAGAATTTGTGGCCCAGCAATGGGCATAGACAAATATAGCCCAAAATGAGCAAAATCAACCAAACAATTCACTTATTGCCATAAAGGCTAACATAATCGTTATAGCGTACACTTTCTCAGTTTTTACACAAAATCTTTTGGAATATTCTGTTGCTTTTGATACAATTTAAGCCATTTTTATACTAGGGACATACTGAGGTTATTCTTATATTGCATTTTAATTTCTTGTCTTTGCAGTGCTTGTTCTGAAAACAAATGGGGCCAATATATGGCCACAGACTGCTTGTCCATGAGCAGTTCCCTCTCTGAATTTCTTTATGTCAAATCTAGAGAAAATCTACTTCTCATTTAGCCTTATCTTGGCAGCTTTAAGCCTGCCAAGTTTGAAGACCTTTGATCTGTGATGTAAAAATGGTTTATTTATTTATTTATTATTTATATTTTTATAAATGCAAGCTTACACATAAGCTTATTTATTTATTAAATGCAAGCTTATACATAAGGACCTAAAATACATATTTATTTATTTATTTATTTATTTATTTATTTATTTATTTGTCATAACAATATAACAATATATATATACAAGCGTTGCATAAAGGGTTATATAATATATGAACGTATATATGAGGAGAAACTAGGTACTAAAAACATATATATACATAGGGGAAGAAACAGTAGGACAGGAATGGTAGGCACGTTTGTGCTCTTATGCACGCCCCTTAGAGTCCTCTTAGGAAAGCGGTGAGGTCAACCGTGGACAGTTTTTGAGTAAAGCCTTTGGGGTTATGAGAAGAAACCACAGAGTCAGGTAATGCATTCCAAGTATATACAATTCTGTTACAGAAATCGTGTTTTCTGCAATCTAAACTGGAGCGGTTGACATTAAGTTTAAATCTGTTGGTAGCTCTTATGATATTGTTATTGAAACTAAAAAAGTCATTGACAGGAAGGACATTACAACGGATGATTTTATATGCTAAACCCAGATCTTGTCGAAGGCGACAAAGTTCCAAGTTTTCTAGACCCAAAATATCAAGTCTGGTGGAATAAGGTATTTTATTAGTTTCGGAGGAGTGGAGAATTCTTCTCGTAAAATACCTTTGGACACGCTCAACTGTGTTGATGTCAGATATATGGTATGGGTTCCAGACAGGAGAGCAGTAATCAAGAATTGGCCTAACAAATGTTTTATATGCTCTGGTCAGTAGCGTGGTGTTTTTTGAAAAGAAGCTACGTAAAATTAAGTTAACAACTCTTAGAGCCTTCTTAGCTATATAGTTGCAGTGGGCTTTGGAACTTAAATCGTTAGATATAAAAACTCCAAGGTCTTTGACAGGGTGGGGGTCATCTGCGAGGCAATGTCCATCAAGCATGTACTTTGTGATTGGGTTCTTTCTTCCAATATGCAAGACTGAGCATTTACTGGTTGAGATTTGTAGTTGCCAAATTTTAGACCAAGCAGTTAGATGATCAAGGTCCTTTTGAATTGTGGATGTATTGTCAGTGGTGTTGAAAAGTTTGACATCATCAGCAAAGAGAACACAGTTACTTGAGATATGATTACAAAGATCATTTATGTATATTATAAAGAGAATAGGTCCAAGAACGCTGCCTTGAGGAACACCACTCTTGACAGGAACAGGATTTGATAGAGCATTACCAATTTTAACTATTTGTTGTCTGTTTGACAGAAAAGCAGATATCCAGTTGTGTAAGGGTAATATAATAATATTATAATATAATAATAATATAATAATAATATAATAATATTATACTCCATATAATTATGGAGTACAATTAAAAATTAACCAGTAGGTAATCTATGGATTACTTGAATAGCAATACTATAGCAATAGCATTTAGATTTATATACCGCTTCACAGGCCTCCCTAAGCAGTTTACAGAGTCAGCATATTGCCCGCAACTATCTGGGTCCTCATTGAATATTATTTCCCCTGGTTACCACCACTTAACTCTGGTTTCTTTCAGATAAATCCCTTGTTTGCTACATTTTGGTATTTGAGGAACAAATTGCAACTGTTGAATTGAAATCTTATCTAGCTTTCAGTTTGAGAGACGGTTACTCTATATTATTCTACCAAGGGATCAAAGGCTGTTCTGAAGCAACTTTCTGAGCACCACTTTCCAGTCTTATATTTTTAATGAAGGCATTTTTTGAAGATAACTAAAACTAAACTAATTGCACACATGGCTCACTTTCATATTGATATTCATCTTGAACCAGTTAATACATTAAACCCTTTCCTACAAACTGAAAAATGTGTGCACTTTATAGTCTGCATATGCCATCTATCATAACTACTATGATTATCAGATGACCTACAAGATCCCTTCCAACTCTAATCTGTTAATCTGTATCATTCCATGTGTAGTTTCAAAGTTATGCTGCTTGGGAATTCTAGGAGATATATTGTCCTAATGCATTTGGTCTGCAGGATACCTATCATACTAAGGTTTAGGATAGAACTTCTTGTGTTGAAGGACTCAATTGGAGAGCCCAAAGAAAATGTCAAAAGAATTAACACTGGATTTACCCATTATTTTTGGATGCTGAAGCTACTGTGTTATTCCTATTTATTTATATATTTATTGTTGTAAATTTTAGACTGCTTAATTTAAAGATTCTGCCACTGAAATCCATAAGTCAGATATAGAGGGTTTTTAATCTAGAATGTCATTGTTCTACCACAGCATGTAAAAGTAAATACAAGCTCTGTTATATTATTATGATTTAAAATACTGGAATCACTCTCTTACAATGCTAAAAAAACCTAAATGAATGTGGCAAGTTGCCATTAATATCCTTCTGGATTTTCTATTGCATGGAACAAAAAATATAAGTGGGTATATGCTTTTAATATTCGTATTTTATATATTCTGACATTTTTAATATTTATGAGTTTATTTTAATTATATTGGTATTCCATTTTCTTGGGTTTGATCTAATGAAAGAGTGAGGCATAAATTTTTTAAAAATCACTATGTGAGCAACAGCAGTCTGAAATGTCTGAATGATAAATTTATTAAATACTTTCCTAGGATTATTTGAGCAAGGTGAAAATGGGAATTATCAGTTTTTGTATCCCAGATATTAATTTCAGCTCAGGAGATAGGTATTTTTATTTAAAGATACTACTATCAACTGGAATTAATAATATAAACTCCCATATTTGGAATGGTTTTAATAAACCACTGTAGACCAGTGGTTCTTAACCTCAACAATTTTAAGATGTGTGAATTTCAACTCCCACTATTTCTCAGCCAACTGGAGTTGAATTCCACATATCCTGGTGAGGTTCAGAAACACTGAACTAGACAGATATGAATTAATCATTGATCAATCAATCATCAGTGGTTTCTGGTCCATATAATGCAAGACAGAAAGAGTTAAAATAAAACAGACCTTTCAAAAGTGTTGTTGCCCCATAATCTTCTCAGCGTTTTATGGAAATTCACAATACACAGTATTCAGATTCTGATCAATTTTTCATTGTTCTTTTTAAAAAAGAAAAGACAATCATTTTCAACACATCATGCAATATAAATGTATTCACATGTAGAAATGTATTCAGATGTATTCACATGCCTGGAGATAGATTAGGAACAAAGAAAATGAAGTCCAAGTTTTATTTCCTACAATATATTTTAGCAAAAATATACCTTTAAATGTTGCTGTGAAAATTTTGTAAGTTTTCCTAAAGGAAGCTGAATGTAGTCAGAATAATATAAGCTACCTCTAGATAAGATTTCCTTGCTTAGACTCTTCTCTAGAACACAGTGTTGGAGAACATAAACTGGGACATGGCTTTCTGACATAGGGAGATATCTTCTCTTTTATTTTTATCCTGACTTTTATTACTTTTATAAATAATTCAAGGCAGTGAACATACCTAATACACTGTCCTCTGCCTATTTTTTCCACAATAACATTGTGAGGTGGATTATGCTGAAAGAGAGTGATCAGCCCAGCTATCCAGTTGATTTTTCATGCCTAAACTGGGTCTAGAATTTAGTCTTCTGGTTTTTAGTCTGGTCACTTAATCATAGACAAACTGGCAATGCTGTCATATACAAGTGATTTCTTGTTCATGGGCAGGGAATATAGATCTTGGTGGGAATAATGAAGTATTATAACAATTAGAAACAGAACATAAGTTTATTTTTAAGATGTTTCATTTTTAAAAAAATCAAATCAAATCAACGATTGACAAAATATATTTAACTACACCAGCACACTCATTTAAATTCTCAAGTGGTGCACAGTAGAAAGAGTAAAATTTAATGATGCACTGTAAATAAGTTGTAAAGTATCCTATAGTGTTATCATCTTTCTATATCATAGCAAGATAACTGGTATTTTTAAAAGTCCCTTCTTACTGAATCGGACAATAGCTTTTTTAAAAATGCTGAAAAAGTAAAATTGGGGGCATGGTTTCCTGTGAGAGATGTGTTTCTTTTGCTTCTGTTTTTCAATGAAGAATATAAAATGTGCAGACTGCATGGCATTTTAACTGGGGAAGATAAAGAAATTGCTCAGCTTGGTTCTTTATTATGGTCACTGATCAATAGGAGGGGATAAAATGAAACTCTGTCCTGGGTATCCTTAGCTAGCCGATAGGTATGGTTTCATACAGCTGTTACTCTTTGCATCAAAAGAGCATGTCATTGTGCTAAAAAAACATGTTAGCTTCTATTTCCAAATTCCAGCACAAGCACAGAATGCTTGTACATCAAAAAGACGAAATATAAATATTCTATCAGGCTTTCCTTTAAAACACTGGAACATGTGAGTAAAATGGAAAGTAAACAACTCCAGTCTTAAACATGTCTATTTAACTTTGAGTATAATTACCTAATGGCCATTTTTAGCTGACGGGAAATCTGCAGGACATTGCACAGCTTGTTGAGGCTGGCCAATAGGCTAAAACATACTGCTTTAAACAAAGTAAATCAGGCTACTGAGTGTTTAAAACTAATCTGTTTACAAACCAGCACAGCTGGACAGGCCTTGGCAACTTCCTATTAAAGAAAAGAATCCACTTTTATGGGCATCTGGTTGTTTCTAAAAGGGCAGTTTAACCTTGTACTGCTGCTTCAAAGAAAGATCAAAAGCATTTATTACTTCTTTTCAGGACCAAATGACCAATATATTAAATCTTTTTGGTACCATGTTTGTATGCAGCTTTTCTGTATGTTCAATTCTGTATGTAATTTTTAAGGTAAAGACTGCAGTATAAATTTAAACTGTGCAATCAAAATTGCTAGAAACCTTTGCCAGAGTTAGAATTGTTTAAAAATCGACCTAAAGTAAGTTATCTTTCATCTTCATATCAGACTAATAAATGAGTTTTTAACATTTAATAGCCCAAAGAATCTTGGTTTTATGCATACTTATTTTATGAATATCTCATCTCTCATCTTGTATTTAAGAATCTTTTAGATTATTTTAGAATCTAAAAGCTTCCTTCATGTGTACTTTCTTGGTCCAAGATCTTTATCTCTATGTAATAATGTGGATGGAATCTGGGCTGCCCTGTTTTGTGATATGTTTTTTCTGCTCCTTTTCAAGAAACTGTACCAGAATGTGAGTTGTATAATGTACTGAGATCCTGCAAATGACAGAAACTCAATTTAATTGATCAAAGGCAGTAACCTGAAAGTAATTATGATTCACTCTAGACAATGTTGGCCTAAATTGGCAAACAGCTAGACTATCATAAAGCAAATTACACTATAATACTGTGAAGTTCAAATATTTCCCAATACCCAGTTTAAGAAGCTCATTTACTTACTTATTTTACTGTTATTGTTAATAAAGAAATTCATTTTAAAAGTATTTTTACAAAGTAAATATTATTGATAAAAAAGAAGCTCATTTTAACCGTTTCATTTCACCTTGAGGTTGAAGTTCAGTTTAATTCAGATTCATACCAATTTGAATATGATGTCCTTCCTGATTGAACCATATACGAAATTGGTTTGAAATGGAATGCTACCACTGTAACAATCTGAACAAAGAGTAGTTACTCAAGGCATTTACAACTGCTATGAATTCTATGGATACTGTATGATTTTTAAGCTATAAAACTGAAATTTGCACATGACCAGTAATGCTAAATGTGACACTTAGCATGAAATATAGCAGAACCATATGTATATACATTTGTGTGTGCACATTTTACACTGATGTGGTATCTAGATTTTCCAGGTATGATTAAAGAACAAAGGAAAACAATGCCAAGTCCTGCAAATATTGCATATTCCCCCCCTCCCACACACTAAACAAGTCTTCACTGATCTTTCCATTCTTTTGACTCACAGCAGATTGAGCATCAGCCATTTCCCTGCTGGTCAGGGCAACATGGTAAATGCCCCCTTGTCTGCTTAGTCGTGTAATATGCAAAACAGTCAGATAAACAAATGTCAGTCCAAGTGGAAACCTGGAGAGCTACATTAGGTCATAAAAGCATAATTTAACCAAGCACCAGGGTCCTGGCAATAAAACTACAAAAACCACACTGTGTTGCCAAAAACAGAGCCTCAGGGGGCTTCTGTCAAATCTGGACATATTGGCACAAGGATTTGGTATCTCAGATTGCAGTCCTAGATGGAAAGACTTTTTTCTTTATTGGTTTGCTTCACAGAATAGTCCATGTGTGTTCTCTTGCAGTAAAGAAAAAAATAATAAGGATCACTAGGTTCTTTTTTTCAGCAGAGCAAAAGCTGTAAACATTTTGAAGAGATGTAGTCTTTAAAAAGCGTGGGTTTTTAGTTCCTTTCTATATATGCTTTAAATCTTACATACTGATTTTAAAGGGATCATTCCTAGATAAGCAGAAACAGAACTGTAGTCTTATTTTATAAAAGTTCCAGAAGATATAATTTTCCAATACACATAGTCCTTGACTTATAACCATTCATTTAGTGACTTTTGAAGTTACAACAGCACTGAAAAAAGTGACTCATGAGCTTCTTTCACACTTACAATGTTGTGGCATCCCCACAGTCATGTGATCAAAATTCAGACGGTGAGCAACTGGCTCATATTTTTGACAGTTGCAGTGTCCTGGGATCATGTGATCCCCTTTGTAATCTCCTGATGAGCTAAGTCAAAGGGGAAGCCATTATCAATTATGTTACTAAGTGAATAACTGCAGTGATACACTTAACTGTGGCAAGAAAGATAGCAACATGAGACAAAGGTTCCTTAACAACTGTCTCACTTAGCAACAGACATTTTAGGTTCAATTAGGATTGTAAATTGAGGACTACCTGTATATCATCGATTGTCAATGAATAATAATTCATGTTAAACAAATGAAAATCACCATTAAAGCTGTATAAAATATCAATATCAGAAACCATGCTCAGCATAGTATAAACAACAAAATAAAATTATGAATGCACACAAAAACATGTATCTTGTGCATATTGCATTAGAATCTGGGAATGTTTACTTTTAGATGTGAAGTTATTCTGAATAGCAAAGTATATTTTGACAGCTTGGTTATCAATTCCTCCATAGAGTGTATGAAACATTCTTTCCAATAAGAGATATATTATGCAACAGTTACTATATACCAAGCCAATATTTGATGTTTAATAAAAGTTTAACTAAAATAACACAAGTTAAATGGAATCTGAAATTGATTCATTTTAGCATGAATCATTTTCCAAAACTGTGAGCTTTACAATATTGCTTCCAAGTGTGAAGGAATGATCCAAGCTGCTAATTACATTTCTAATAATATTTAGATAATGAATTATTTGTTTTAGCAATAAGGAATGGATTAATATAGCAACAAGAGATCTTATATCAATTTACTTTAAATGTGACATTTGGACTATTCTTCAACTGAAATTCCAGTTGTTGCATATCTGTTATTTCATCTAAATTCTTCATCCATGCAATCATATAACCATTAACTTTTTGGTTTCCGAATCATAATCAACAATTTATAAATAAGACCCAGCAGATGTTCTAAGTTAGATGTTATAAGATTTTCAAATTTAGTACTTTTAGTACTATGCTGTTTATTTGAAGATAATGAAACCAGTCAGGTGAACTAAACTATTGAGTCTCAAAAGATATACCGTATTTTTTGGAGCATAAGATGACTCCCCCCCCCCGCAAAAGACAGTGAAAATTTGGGTGCATCTTATACACCAAATGTATATGCCAGCCCCCACCCTTTGGGCTCTGGCTCCCAGCAATTTACCTCCTTGCAGCAAACAGCCCATTTCAGCTTCAGCACAGCCTGATTAGCACAAACAGTTGATTGTTGGTTGGATCAGCCTCCCGATCCTCAGTTGTTTCAGGCTGCAGGGATTGCCACTGCCACCTCCATACGGCCCCTTTTCGGCCTCCACTGTTTGCTGCAAGCTGGCAAATTGCTGGGAGGCAGATTTTTTTCCCTTGTGCTAATTAGACTCTGCTGAAAACAAAAATGAAACTAAAGCAGGCTGTTTGCTGCAAGGAGGAAAATGGCTGGAAGCCAGGGGAAGAGGCAGGGTTTTTTTCTTGTTTTCCTCCCCAAAAAAGGTAGGTACGTCTTATAGTCCGGAGCATCTTATACTCTGAAAAATACGGTAATCTTATTAACAATCAAATCTTACAATCTAAACTACTGAACAAATTTGTTTTTTCATTGTAAAAATAAAGCAGGCATGAGGAAATCTACACATTTCTTTTCCCATATTTATCCTTGGCATTAAATACCTGCTTTTATTATTTCATGATCTTTTATAAATTGTTTCTGTTTGCATTAGATATATTTATGCAGGCTGCCTGAAAGTCCCACTGTTTACATAGAGGTAACCAAGGCGTGGGATAGTTATCTTTTCTATGCGTGCTTTCCCTTTCAGGAATTGATTTAACATGAACTTAAGTAACTTAATGATTTCTACAGTATGTAAAATTTTAATTGAATGATGAAAATGTGTACTTTCTTTGATTATATACCACAGTATTTTGGATTTGCTTTATTTTTTTTATTTCTTTTCTGTTTTTGTTCAGTTATTATGATTTTAAAATTGTATAGCTTCCTTGCTAAATGATGCTATATGCCAAGCCAAACTATCTTAAATAGTTTGAAATGCTGAAGCTGTTTGTTGTTGATACCTCATAAGAAATTATCAAACAAGAACAAACCACAATGAACACTGGATTAAAGATATTTAAGACTTGGTATCTCTTGATATCAGATTGGTAAAGGTTCCCCTCACACATGTGTGTTAGTCATTTCTGACTCTAGGGGGCGGTGCTCATCTCAGTTTTTAAGCTGAAGAGCCAGCGGTCTGTTGACAATTCTATGGTCATGTGGCCAGCATGACTAAACATCGAAGGCGCACGGAGCGCTGTTACCTTCCCACGAAGGTGGTCCCTATTTTTCTACTTGCATTTTTACATGCTTTCAAACTGCTAGGTTGGCAGAAGGTGGAGCAAGTAATGGGAGCTCACTTTGTTATGTTGCGCTAAGGATTCGAACCACCAAGATGCTGACCTTTCTGATAAGCTTAACGTCTTAGCCACTGAGCCATCTCATCCCCTTTTGGTATCAGATTAGTTTATTCCAAATTATATCCATCTGAAATCTAAATATAATTCATGCGCAGATTTGAGTTTATTAACTGTAGACTTAGCCTTCCTGCAGGATACAGGCCACATAATCCCTATCTTCATTTATAATCTGCTCTTTTTTCAGATGCTCAAGAACCATATGAGACAAGGTAGGCCAAGAGTGACTGGCCAAAGTAATCCTTTCTGGATTTGAATTTGAATGGAATCTCCTTGATCTTAATGGCTGGAGTTGAAAGGTTCAGAGGAAGTGAATCCAAAATCCTTCTATGTAATAGTTCCCTTTTTGTTCATGTTGAAAAAGGGGAAAAATATTTGCAGAGGCACATTCTAGTCTCACATAATGTAATCTTTCTCATCCCAGTGGAATGGTTGCTGTAATTCAGCAATTGATGAGTTCACCTTCATTTTCTGTAAGATTGGGTACATTTTCTGATTACCAAGACTACATAGTTACTCATAAAAGCCCCACTTTTTCTAGGAACTGAATACCAGTGGTGGAATTCAATTTTTTTTACTACTGGTTCTGTGGATGTGGGGTGGCTTGGTGGGGGCAGGGAAAGGATACGGCAAAATCTCCATTCCCATCCCACTCCAGGGGAAGGATACTGCAAAATCCCTGTTCCCCCCCCCCACTCCTGGGGAAGGATATTGCAAAATCTCCATTCCCACCCACTTTGGATGGGAATCAACATGAACAAAAAGGGAACTATTACATAGAAGGATTTTGGATTCACTTCCTCTGAACCTTTCAACTCCAGCCATTAAGATCAAGGAGATTCCATTCAAATTCAAACCCAGAAAGGATTACTTTGGCCAGTCACTCTTGGCCTACCTTGTCTCATATGGTTCTTGAGCATCTGAAAAAAGAGCAGATTATAAATGAAGATAGGGATTATGTGGCCTGTATCCTGCAGGAAGTCTAAGTCTAAGTCTACCAGCCAGAGGTGGTATTTGCCAGTTCTCTGAACTACTCAAAATTTCCACTATTTGTTGTCCAGAACCTGTCAGAATTGCTGCTGAATCTCACCCCTGCTTAATACCCAACGAGCAGACATAATTTAATTAACTCTGATTATGTTTCATTATTAGCAAGGAGATGAAGAAAAATTAAAAATCTTTACTCCATCTACAAAATCCAGTAGTTAAACTGATTTTTTACTCAGATATCAAAAAATAAGCACCATGGTTAAAGAAATTGCAGAAACAAGGACTGAGATTTGAAACCTTCAATATCTTTTATGTATTTAATAAATCATGTGCTTCTGTTGTTATAATACAATTTATGATAAATTATAAAATCAGACACAGGAGTGATAAATCTATTACAGTAAATAATCTATTTTCTGAGTGATAGCTATTTTAAGTACTAATTTCACAATTTAGTTTGGGTTTCAAGAAGCTAACTGTTAAGAGATGAAAATCATCTAATACACATTTTTATAATATGGCATGCTTTAAAAAAAAGAAAAGCAAACCACTTCAGAAACTTATTGCTCACAAAATTTATAAAACTTCACAGACGGAAATAAACCATATTCTCTACACTGGGATAAGCAAGATAGCATCTCTAGATATTTAACATAATAATTTACATAACCTGCAACCACTATCCTGCTCAAAACAATAGTGTTGCTTTAAATTATGGGTTACAGTTCCATTTTTCTGAAAGTGACTACTAGCCAACAGAATACTTTATCCTGATTTTTATCATCTGATTTATTTGAAACTGCTACCTGCACAAACTTCCATAATTAAGTATTGGCAAGGGGGAAAATTGACATATCCCACTCCTCCATAATTCTGCCTATAGGACCATTGTGTGATGTTATACTAGGCAAAACACTGAAATACCATTTTTGTCCTAGCATTAGTTAGTGTTCATATATCAACACTTAATATTTGGGTATTTTCTGTTTTTGTCCACCTTTGTTTTCTTTCAATAGAAGCTATTGCCACAAAACTGATGATATTTCAGTTACTAAATCATGCAATTTTATGTATTGACCTAGGATGGAAACATGGAAAAGAACTCAAAGAAATTTATGTGAGTAAACATCTTGATTTACTTATTTGGGGGACATCATAATAGTGCACTTTTTCATATTAAACTGTTTAGCAGCAAAATCTATCCTATGTAACTAACTGCAATTATCCCAACAAGCTTTCATAGCCATTCCTTTTAATGAAATAGTAATACTATATCAGGATTTTTTCTGGCTCTATTCCACCAAAAAGGCTTTGGAATTTTTTTAGACTCTGGAAGAGTTGGAAGATGTTGACTGGAAGAAGACAGACTCCTAATCTACTATGGGATTTGTATTATTATTATTTTATTGTATCACTGTAGAAAATCAAGCACTTAAAATTTACTTCACATTCAAAGCTGATTGTGTAGAATACCTAATTGTAAAACAAAACAAAACAGAAACAATTCCATGTCGTGCTTGGGAAACAAAATCCAGTAGTCCAAACCCAGCAAGGAAGCCATTCAATGAAGAAGAAGTCTTGTATCCCTATCCTAAGTACCTTTATTTAACAGGCTGTATTTTCCCCCAATAGCCTTGTCTATAAAAATGGAAGCTTCATCCATTTCACATTTCCAGTATTCTTAGTTGGAACATTTTGACTGCTTACTTTCCAGAATGCTCCATGTGTTTATGTGCTATCGGTATCACATCTGCCCTATCATCAGATCTACAGAACCAGCAGGGAACTTTCTTCAGTCTTTTTGATTCTATATTTTAAATCACCCAGCATTTTTTCTGCTGCCGTATTGTTCATTTTGACCACACTTAAACCTTCAAAAGAGTGATCTGAAATCAGTTATATGATTATAGCTAATTATAAAAAGTATTATTAAAAATTATATTGCTTCAGTTCTAGGATTTAATAGATCATAGTAACAAAAAAGAAGAACATGTTCCAAAGTGATCCAATTCAGTTGGTAATCCATTACCTTTTTATAGGAATGTTCATAATTTGTAGGTTGATCAATTGCCCTGTTAAAAGCTATGGTGATCAGGCAATTCTGATTAATGTTTATTATTTCTCTTCATGCAAAGTTTCAAGAATTACTGTAAGAATAAGGAAGAATGGTCACAAGCTCTGTTTATGATACCAGGAGATTAATGGTTTTATATATTCTGTATTGTGGTTATTCATTTTAATAGTTGTAGACTGCATTCTTAACAAACAAGAATGGAAATTTAATGAACATACCAACCTACAGACCTTTTACACTATGTCCTCTTTTTTATGCAAGACTTAATTCTCTTATATATTTTTCAAAATGCATTTTTATTGGTATGACTATGCATAGAATCTGATCATAACAAAAGCAAGAGAATACCCCCCCTCACTATAAGCCCATATATTTCTTCTTGTGATCATTATCATAAATTTCAAAGGATTTATTTATTTAGATTTATAACAATACCAAGATATCTGCATGTCAGTAAACGAAGTAGGCATGAATCTGTTGAAAAGTTGAGAAAATTAAAAATTTATAAAATTAGGCTACTGAGGAAAAAAATGTTAAACATGCAGCTCTCTGTTATTTTTACTATGATTTTCCAAAACCATAAGCATCAGATTTCAAATAAATTGCAATTGTTAATTAATATAAATTTTTATCATTAATTCTTCATTGTAATAATTTTGTTTTAAAAGTAAATTAAAATATTATTTAGAAAGTTCAGGATCTCTTTAAACTGTTATACTTGTACAGTTCAGAAATTTTTTCCCAACCATGTCAATTTTGCAATCCAACTTAAAATCCATCACATCTGGAGATAACAAGTTTGGAAAACCGTCATTTGGAAGTATGTATGTAAATACAAATATACTGGGTTTTCTTTAAATTCTACTACTGCACTTCTTAAAAAGTAAGCTATATATAAATTATAAAAAAAATTCCACAGTATTTGAAATGATACCATGTTTTCCCCAAAATAAGACATCCCCTGATAATAAGCCCAATCGGGCTTTTGAGTGCATGTCAATAAAGCCAAGCGCTTATTTCAGGGTTCAAAAAAAAATATAAGACAGGGTTCTTATTTTCGGGGAAACACGGTAGATAAGAAATCTTGGAGTTAGCTGTGACATTAGAATACAGAAGTGGGTGAGATCATGATTCATGATCTTTGATTAAACTCATGTATTTGATTAATCTGAAAGAGGCTCTAAATACATGTCTTTTTCACAATGTCTCTAGTTAAAAGTCAATAGAGAGTTCACAAGTTTTCTTCCCGTAAAAACTGGAATACAGATGAGAAATCTTTTTGGGCATAGCCCTTGGCACACATGATCCTGTAAATCTGATGGGCTAGTGATCCAAGTGGGACTGGAGACTTGGTGTTGGTAGCAGAAATCTGGGCCAAGCCAAGATCCTAAAAATAAGGAAAAAATTTTGAGTGGGAGAAGGAAAAAAACATATATTTAATATAGAGTACTATCTATTAAATGTGACAGTAATATTGAGGTCCACTATTCCTCAGGAAATGATTTAAAAGTGTATGAAAGGACTTAGGTTTAATATGTACAGTAGATAGAGCTAGAAAAATTCCTACTGAAAATTGGAAAGTTTGCTCATGGCCACTCATGCATTAGATGAAATGAAATAATTGATAAAATGGAATTAGATTAGTTGGATTGCTGCAATGAATTCTACGCGGGTATCCTTCTGAAGACCACTAGATGTGCAACTGGTCCAGAATGCATTGGTGCATGCAGTTCTTGGTACTTTGTGGTTTGTCCAAGTTAATTGTTTTCATGTGAGTTGCACTGGCCCCCAGTTGCTTTCTGCATGGAATTCTGCATGGTGCTGCTTATCACTTTTAAAGCTCTATATAGCATTATTTGCCAGATTGCATTGTCTTCAGAATATTGGCATATCCTATTATGTCAGATAGTGTGGATATACTCCATGTCCTTTCTCTTAAATGTTAATAGAAATGTGTCTTCTTTGTAGCAACCCCAGGTTAGAATAGCTTCCAACCAGAGATATGAGGAATCTAGCTGTCCAGAAGGCAATGAAGACTTGAATCTGCTAGTTCTAACCATGCCGTTTTACGTAGCACAATCATTTCTGGAGAAAACTGGAATAATGGACATTTCTCTGAAGGAAAGCAATGTGATTGTCACAGGGCTGAAAGCTCCATACCTTCCCTACCAGTTTGGAAGGGCATGCGCCCCACGTGCGGCCTCGTGCGCGGACCCTCTGCACATGCGCAAGCCCTTCTGCACATGCGCAGAGGGTAAAAAAACAGGTATTTTCTGCTTAAAACCAGGAAATAACAATGACCAGGAGGGTGGGCAGAGCCTCATGCTACTGTTGCTACCGGTTCTCTGAACCACCCGCCGCCATCGCTACCGGTTCGGCCAAATTGGTCCAAACCGGTAGCATTTCACCCCTGGATTGTCAGCTTCAGGTAATCAGACTAGGAATCCAATGTCATGTAAGGCAGTACTACTTTTATTGTAAAGCTGCAATAACAGAATCTTGCAATCTCCCTGCTTCTCTTTATCGTTGTGAGAAACAGGGAGAGGTTTGTTTGAGATGTTTATTCAGGTTGCATTCCTACCCTGAATCCAATCCTCTTTTACTTAACTATTGTTTTGGTAGAAGCTCTTCAGAAAACCAGCAGAAAACCTGCAGAAGACTAGCATGACAAACTTTACCTAGTTAGATCCCATGGAATGAGAGCTTCAATATCAAAATGGAGTAAATGTTTTTATATTGAATGTGTTCAGAAATTGGGTTGGTGTAGCAAAACATTCCCATAATTGCTTCAATTTAGGAAGCTTTATAGAAAGAAACATATAGATTGGAATCTGAATAATCTAATTTTTCTTAACTAAGAGTTTTAGCATGGATTCTCACTTTTGGGGCCTGGATCTTAGATAACTTATTGTAAACACACTTATACAATGGTGGCTGCTTTGTATCCCCTAATACAGAGGTATCAAACTCAAGGCATGTGAGCTGAAGTTGACCCACAGGGTACTTAGATCTGGCCCGTAGAGCCCCCCTGGAAACAGCCTGCCAGTTCCTCTGCCAATGAAAATGGAGCTTAGGAGGGCTGCATACGTTGCAGGAGGCCATCGCAGCCAAAAATAGAGCTTGCAAGGGCCGCAGGCAGCACTCCTAAGCTCTCTTTTCACTGGCAAAGGGTTGCAGAAGGCTTTCGCAGCCAAAAATGGAGCTCAGGAGCCCGTTTTTGCTGGTAGATAGCCCGTTTTTGTGGTAGATAGCCACAGGCACCCCCAACACAACTGAAGTTGAACTGGCCATGCCCATCAGTCCCCCCCCCCAAGGTCAAACACAACCCTGATGCAGCCCTCAATGAAATTGAGTTTGACACCCTTGCCCTAATACAAACACCCAGTTTATCAAAATGCCCTACTAGAAATGTCTTAAGATTATGCTTATGTGGATCCTTTTAGGGGCAGACAAAGAAAGCATTAGCTACAAATACCCCTCAAGCTTATGGTCCATTTTGGAATTTCGCATTTAGCAGCATGCTAACTTCCCATTTTAAATTAAATTAAAAATTAAAAATTTTAAATTAAAAATTACTTTAAAAAAGTAATTAGGTGGGAAAAATACTAATGACGACCAAAAAGGAAAGTATATGTGGGCTTATTGACATTCTAAAACAGTACAACGTGGATCCCAGATTTTAATATTAATGTTTTTTTTTTATATTTTTAATTAATTTTCTTGCGTTTTACAGAAAATTCCCAAGAAACTTCAAATAATGTGAAATAAACACACACATATATGCACATTAAATGCAGATCAAAGAAAAATAGTAAAATCTTATTTAACATTCAGAGTGAAATCATTAAATTATATAAAAAGGTAGGTCTGTCAATATAACGATTTGTCTAACACACACAAATGTAAAGGGGAACATGTTCCCTCAAAAAAATTCTAAACATGAAGATCCATTATCATGATCATTTTATTTTATTTTTTTTAAAGTAATTTTTCAATAATGTATAATGAGAGTGCATTGCACTTAAAACTGGATATCTTTGTGTATGTGTGATATACTAAGCAGAGTAATGATGGACCACAAAATATAAAGAAATATACATTAATTCATCTTAGGTAGGTCAATGTAGTGGAGAAAATTCTACATATCAATTTGAAGTTCAAAGGAAATACTCAAAGGAAACATTTGTTTGAAACAAAGTAACTCAGTTTATTATACCAATATATGTTATTTTTGCATACATATAGATACATACCTTAGCCATAAGGGTTGTTCCAAAGCCACCTTGATAATTATTAGCAGAAGGTACCCCTTCCATTACTCCTGGCACAGGGTTGTATGTATCACTTGACCAACAACGGCCTGAACTCATATTTAAGATTTTGGCCAGAAGCTTTGGGTCAAGCCCTAACCTGTCAAAGGTCAAAAGAAGAGAAGTGTTCATGTCAAAATGCATATGTCATGGATGACTTCTTTTTATATGTTGCCACCATGTTGTCATTTCTCTACATTCATTGGGAGATTTGAAAAATGATCTAGAGGGGTGATATTGAGAGGAAGACTTTTCTTTAAATTAAAAGTCATCAATCCTTCAAACTGGTCATGCATGCTAATTATGAGATGAATTGCCAGACACAAAATAAAGATTCTTCAGAATTAATAGCTCCCTTTGGTTATTCTATGTAAGAAAATATGATTCAAAAGGTACTGTCAGAAGCATAAGCTACTATATTAAGACAAAGGGAAATACTCGTACAGTAAGCTTCCTTTTTATCAAACAGTTATTATATTCAGATTTTCGAGAAATAAGTCTACTGTGACATATGTTCCCTATCTATTCAGAGACATGCATTACTATTCTGGGTCAACTGCTGAGAAGGTTACAGATCCTGATAAAACAAAGCTTGTCCAAGCAGAAACATCATTTGTTCTATTGCTCTCATCAACTGATGGCACATAGCAGTTGAGACAGACTGAAAATATAATAAAAAATATTCAGCAGATTAGGATTTTCTTTTTTTAAACAAGCAATTTCATAAGAATTATACTCCTTATAATGAAAAGCAAGAACATTTTAAAATTGAAATATAACCAACTATACAAATGTAAGCATTTTAAAAGATGGATATAAAAATAATTATAGAAAGGAAATGGTATAGGATGCAATCCAACACATAAACCCAGAGGAAAGTAAATGAATTAGACGCTTACTTCTAAATGTAGACATTTATAATTTACTTCACAAAAAAGCAATGTATTCACACATATTAATGCAAAATAGTAATGAATGGAAGTTAAAATGAAAACTTCTTCCACTATTATATTGCTTGCAACAAAATAATGCCTTCTTCATTTTAAAAAGATGGATTTTTCAGCGATTATGTTTATAGCATGCCATATAAGAAGCAGCAATGCTGAAATACTAGAACGAAAAATTATATTACCCCTTATTCTAACAATTTATTTTTCTACCTTAAATCTGTGTTGCCTGTGGCTTGATTTCCAATTATTTTTTTCCAATAGAAAGAATATTAATTATACCTTGTTGCTATTGTTCACAATCAATGATACTGTTCATTGATGAGGGTGCTTTACAAAAATTATCAATGTAAAACAGAAAGAAAGTCATGATCCATAAGAAAAAATAAACACTATGCAGAAAATTTTGGTTGTTGTTCCTATCAGTTCTGAAAAATATTCTGAAAAGAAATTACTCCTGGAATTTCTTTCAAAGAGGAGAATTTCAGTGAACTGAGTGGAACATGGTATTTCATGCTTTTTAAATTATAATGTAGTCAAAGAGGGTATATTACTGTTCATTATAACCTAAATAATCTGAAGCTTCCCTTGCTGGTCATTCTTCAATTAAATCCCCAAAGAAAACATTTTCAGATAATTTCTTTTATTGGCCTTTTTCATAATAGAAAGCCAGAGATATTGCAGTATGGCAGAAATATCTATAACAGAAAATATCAATAGTAGTGGTTTTCTTCACTACCGCTATCTATTTACTAAATGAAACTCATTACCATTAAGTACTTCATTAAAACGAATTTCAGAAAATAAAATATAAGTCTTTTTTAGGGTGTAGAGTTTTTTTTTCAGAAATTGCAAGACAGATATAAAAAGCTCTTTATCAAATGTCAGAAATGTTCTAGGATATCCTCCTGTGTAAGAAAATTCGATGAATGAAGCACTAGATTTGGCAAAGTTTCCCCGGTCCCACATTGCCCCTTCTTCATTCTGATAAATAGAATTCTGAGAGGAATCCTTCTGAAGATTATCTAAATGAATAGGAAGCATATGCTGGTCTTGATGGATATACCTTTCAAAAGCCCATTGAAATGGACTAGTGCATGTGAAATGCAGTCAAATGTTCAGCTCCAGTAACACAAAACAGATGCCAAGTTAAGGATGGATCCCACAAAAGGAGCCTTATCTTAAATGTATATAACACCATAATGCCTGTAAATGGCTTCCTGTTTACATTTTATTTATTTCTTTAATTTATTAACTGCCTGGCTCCAAAATGCTCTGCACTTAATAATAATTTATTAAACTTGTATGGCATCAGACTCCTAATGACTCCATATCAACACAGTTCAAAGACCTCACAAAATTATAAATATCTAGATACCCAGAGTTAGATTAGTGGATTGGAATGTTAATTTAGCATGACCTGAATACTAACAAGCACTTCGAGATATCAGGATGCTTTCACTCAAGTTTGCAAATTCAGAATTTAATTGTTTGGACATCATATTCTTTTCCAGAACCAAATACTATTGTAAAAGGAATTTAGACACTGAAGACACTTATACTGAATTGCAGGGCTTAGCAACATGATATCCAAGATCAATAAAAAAATTATAATTGTCTGTCAATAATGCTTGTGAACCTCCATATTTTTACTGCATGACCAGACTGTATGTTAAATTTGAATTGTTTTTTCTGAGATTTTGTATAAGATTGAAATCTTGTGTGAGATTTCACAGGATAGGAATCCCATGAGATTTTGTTAATTGGAGGGGGGAAGGACAAAACATGCCTAAACTATATGTGAAATCATGAAATGTACGAATACATTCCGCCCATGGTCTTAAGTTTACAGCACAGTGAAGCCCGCATTAGAAATACATAGCCTTCAGCCAAACAATATCACTAGGAATACTTTTATAAGTGTGCTTAATTTAATATACACTTGAAAATCACAAGGTGATCTAGATATAGTCAATATATTTCTAATGCTGGTTTCTAGAAGAAAAGGTAAAAAATAAAATCACCTGATGCAGTTTCCTTCAAGATACTCAAGACCTTTCTTCACCCTCACCCTCCCTTTTATCTCCTGTAGCAAGTATATCATTAAAAGGAGCAAGTTGGAGGTGTTTTGCATTTTATCTTTCTGAGGATTCATTTACTGGTGCGTAGATAACTGACAGCTAGAATTAGACACATATAAAAATCTGTTACTGCAGAAGTCCTCTGTCTTCCACTGTGCCCATAGCTGGTAATGGTTTGAAAGCAGATAGAATATACCGTAATTGTCATTCAGTAAGAGTCTATCCTCAAAAGTCATGCTTCAGTGGAGAAGACTGAGTTTCCATTTGAAATCAACAAATTAATCCAAGACAGGTATCTGAAAGGGCAAGCTTAATAGGAAGCAGCTACGGGGCTCTCAACCATGATAAAATGTTATTGCTGTTTCCCTGTAAATTGGTTCAGAACATAGAATACTTTCTGCATAAGAGCTCTATTGCTGTTCAAGAGATATACTGCTTAAACTATCAAAACAATGACAGTCTGTCAATCCACATAATAACTTGCCATTGGACATGGCAAAAGGATGAGCATGCACAGATACATTTTACAACTGCCAAGGTGTTCCACATTTTGGAGTTTGGAGAAAAAATTAGGAATTGGGACACAAAATCAACACTCAGCTTTTAAACGCTTCATGGGACATTTTCCCCCCCTCCCTTTCCCCTTCCTCAAGTTTAAGTTGTAAAATGTCAAAAAGCCTGAGACCCCAGATAAATCCAGAAATGACCAGGTTCAGATACTTGTGTTAGGATAAGGCTTGTTTTAATCATGGGTGGTTTAATAATCAACAATTGGATGAAAGTTCACACCTTCTGCTAAGGAATAAATGATTTTGAAAAGAATTACACCGACTCATGCAATACTTCAGTCCAAATTAAACAATCTTATAATAGGTTGTTAGCATAATGTAGGAATTTAAATATTATTATATGGATTATTCAACAGAATTTGAGTTTATGTATTTATGCTAATTAATTCCCAGCGAATGTTTGATGATTAAAAGACATAGGTCATACATTTCGGGGGGCAGGAGAACCAAATGAATGTAACCATAATGAAAACTGAATAGGAACGTATCATATATAAATGGAAAGGTAAAAGATTTTTTTTTTGAGGGAGATGAAAAATTATACTTTCTGTATTTGTTCTGAACTTTAGACATGTCCTATTTCAAAATGATAGAAGCGATGTCAAACAAAGAACCAACCTTTTTTATTGTAAACTCCCCAAAATCACTTAGATAAGACAAGTAGAATAGAAATATGATGGATGGATAAATGGATGGATGGATGGATGGATAAATAACATACATACATACATACATACATACATACATACATGGATGGATGGATGGATGGATGGATGGATGGATGGATGGATGGATGGATAACAGATATTGATAAAATACGTAACATCATTTCGAATTACAAATTATTAACCTTTAACCCTAGTGAAATAACCAAAGTCTCCAGAGATGGACCCGAATTTAAATACAGTGATGGCTCATTAGCGCGTAAATTCTGTAGAGCATATGCAAAAACGAAACCAGCAAAAGAAATTTCATCTATACTATAAACACAATCTCCAGAAACAACCTCATCCTCAACAAACTTAGAGCTAGACCAGACCTATCATTCCTACAACGTATTAGATCCCGTGAACTTCGTTCAGAACTCAAACGACGGCAAGAAGAAGGAGAAACTAACCTTTACATTGATTACTGTGCTGACTGCATAAAAAGAAAATCCTACAATCAAATCTCCATCACTCAACCACACTTCAATCGAAACATCCAACCATCCATCAATCAAGGCATCTATCCATCTGACAATCAAAACATCCATCCACCCGTTCAATCAACTCTCCATCAACCAACTAACCTCCAACCATCCATACAAAACCTCCATCCATCCAATGATCAGTCACTCATTGCTCAACCAACCTTCCTTCAACCACCTGTTGTACATAACCCTCAATCAACTATCAATCAAAACTAGGTATGCACGCCCCTTACCTCTCCTACACCAAACACTACAGGTCTCAAATGTAAATTAATAAATGCAAGAAGTATTGTAAACAAGTTACCTGAATTTATCCTCTTGTTAAACAATGATACATTTGATATTATATTTGTTTGTGAAACATGGCTGAACTCATCCTTCCCTGACTCCATTATTTCAAACAAAGAGTACCAAGTTTTTCGATCAGATCGTGAAAACCGCAGAGGTGGTGGAGTAGCTATCTTTTACAAAAAAATCACTGAACTTAAAAAATATTCAAGTTGCACATAAACTTTCTCTTCCTGAAACTATTGTTTGCGACCTGTCTATTAACACCGCATTTCGATTCTTATTATGCTACAGAGCCCCTGACTATGACATTGCTCATGCAAATATGTTAACCACACTGCTAACATGGGCTACCTCTTGTCCATATCCTCTCATCTTCCTGGGTTACCTAAATCTACCTTCTATTAACTGGATAACAAACGAATGTACAACTGAATCAATCCATACTACACTATACAACGCTGTTACAAACCTAGGTCTTGAACAACTAGTAACTAACAATACAAGATTCAACAACTGCCTCGACCTCATCTTTTGCAATAACACGAACTCAATTTATGGACTACAAATAAAAGAACCCTTTTCCAACTGTGACCACTGCATGATAGACTTTTGTCTCAATATACGCCCCCACATAAATCATCATAATAATAGTACTCCTAACTACAATTTTAAAAAAGCCAACTATGACCTTATAAACAACGATCTCTCATCTCTTGACTGGCAAAATCTATTCTCAACCTGTATCACTGCCGAAGACCACTTCCTACTAAAGTCTTCCTACTCAAAATCAATAGAATCATCAAACTATACGTATCACAAATCGCCACCAAAATAAAAAACAAAAACAAATTACCCATATCAATAAAAAAGCTTCAATCAAAAAAAAAAAAAACCCTCTGGAGAAGAAACAAAAAGGGCTATGTAGCAAACTTCAAAAACTGCTACAGAAATATTTGCAACCAAATAAAAACTGAATGCACCATTTACCACACCAAGCAAGAAGAAGACCTTCTATGCACAAATTCCAGCCGTGCTTTCTATAATTTTGTGAATAATAAACTTAAAGAAACAAGATCCAGCGGCGGGCGGCCTCCCCCTACTCCCAGGGGCTGAGGTCTTTTCTATCAACATCTGAGGGTTTTTTCCATCAATGCCAGAGAAGAGGAGAGAGAAGAAGATCGGTCGCTGAGAGGTAGAGGCAGAGGGTCGGATGAGTCATCTGGAGGGTCCGGCCCGTCGAAGGACGAGCTGGAGGTGAGGCTGGCCCTCTTTTAGACCCTCTGCAGTTTGGCCCAGGATTGCCCAAGATGGCGGAGTCCCGGACGTAGGTGGCGCGACGGCCTTTTCGTCTGTTGGGTTTATTCTGAAGGGTCGAGGCCCTTACGAAGGTCAGGCCCGAAGAGCCGGAGTTGCCGGGTATGGAGTCCCTGACATCAAGGCCCATATTGACTTTTAATATCGAGGCCGAATGGACTGGCTTGAAGGAGAATGGCTGGTCATTTGGACTGGGGCAAGTGGGACCGTTTGGGTTTGGGGGTAGAGTAACGGCCCCACGGAGTCCTAGTCTTGCTGTAATGACATCTTGACCGGCTTGGATGGCCTGCTAACCGTACTGTACTTTTTATTTATGTGAAGATTTTCAACTGCGGACCTTCTTGCCCTGCGAGATTCCCCTCTCTTGCAGGTTTGGCCCTCCACACTATCGAGGGCACATCTTGAGGACGGGTTTTGGAACCCCGAGAGTTGGCATGCTAAATCTAGGAGGCTTAGGGGATTTTTAACGAACTGTTTTAATCGTTTTTTACCGGGGAGTTTTAATGGGAATTTTAAGGGGGGGAGGGAAATTGACGGGTTTGGGTTGAGGGTGGTGGATGGGGGGGGAAATCTGTCAGGGAGGGTGCTAGGTCCACCATGTGTTCGCGGCGGTAACTTAATAGGTCCGAAGGTTGCGGAGAGGGGTGTCGTTCCAGCTTGTCAGGGTCGAGCTATCAATACGGTAAGTGGGAGAGGCAGATATGACGGAAGGGGGGAGCCACATCAGGTTTTGGGGGTTTGCTCTCGCTGCTTACGAGCGATTGCGTGCTCCGCCCCCCCCGGATTTTCCCATGACCCGAGTGGCCAGAGTACTCGGGACTTGGGCCTTCGGCTGATGTTATGTAATTCCAGGTCCGCGGTTAATAAAGCCCCCCTGATTTCAGATCTAATTCAGGAAGGGACCGCGGACGTTATGGGCATTACGGAAACCTGGTTGGGCACCGAAGGGGGGGTTGCCCTAGTGGAGATGTGACTACCAGGTTTCCGAGCATTCCATCAGCCGAGGGCCCAGGGTAGGGGTGGCGGGGTGGCGGTTATTATTAAGGAGAGTCTTGAGCCGAGGCAAACCACTGTGCCTCAGATAGCTGGGTGTGAATCCCTCTACGTGAAGTGGGGTCGTAGGACTCAGGTGGGCTTGCTGATCACGTACCTGGCTCCTTGCTGCGTGACAACAGCCCTGCCTGAGCTGTTGGAGTTGCTGGCCGGGTTAGCAGTTGAAACCCCTAGACTGTTGGTCATGGGGGATTTCAATTTGCCATCAACCGGCGTGGCATCCTCGGCGGCTCGGGAGTTCATGGCTTCCATGATGGCCATGGACCTGATTCAATTAATTGACGGCCCTACCCACGTCGGGGGAGGCACCCTAGACTTGATTTTTATCTCTGGCCAGTGGTTGAATGATCTGGTTTTAAATGATTTAGTTGTCGAACCTTTGTCATGGTCAGATCATTTTCTCCTTCGTGTAGACTTTCTGACCGCTACCCACCACTGCAGGGAGACGGAACCAATGCATTGGTTCCGTCCCAGGCGCCTGATGGACCCGGAGAGGTTCCTGACAGAGCTTGGGCCGTTTCCCGAGAACCTGGCCCACGGCACGACTGAAGAACTAGTTGCGGCCTGGGAACAGGCCGCGGCTAGAGCTTTGGACCGTGTTGTGCCTTTGCAGCCTCTGACCCGGCGTCGGTCTCAACCAGCTCCTTGGTTCTCCGAGGAGCTGAGGGAGATGAAACGCCGGAGAAGACGCCTAGAGAGTGCCTGGAGATCCAGCCGTTCTGAGGCTGACCGGACACTAGTTAGGTCCTATAGCAGGACCTACCTAGTGGCACTGAGGGATGCGAAATGTTCCTACGTTTCCTCCCTCATTGCGTCGGCAGATAACTGCCCGGCTGCCCTGTTTCGGGTGACCCTTTCTCTCCTTCAACAGGAGGAGCGGGAGGACCCCCTACAAGGGTGTGCTGAGGAGTTTAACGGTTATCTATACGATAAAATCATTCAGCTTTGTGACGGATTGGATCAAAATTGGGTAGATCCAGAGTTCCAAGACCCGTCTTGTTGAGGTGGTTTGGGATGATTTTGACCCTGTGACTCCCGAGGACATGGACAGGTTGCTGGGTAGGCTGAATGCCACCACATGTTTACTGGATCCGTGCCCCTCCTGGTTGGTACTGGCTACATGAGGTGACATGAGGCTGGCTCCGGGGGATTACAAATGCTTCTTTGCGGGAGGGGGTCTTTCCTGCTGCCTTGAAAGAGGCGGTGGTGAGACCTCTCCTCAAGAAGCCTTCCCTGGACCCAGCTGTTTTAGGAAATTACCGGCCAGTCTCCAATCTTCGCTTTACGGCGAAGGTTGTAGAGAGTGCGGTGGCATGTCAGCTACCCCAGTACCTGGATGAAGCTGTCTATCTAGACCCGTTCCAGTCCGGCTTTCGGCCCGGATACAGTACGGAGATAGCTTTGGTCACGCTGGTGGATGATCTCTGGAGGGCCAGGGATAAGGGTTATTCCTCTACCCTGGTCCTATTAGACCTCTCAGCGGCTTTTGATACCATCGACCATGGTATCCTGCTGCGCCGGTTGGAGGGGTTGGGAGTGGGAGGCACCGTGTATCGGTGGTTCTCCTCCTACCTCTCTGACTGGACACAGACGGTGTTGACAGGGGGGCAGAGATCGACTCCAAGGTGCCTCATGTGTGGGGTGCCGCAGGGATCGATTCTTTCACCCCTCCTGTTCAATATCTATATGAAGCCACTGGGTGAGATCATCAGTGGCTTGGGGTGAAATACCAACTGTATGCTGATGATACTCAGCTGTACTTTTCCACCCCGGGCCACCCCAGCGAAGCTGTCGAAGTGCTGTCCCGGTGTTTGGAAGCTGTACGGGTCTGGATGGGGAGGAACAGGCTCAAAATTAATCCCTCCAAGATGGAGTGGCTGTGGATGCCGGCACCTCGGTACAGTCAGCTGCAGATGCGGCTGTCTATCGGGGGTGAGTCGTTGGACCCGATGGAGAAGGTACGCAACTTGGGCGTGCTCCTGGATGGTCGGTTGTCCTTTGAAGATCATTTGACGACCGTCTCCAGGAGAGCTTTTTATCAGGTTCGCCTGATCCGCCAGTTGCGTCCCTTCCTGGACAGGGATGCCCTATGCACGGTCACTCATGCTCTCGTTACCTCTCGTCTGGACTACTGCAATGCTCTCTACATGGGGCTCCCCTTGAAGAGCACCCGGAGACTTCAGCTAGTCCAGAATGCGGCTGCGCGGGTTATTGAGGGAGCGGTTCGGAGCTCCCACATAACATCTATCCTGCGCAGACTGCACTGGATACCTGTTGTTTTCTGGGTGCGCTTCAAGTTATTGGTTACCACCTTTAAAGCGCTCCATGGCTTAGGACCGGGCTACTTACGGGACTGTCTACTGCCGGCCTCTATCTCCCAGCGTCTGGTGCGTTCCCACAGAGAGGGACTCCTCAGGGTGCCGTCAGCCAAACAGTGTCGACTGGCGGCCCCCAGGGGGAGGGCCTTCTCTGTGGGGGCTCCTACCCTGTGGAACGAGCTTCCCCTCGGGCTTCGACAACTACCTGACCTTAGGACCTTTCGCCGCGAACTTAAAACCTATTTATTTCATATGGCTGGACTGGCCTGATTTTAAATTCTAAATTTTAAATTTTAATTGAATTTTGATGGGTTTTAAATTTCTGTAATTTTATGGGGTGTAATGTTATTTTAAATTTTCTGGCAAATTTGAATCAGTTTTTTAAGGGTTGTTTTAATTATTGTGTATGTTTCTGTTTGTATTTTATTTGCCTTTCACCGCCCTGAGTCCTTCGGGAGAAGGGCGGTATACAAATTAAAACATTATTATTATTATTATTATTATTATTATTATTATTATTATTATTATTATTATTATTATTATTATTATTATTATTATTATTATTATTATTATTATTATTATTATTATTATTATTAGATCCCTCCCTCCACTAAAAGAATCTAACGGCAAAGAATGTATTGATGCAATAGTTAAAGCAAACTTCTTTAACACATTCTTTGGCTCAGTCTTTTTTAACAGTGATGATTCATATCCGACATTCCCCAATCGTACTAACGATGAGTACAATGACTTAACACATATAGACTTCACAGAAGATAATATTGAAAAAGCTCTTCGCAACCTGAAACCATCTTTATCTATTGGGTCTGATGGACTATGTGCATACTTCTTAAAAAAACTTTCAATTAATATAGCAGAACCCCTAAGCATAATCTTTGATTTGGCTTTCAAAACTAGTTCCCTTCCCAAGCTCTGGTCTCTAGCCACAGTCATCCCTATCTTCAAAAAAGGAGATCCCAGCCTAGTTGAAAATTAAAGACCAATCTCTCTATGCTGCGTCACATACAAAGTAATGGAATCTATCATCAACCAATCCATTACCCTCCACCTAGAAAAAAACAACCTATTCTCTAATAAACAATTTGGTTTCAGAAAAAAATTATCATGTAACTTACAACTTCTCCACTGCAAAAACATATGGACTAGTAACCTTGATCAAGGGAAAGCGATAGATGCAATCTACATAAAGGTAAAGGTAAAGGTAAAGGTAAAGGTTCCCCTCGCACATACGTGCTAGTCGTTGCCGACTCTAGAGGGCGGTGCTCATCTCTGTTTCAAAGCCGAAGAGCCAGCGCTGTCCGAAGACATCTCCGTGGTCATGTGGCCGGCATGACTCAACGCCAAAGGCGCACGGAACGCTGTTACCTTCCCACCAAAGGTGGTCCCTATTTTTTCTACTTGCATTTTTACGTGCTTTCGAAACTGCTAGGTTGACAGAAGCTGGGACAAGTAACAGGAGCTCACTCTGTTACACAGCAGTACTAGGGATTCGAACCGCTAAGGTGCCGACCTTTCAATCAACAAGCTCAACATCCTAGCCCCTGAGCCACCGCATCCCTTAATCTACATAGACTTCTGCAAAGCTTTTGACTCAGTAGTACATGATAAAACTTCTCCTAAAACTAAAATCCTACGGCATTTCAAGACCTCTTTACAATTGGATAAATGCCTTCCTGTCAAACAGACAACAAGTGGTCAAAATTGGCAATGCTCTATCAAATCCTGTTCCTGTCAAAAGTGGCATTCCCCAAGGCAGCATTCTTGGACCAACGCTCTTCATACTATACATAAATGATCTCTGTGACCTTATCTCAAGTTATTGTGTTCTCTTTGCTGACGATGTCAAACTATTTAACACCACCAACAATACTTCTACCCTTCAAAAAGACCTTGACTTTGTATCTGATTGATCTAAAACTTGGCAACTCCAAATCTCAACCAGCAAATGCTCAGTCTTACATATTGGGAAAAAGAACCCAAACACTAAGTACAAGCTTGATGGACATTATCTTACAGATGACCCCCACCCTGTTAAAGACCTTCCAGTTTTCATATCAAATGATCCAAGTGCCAAAGCCCACTGCAACTACATAGCAAAAAAGACTCTAAGAGCTGTAAACCTAATTTTGTGTAGCTTCTTTTCCAAAAACTCTACACTACTAACCAGAGCATACAAAACATTGCTAGACCTATTCTTAAATACAGCTCACCTGTCTGGAACCCATACCACATCTCTGACATTAATACAATTGAACGTGTCCAGAAATATTTTATAAGAAGAGTTCTCCGCTCCTCTGAAAACAATAAAATACCCTACACCACCAGACTTGAAATCCTGGGATCAGAAAATTTAGAACTCCGGCGACTCCGTCAAGACCTGTGTTTAACACAGAGAATCATCTATTGCAATATCCTTCCTGTTAAAGACTACTTCAGCTTCAATCGCAATAATACAAGAGCAAACAATAGATTCAAACTTAATGTTAACCGCTTCAATCTTGATTGCAGAAAATATGATTTTTGTAATAGAGTTGTTAATGCTTGGAACACACTGCCTGACTCTGTGGTCTCTTTTCAAACTCCCAAAAGCTTTAACCCAGAATTGTCTACCATTGACCTCACCCCATTCCTAAGAGGACTATAAGAGGCGTGCATAAGAGCACAAAAGTGCCTACCGTTCCTGTCCTAATGTTTTCTTTCATTATGGATGGATGGATGAATGGACAGACAGATAGAGATAATAGATAGATAAACAGATATTATTTACAATGCCACCCACTTGAGGTGCAGTCCAGCCACAATAAAGAACAAAACAGCAGTAAAAATTACATTAAAAGGATTAAGATTAACATATGCTAATATACTTACAATATCAATGAAAATACAAAAAAAAAATTATCATAGGCAATGGTCTTGTCAAGTTGTTCACTTATTTTACACAGAATTTTTATTAAAATAAGACAGATCACAATTCAAATTATTTGTATCTTATACGCCTAGATTTCTGCTAGATGCAAACTGCAGAAAATATAATAATAACAATAACAACAACTACTACAATTATTATTATTATTATTATTATTATTATTATTATTATTATTAGAGGGTAGGTGCCCCCACAGAGAAGGCTCTCCCCCTGGGGCATTGTTTGGCTGATGGCACCCTGAGGAGGCCCTCTCTATGGGAGCGCAGAGGTCGGTGGGAGGCAAACGGTAGCAGTAGGCGGTCCCATAAATATCCCGGTCCTAAGCCATGGAGCGCTTTAAAGGTGGTAACCAGTACCTTGAAGTGCACCTGGAAAACCACAGGTAGCCAGTGCAGCTTGTGCAGGAGAGGTGTTATATGGGAGCCACAAGTGGCTCCCTCTATCACCCGCGCAGCCGCATTCTGGACCAACTGGAGCCTCCGGGTGCATTTCAAGGGGAGCCCCATGTAGAGAGCATTACAGTAGTCTAGGCGAGAAGTGACGAGGGCATGAGTGACTGTGCATAAGGAATCCCAGTCTAGAAAGGGGCGCAACTGGCGGATCAGGCGTACCTGATAGAAAGCTCTCCTGGAGACGGTCGTCAGGAGTTCTTCAAAAGACAACTGTCCATCCAGGAGGAAGCCTAAGTTGCGCACCCTCTACATTGGGGCCAATGACTCGCCTCCAACAGTCAGCAGCGGCTGCAACTGACTGTACCGGGATGCCAGCATCCACAGCCACTCCGTCTTGGAGGGGTTGAGCTTAAGCCTGTTTCTCCCCATCCAGACCTGCACGGCCTCCAGACACCGGGACAACACTTCAATAGCTTCATTGGGGTGGTTAGGGGTGGAGATGTACAGCTGAGTATCATCAGTGTACAGCTGATACCTCACCCCAAAACCACTGATGATCTCAGCGGAAGCCAACGGCTTCATATAGATGTTGAACAGGAGAGGTGAGAGAACCGACCCCTGTGGCACCTTACACATGAGGCGCCTTGCGGTCGATCTCTGCCCCCCTGCCAACACCATCTGCGACCGGTCAGAGAGATAGGAGGAGAACCACCTAAAAACGGTGCCCTCCACTCTTAAGCTGCAGCAGGATACCTGGTCGATGGTATCAAAAGCCACTGAGAGATCTAAAAAGACTAGGGCAGAGGAATAACCCCTGTCCCAAGCCCTCCAGAGATCATCAACCAACGCGACCAAAGCTGTCTCCGTGCTGTACCCGGGCCGAAAGCCGGACTGGAACAGGTCTAGATAGACAGTTTCATCCAGGTACTGGGGCAACTGTCGTGCTACCACACTCTCAACAACCTTCGCCACAAAGCGAAGGTTGGAGAGAGGACGGTAGTTTCCCAAAACAGCTGGGTCCAGGGAGGGCTTCTTGAGGAGGGTCCTCACAACCACCTCTTTCAAGGCGGTAGGAACGACACCCTCCATCAAGGAAGCGTTAACAATCCCCTTGAGCCAGCCTCGTGTAGCCTCCCTTGTGGCCAGCACCAACCAGGAGGGACACGGGTCCAGTAAACATGTGGTGGCATTCAGTTTTCCCAGTATCCTGTCCATGTCCTCGGGAGCCACAGTATCAAACTCATCCCAGATGGACTCAACAAGACTTGCCTCTGCCGTCTCACCTGAATCTACCCAATTTTGGTCCAATCCGTCCCGGAGCTGAGCGATTTTATCGTGCAGATACTTACTAAAATCCTCAGCACAGCCCTGCAAGGGATCATCCCGCGCCTCCTGATGCAGGAGGGAGCGGGTCACCCTAAACAGGGCGGCTGGGCGATTATCTGCCGACGCAATGAGAGTGGAAGCCTAATCACGCTTAGCCTCTCTCAGTGCCACTAGGTAGGTCTGAATATATGACCTAACTAGTGTTCGGTCAGCTTCCAAACGGCTGGACCTCCATACACTCTCTAGGCGTCTTTTCCGGCGCTTCATCTCCCTCAGTTCCTCGGAAAACCAAGGAGCCGGTTGAGATCTGCGCCGGGTCAGAGGCCGCAAAGGCACGACATGGTCCAAAGCTCCAGCCGCGGCCCGTTCCCAGGCCGCGACTAGTTCCTCGGCCGAGCCGTGGGCTAGATCCTCAGGGAATGGCCCAAGCTCCGTCAGGAACCTCTCCGGGTCCATCAGGCGCCTGGGACGGAACCAACATGTTGGCCCCGTCTCCCTGCGGTGTTGAGTGGCGGTTCGAAAGTCTAGACGAAGAAGTGAATGATCTGACCATGACAAAGTTTCATTAACTAAGTCTCCTAATTCCAGATCATTCAGCCACTGTCCAGAGACAAAAATCAGATCCAGTGTGCCTCCCCCGGTGTGAGTGGGGCCATTAACTAATTGGGTCAGGTCCATGGCCGTCATGGAGGCCATGAACTCCCGAGCTGCCATTGATGCTACACCGGGTGACGGCAAATTGAAATCCCTCATGACCGTAAGTCTAGGGATATCAACTGCCACCCCGGCTATCACATTTAACAGCTTGGGCAGGGCTGCTGTCACGCAGCAAGGAGCCAGGTACGTGAGCAGCAAGCCCACCTGCATCCTATGACCCAACTTCACACAGAGGGATTCACAACCGGCTATCTGTGGTACAGTGGCCTCCCTCGGCTCCAGACTCTCTTTAATAACAACCGCCACCCCCCCACCCCTACCTTGGGCCCTTGGCTGATGGAATGCTCGGAAACCCGGTGGGCACATTTCTACAAGGGGCACCCTCCCTTCAGCACCCAACCAAGTCTTCGAAATGCCCATAAGGTCCACGCCCCCCCGTATAAGATCACAAATCAGGGGGGCTTTATTCACCACGGACCTTGCATTACATAACATCAGCCGATGTTGGGGTATCCCAGAAAGTTCACATAATTATAAAAGAAAGCATGCTAAATAAAGATTCATGGTTAACTATAAACAGGAAGTTGGATTGCTTAAACAGATACTATAATATCTGAGAAGGAATTTTTAAAAAGTTCTGTCTGTTGGAAAATTTCTCTAAAATGACTGCTGGGATCATCTGCAGGTTTTCTCAGTTTACTGAGTAACTCTAGAAGATGAAATGGCAGAAGTCATGACTAGAGTGCTGATGGAGAAAAAGAAGCTAACCTGACCTAGCATGGATTATTAGTTGAAGTTTAAGTTAGTTTTTGGGAGGAAATTTCACATATAGTTCCTGCCTACTCAGTGTGCAGCCCCATGTAGAGTGCACTCCAATAATCAAGGGAGAGAGGATTACAGGATGAATGATTCAGAGAAGGGCTTCCTGATCCAGGAAAGGTTGCAGCTTGGGCAGACACAAAGTTGAGCAAAGGCCCTCCTAGCCACAATTGCTCAAGGAGGATTTCCAGATTACGCACTACATCTATCTGGGGCATCCAAGACCAAAGAGAAGAACCTCAAATGAGAAAGTCCACCACCCACAGCCATTCCATCTCAACCTGGGTTCAACTGAAGCCGGTTCCCCATCCAGACCAATACAGTCTCCAAGCACTACAAAAGAATATCGACAGCATCCCTTAGTTCATCTACATTGGAGATGTACAGTTGGGTATTGTTCATACACTGATACCTCAAACTGTAGTAATGGATGATCTCAGCCAATGTGATGGCATGTAGTAAGGAGGTGGATTCCCAGGAGGCAGAAGTACATTCCAGAGGAGTGACATCTGAGAGAAAGAGAGTTAAGGGAGCCCCTACCTACTTTAGACTGTAGATGCAGACAGTACAGTCCTAAGTCTGGCAAGTTTTTGTTTATAGGTGTGAAAACAATAAGAACTCAGTTAGAAAAATTATCATGTGTCATGGTTTTGGGCCTGACACCCAGCAGCCTCAAGTATATGTTAAAAAGGAGTGGAAAGAGCATGGAGCCTTGTGACACCCCTCAAAGGAGGGCCACAGGCTGGACTTGTCCTTCCTATCAACACTAATTGGGACTGGCTTCAGAAAAATGAGGTGAACCAGCACAAACTTGTGTTGTAGGATGGGCAGATAGAGGCCTTGGCTGGTGGGCTTTGCTTTATTCTGCCTCGTGCACTAGTTACAACCCTTCCTATAGCAGATGACATTACCAGATATAGCAATGTGCTGTATCTGTATGAATGTGTGACTGCTTTTTTCCTTGTATTCCATGTTTTGTGTGTGTGTGCAACTGGAAAACACAAGATGAGTTGCATATGGCTGAGTCACACAACCAGAAAGAAGATAAATTAGGAGATCATTTTCTGGAATGTTTTCCTTTTGAACCTCAAGCCATTTTTCAACTTTATATTTATTTTGTCAGTTTCTCACACCAAACCAAATTTGGTGTTTTTATTTTTAGAGTTACCCTGCTGACAGACACTTCTAAACCCTTTCCCTAATTACTTTCCATTATTCTGTTATATTGAAAACAAATACAAAAGGAAAGTTGCTATATTGTGAAATGCCAATGCCTAGAATAATTTTTATTTGAAAGAATGCTTCTGAGACCCAAATGAGCCACAGCAGCATCCTTAGAAAATAAACATGGAGTGTGGTTACAGCTTAACGCATTGTTTGGAAGCAGTGATGCTAGTCAGCCGGTTCTATCTGGTTCGGGCAAACTGGTAGTGACGGCTGTGGGATGCTCCACTCACCCGCCTGGACGTCATTACGTCCCATTTTTGATGTTCTGCACAAGTGCAGAAGGTCCTGCACATGTGAGACTTGTGCTAACAACTTGTGCCCTATATACAGGTAATCCTCAACCTATGACTACAATTTATGTTGCTAAGTGAGGCAGTTGTTAAATGAATTATGCCTCATTTCATGACCTTTTGTCACAGATGTCAATCACTGCAATTGTTAAGTGGATCATACAATTGTGAGCAAATCTGGCTTTCCCCCACTGACTTGGCTTGTCAGAAGCTGGCTGGAAAGATTATAAAAGATGATCACATAGTCCCAGCCAGTACCAATTGTCAGGAATACATGGCAGTTTCCAAATTTTGATCATGTGAACATGGAAATGCTGCAACAGTTGTAAGTAGGAAAAATAGACACGAGACACTTATTTCAGGACTATTGTAACTTTGAATGGTCACTAAACAAATGGTTGTTAGTTGAGAAATACCTGTAAGTAACTTCTTACTCTGGATTGATTGATTGATTTGTCAACAAATACAAGAAAGCAAAAACAGAGTGGACACAGATATGGACACATGAAAATTTTTTAGCACAAAAAAAAGGATATAAATTGGCAAAACATAGCCAATTGAGAAGAGTAGGACAGGGACAGTAGGCACGTTAGTGTGCTTATGCACGCTCCTTAGGGACCTCTTAAGAAACATGAAAGGTCCATGGTAGACAGTTTACGGTAAAAGGTATGGGGATTAGATAGACTAACAACAGGATCAGGCAGATTGTTCTACTAGCTAGAGTTGGACTATTTGCTACTTTACCATACTTTGTCATAACTCAGATACAGGTATTCTCTTTAGAATTATTTGTTCAGTGACTATTTAAAATGCTGAAAAAAACAGACCTATGACTGGTCCTGAAAGTTAGGTGGTTTAGTGGTTCCATTGTCATATGATAAAAGTCTGGATGTTTGGAAGCCATCTGCACTTAATGAACACAGAAGCGCTTCAATTACCTCCATCCCCATCAATACCCTTTTTGCTTTCTGCAGTCTGTGTCCCCTGCTGTCTTAACTAACCTTCACTGCCTTCTTGCTCTAACTGGTGATGAAGCATACCTGGCCTGGCTGTTAGTGATATAGTTATTGCACACTAGGTCTTTCAGAGGCCACATGCCTGAATTGGATGCAACATACAAAGCCTCAGGAGAAAGTCACATGCAATTAAAAAAAGGCTGTGCATTAATTGGAGAAAGTGTTGGGGCTTCCCAAGCCTTTGATGTTTCCTGGTAGGCAGCAGCTTTGCACCTTAGCTGGGATAGGAAGCCAGCTGGGACCGTTGCGGCTTGTTGGATCACCTGCTGCTTTGCACTGCAGTTCAGGGGTTCCTTGCAGCCCCAGTGCACAGCATACCAAAAAGATCCTGAACTTTTTGTAGAAGAGTAAAAGAGTAGAATAGCATTATTAAATTATAAATATATCTACCCATTCATCTGTTTTGTTATGATCTTAATAACTGTAACCATATTTTCAGTGACCATATTTTCCATTAACCATAATTTTGCATCTCTGAAGTGCTTTATTATACCAAAGGAAGGCAGGAAAAATTATTTTGAAGCAAACCTTTCTTAAATTGTTTTACTATGTCAGATTCGACATAATTACTGGCTCTAAAACTGTATAAATGATTACCTTGTTGATGGCAGTCATCTTCCCCCATTTTTAAGCAATTACAATTTTAGTGCCCAGTTTCAAATTTATAATCATTTCCCAATCTTTCTGTAGCAACAAAAAGAACAGTGAAATGAAAAGTGTGCAAGTGATAATGATCTTCTTTCACTATTATATTTCCTATTTTGATAATATTTTCACTATTATCAAAATTATTTTGATAATAAAGATAAACCAAATAATGTATATGCATAACTGAACCTTAAGATGTGTAATTTATAACTTAATTTTTGAAATTAAATTTTTTTAAAAAAAATAAATGCATAAGAGTTCTATGGAAATACATTCAATGTTCAATAAACAAATTTCTGCTTTCCTTCATTCTACCAGAGTATCCTAAAACCGTCCTGAAAGATGTCCCAAGGTATAAATTGCATGATGGACAGATTCATAAGACTCCTGTTCTTTTAATAGATGTCATTCTGTCAGTGAACAAACATTGCAGGATATAACCTTCAGAGCTCAAAGGAATACTCTCGTGGCTCCATTTCTAGTCCACTTTCCAGCACTTCCTGTTCTTAGATCTGTAAGGATCTGACATTGGACAGAAATTTCACCATGCCATGGATTCACGCAACAACTTTCAACTTGCATAGGCTACGAGTATGTACTAGCTGCTCTATCCTGCCATAATTTATTATATGTATCAACAAATCTTATGTTGACAACTATATCCCTCCCTTCTTTTAAAAACAGACTGCATTAAAATTGTGTTTTAAATATGAACCTAAATATCTGTAAAAGGTATATATGCTATGTTATGCATCTGTGACAAAAATAGTACATTACACTCTTCAAATTTTAAAATAAAAAATCTATTAAAGATGAAGAAACAAAAAGAATTCTAAAAAAATAGACTACTTTAATTAAACAGTCTACTGACATAAACAGAACTGAACATGAATATAGTCATACCATGATAATTTATTCATTCCAGAGAGAATTTACTACAGAGAAATTCATACTTGCAAATACAATTTTCTTTTTTCAATCTTGTGAAAGCTCTATAAATTGTATCTGCTACATGAATTTTATTAGAGGAAAATTCTGTCACTTTAGAAACACACTTGTCAGACTGAAAAGAAATTGATAGCAAAAGGCTTCATTTCTCAGTGGGCTTTAAACTACTTGAAGAAAATAGGCGAGTGCTCAACTTACTGGCATTCATGTGCACAAATGCACATGAAACTAGTTTGCACTATTTTTCTAGCAAAGAACATTACCATAAAGTTCTAGAGTGCTTTCTTAGTTCAAGGTGCAGAATCAAAGTAGCTAATTTTCCAACATGGATCATTTGTGGACTTTATTTCATTAAGGCCTACTGTTGAATTCTGCACTTTAATTCATCCATGCTGACACTACCATCAAGGAGAGTATGTATTTGGCATTTTACAATGAAAAACAATGACTGCATGGAAAATGCACACATATGGGAAGAACTATAACTCAATTTTGTAGACTGGGAAGCATAGATTAGAGATCTTATGTAATAAAAACAAAATACAGTGGAAAAATTACAAACACTGGCATTGCAACAATTTTAACACAAGTGAACTCCAATGTTAAAAAAAAATTGAGGAAAGGCAGAATTTAGATTTCAGAAGAAATTCCTTGTGATATAGATAGATCCTACAGGATATGTGCATCATCTAACACTGGGATTAATCATTAATCATTTAATTCATTCAGAACCATTCTGGAAATTAATAGATTGTTGAATTCAAAGCATTAATAAAGATAATAGGGAGAGAAAAAATACACCTCAAGTTAGAAAATGAAAACCAAGAAAGATCCTGCATGTTGCAGTAGCTGCAAACATCAATTAAGATTGGATATGAGACTGTCAGATTTTTTAGTATTCTGTGCTAGCTGAACATTTTCTTTTATAGCTGACAATATGAGTTTCTACTTCAGCTAAATACATTGAAGTCATAGGTGATTGATTTTTTTATTAAGCAAACTATGACTTAAAACTGACTATGATACAACTTTACAATTCTCAATTACAGCAGCAGTAAACCGCCTTATGGGTTTTGTTATGGCTTGTTAAAGATACATTTTCCTATCTTACAGATGCTCAATTTTAAAATGTAAATGGTGCAGGATATTGATAAACCAATTAGCACTGATGCAAAGCAAATTCCTCTTTTATCTCAATTACAACATGACAACTTAATAGGTCAAGATAGTCTAACATCTGAGACAAGGGCAATTCAATAAAACAACTGCATTTTGATATGGTAATTAAGAAGAAATGTGAATCCATTATCCTGTCTTTTGGGTGCATGTCTGTTTCCATGTATTTATAACATTCATGTATCTTTTTTAAAAAAAAATAAAAGCAAACCATATATTTATTGTTTAGTATCAGACTTCAGAGTGGTAGTAATGTGTTTACTTTCTAGCAAGTAGCTGAAAGGATGCACTTAAGTGTACTAAAATCATGCTGTGAAAATTCAGAGATCCCCCAAAAAGGACCATAATGTCCAACAACAAATTTCAAACACACACACACACACACACACACACACACACACACACACACACACACAGAGTGTATATACAAACTTATATGACAAGAAAGATAAAATCAAAAGTATTTTTGCAAACATAACCAGCCTTTTAACAACAATATAACTTTTTAATTAAACACCCTGAAGTTGTTTTTAAGAGTAAGAACTGATTATAGCACTTTTCTTTTGGTACAGTCTTTTAAGACTATGGTTCAGACTCTACATGGCCTGAGAGCTATGTTTAGCAGCAGGTGTTGTAAATGTTGTACCTTGGTGAACGTATCTTTTCTTTTATGTACACTGAGAGCATATGCACCAAGACAAATTCCTTGTGTGTCCAATCGCACTTGGCCAATAAAATTCTATTCTATTCTATTCTATTCTATTCTATTCTATTCTATTCTATTCTATTCTATTCTATTCTATTCTATTCTATTCTACTCAACTAGGTACCTGCTAAACCAAAAGATAGGTTCCTGATGGATTATAATACATGCATGAACAGTCTGGGACCTAAACAGGGCTACACGTTTCATTTGACAATAAGAAAACGGGGTTACTACACGTATTCTATCGAACTGAAAATGCACTTTTAATTTGTAACCCTGAAAAGAATGTCCCTGTTCATTAAAATTTCTAAGTTAACAATGATTTTAAACAACATGAAATACTGCAGTTGTGCTATGTTTGCTACTCTAAATTTTTTAAAAATTATTCTAAAAGAGCCAGTCATTTAAATGTAATCAAAATAAAGCAAATGTAACATACCTGATTCCAAGCAACATACCTGATTCCAAGATTCATGGTCTCAGCAGTTCCAATCATACTGATGGCTAGCAGCATATTATTGCAGATTTTTGCAGCCTGAAAATAAATGCAATAACTTATAAATTTCTCTATTTTACAAATAACAACCCATCAGGAACCTAATTTTATTAGAAACTAGTCAACCTATGCCCCATTGCATCATCGTTTTAGGAATATCTTCTTACCTATACAAAGAAACAGAAGGACCAAGGATTGGAAAAAAGTAGTGGAAGAAGTGACTTCCAATATTCTACTGACTTCCCTATTGAGCTTCTTTATTGGAAGCTGGCAGGAAAACAACCTACCTACCTTCCTTCCTTCCTTCCTTCCTTCCTTCCTTCCTTCCTTCCTTCCTTCCTTCCTTCCTTCCCTCCCTCCCTCCCTTCTCTTTCCTTCCCCTGCCCTCATCTCCTTTCTATAATTTAAGAATTTTAAGTTGAATTCCATCATTATAGACTACGCTCATTCTCAATTCTACGCTGTCTTAAGAATCAATGAAGTAAATCTGAATAAATTTGTGTTGTTGGTTGAAGTCTGGCATTAAAAGTCCAATATAAAGAAGGTTTTGCCCTTGCAAAGTCATATGCGGATCATATGCAGGTCTTCTTGGCTTCAAAGGATGTCACTTGGAAGATATAGTTGTATTGTCTGATATTTTTCTTGAACTAGTTTGTAACAGGTAAATTGAGCAGTTCATTAGGTAACAGTTGCAAATTGTCTGTATTAACCTTCCCTTTAATACACAAAAATTAGCAATTTTGTCCAGGGACTAGGAATGCATGAAAGTGAGGACAGTTTTTGGCCATGGCACCAATATCAGCAGAAAGTCATGCAATTTGCTGTGTTCATTGTGGATATTGTGGTATCCACAATCTGATAGCATTAAAGAACTTTTGCAAATTACTTCGTCACATATTCTTGAGCAGATCTTTCCTTTCCTTCTCCAACTTTACTTGTCTCCTCATTCTGTACCCTTCCTTTATGATTCTAGAGATGTACAGCACTATCATACCCCATTTCTTCATTCTTGTCTCCATTGCCACATCCGTTTGGTGTCATTCTTGACCATGATGTCCTCTCTTTCTCCATGACATGCTGATATTTTATTTTAATTTAATTATTTCTGTCACAATGTTGTATGTTGCTGTTCTTACAAGAATAGTTTAGACTCCCTGGCGTATTTTCTACTGAGTTGTAGGAAGTTGTTAAAAATAGGATCACATCACTTCCCAAGGCTAGGATTCTTTCTCTAGCACCTGAAAGAAGGGCTGGTCTATATCTAATTTCAGAGTAAGAAACAGTTGAAAAATGAAACAGGATGGGCAAGATCTAAAGTATAATAACTACTATATTTGCTTGGCATCAGAGAGATGTCTATCTGAGGCCACAGCACCTCACTTAGTGACTTTCTGCCCAACCTACTCTCAAGGTTGTGAAGAAATGTAAGAAGTTGAAGCATTATATCTGTGCCTTGAGTTCCTGAACAAAGATAGGATACAAATACATGTACATGTTTGTGTGCCAGTGCAGATAAACCAATAAAAATATATAAACCTTTCCTTAGGCACCTTAAAGTTGTTGCTTCTTTAAGAGACACATGTTGCATCAATTCCTTGCTGTTGGTGGGGGAGGGAGGGAGGGAGGGATAGCAAAAGTGGCTTGGAAGATTATTTTAGTAAGATAATTTTACCACCAGCCCAACTATAACAGCAACCTGAAATAGCCACAACTTTTCCAAATTTCATTCCTTCAGGAGTCATGAGTCCCAGATTCTGGATGGACTGTCTATGTCACCCTATTTGAAGCACTTTGGTACACTAATTATTCCTCTATGAAGGATCATTTTGCACAGTTAATGCTAATAACAGAGTTTTAATAAATATATAGAATTTTTTGTTCCATAACCACTCTATAGAGCATAGATTGGAAATCTTTTGGGTGTCACATAAATGTGCATTCAGTTGCCACTTTTCCTAGGTTTGGGGAAATATGTGGTCTGGTTTTCAAAACAAAATGGTTAATATTAAATTAACCAATAATAATCATGGAAAGATCTTGAAATCACAACTGTCATCTTTCGGTAGAGGCTGCCCAGCGCAAGAAGTTTCCATGGATCATCACTACCAAACATCTTCATTTAGAGTCTTCTACATGTGTCTTCAGCAAAGTTAGCCACTAATACATGTAGAATTAGAATTAGAATTAGAATTAGAATTAGAATTTATTGGCCAAGTGTGATTGGACACACAAGGAATTTGTCTTGGTGCATATGCTCTCAGTGTACATAAAAGAAAAGATACCTTCATCAAGGTACAACATTTACAACACAATTGATGATCAATATATCAATATAAATCATAAGGATTGCCAGCAACAAGTTATAGTCATACAGTCATAAGTGGAAAGAGATTGGTGATGGGAACTATGAAACGATTAATAGAAGTGCAGATTCAGTAAATAGTCTGACAGTGTTGAGGGAATTATTTGTTTAGCAGAGTGATGGCCTTCGGGAAAAAAATGTTCTTGTGTCTAGTTGTTCTGGTGTGCAGTGCTCTATAGCGTCGTTTTGAGGGTAGGAGTTGAAACAGCTTATGTCCAGGATGCGAGGGATCTGCAAATATTTTCACGGCCCTCTTCTTGATTCGTGCAGTATACAAATGTATCATTTGTGCAGATCAGGTACTTGTGTCATGTTGTGTTTCACCATGTCCTACTAAGCAACCAATTTTTCTTCTCTCTAATCTGTACTGCTGGAATTCTTAATTCTTGTATTTGATTTTAGAGTTTACTACTATATTTCACAAGCAACCAAAGATATACAAATAATTAAATATTGTACCAGTTTCAAGTAAAAATAGCTGTTCTGCATTCAAAATGGCTTGGAAGTGTCTTAAGATTGAAAAAAAAGTTGTTTCAAACTTGAAACAGGATATTTGATATTTGAAAGACTTAAAATGCAAAACATTTTGTCTCTATAGGCAACCTTAATATATGGTCAGTTTTACTCTTTCTTTCTGATTGAAAAAAATTTGCTCTGGTTGATTTTTCCTATTTACAGTATATAACCACACTTATCAACTTCTGCCCCCCACCCCTTCCTTAGTATTCAGGTGACCATTATATTTCCAAAATATGTTGCAACCTACAACATCATTGCCATTATTGAATAAATCAGCTTGCTGCATGTCATAGTTTTAAATGGGAATTTCTATCTAGGAAGAGATATGCCTTTATTTTCATAGCAACAGTTCTGAATGTTCTGTAAAGTGTCAAATTAATGCACATATCAGATACTGAAAATACCAGGCATTGGGCAAGATAGAGAACATAAAAATTGGTTTTTTTCTTTTTCTGTGTGGAGGCTAAGGTAACTTTTGTTTTTCTGGAGTTGTTGTAGCTTGGGGTTGGAACCCTAATTGAATCACAATAGTTGCATTCTCCGATTTGCCAGGGGAATGGCTCACTATATTCCCAGCCCATTGTGATAGTCATCCAATGTAAAAAAATTACCGTATAGCCAACTTCAAAAGGATTTAGGAAGATTAGGATGTAGAAATAATGCCATGTGGAAGTGCCCATACTACATCCCAAACAACTCATAGCATTACTTTGTTAGACTCCTACTATAAACTTGTATTTTTCAGTGCAATTTTAAACAAAACAATACAAAAACACTGTGATTGTCCCCATCTCAATGATGCCACCATTTAAGAACCAGCCTAAAAAGAGTAGAGTTGGTAAGTCATAACAAAACAATATACATAAACTAAGTTGGGGTGGACACCCTTTGGTTATTATGATTGTGTTTAAAATGTTTTGGGGGGACAAAGCCATCAGAGCAGCAGCATGACAACACAAAGCAAATACATACACAAGATTTCAAACTTATTTTCTACCAGATTTTAGACAACATAATTGTATAGTATTCTAGAGGGAAACACACATACACACACACACACACAATTTGGTGCTGCATGTGCCCTTGGGCTACAAATTTCCTACTTATTGAAAACCCAAGGAGTTGAGAACATCATGAGATTTGATAAAATGAATTCTGTTATATATAATAAAAGGGACTAAGAAAGGCAGAAAGTGTGTGTTTTAGATATAATATTCTACATTTTTGTTTTGGTAACTTGGTTTATTTTTTATTTTATATTATTTCTGGTTGCCAAAGGAGATGGAGACTTTGTGATGACAAATCACTTTGATTTGATTTATGAGGTATTTTAGGACTTTCCTGTTTTCTTATTCACTTAGAAATAGTATAAGATGCTTTTCAGTAAATCTAAGCAAAATAATTGTTAAGGTAAGTTAACATTCAGAATACAGATGGGTGATATGCAGAGGTTGCTGCACTATAATTTTAACACAAACAATTTGATGGGCTTGAGTAGTTGATTTGAGTTGATTTGAATAATTACAATTAAACTTCTAGAATACCACATCTACATACCTACCTTCTAAACAGCTAAATCACAAATACAATTGAAAGAAAAACAATGTGATACTTGCCCACAGCACACTGAAAAAAACAAAAATGTCTGCAAGAAAATGCAAAACTGCATTTTGTATATGAAATTTGCATGTGAGCCCTACAAACTCACAAGAAAAGTTTCAGTTTTCTTACCTATGCTTCAGATAAGGTGGCATTTTAAACAGGGCTACAGTAGTATATCTTACTGGAAGTGGAGAACAAATGTCAATTAATTACCAGTTTAATGAAGAATTTCACTATGAAAGTAAATTTCAGTAAGTTTGGAAGGTATCTTTTGCTTATGAAGCACATAAATTCAATGTGAAAGGGAAGAGACACTAAAGCTTATAACATGCCTAGGAATGATCTGCATTTACCTGTCCAGTTCCAACTTCTCCACAATAGACCACATTGGAACCCATACATGTGAGCAGCTCTTTTGCAGCATCAAATTCCTGCTCTACTCCCCCGACCATGAAGGTAAGATTTCCTGCACGAGCAGCTCCAACACCTACCATTAAATTAAGAATAACATAGTCATTAATGATTTTTAAGCTTCTTTTCATATCACTTCCATTGAAACTTCCTTTGTGCTTATCATCTGTATAGGAATGAAATTAAACAGCTCTCTTCACTACTTTTTCCAGTCCTGTCCTGTATGTATTTACTTAGATATTAATCTTTGAGTTCTCTGAGGCTTACAACGATATACATCTCTTTGTTAGTATAATGGTCTTTCTCTATACGTAGAAACACACAAATACATGTATACATATGCATACATGTATAAACATTTTACACACACACACACACACACACACACACACACACACACTACTGCAGGTTTCTTTGAAAATAGTCAAAGACTTCAAAATTTCCATTTCGGATGAAAAAAATGCACTAATGATTTATTTGTGAAATGAATACTAACTTAAAATTAGATGATTGTCACAGTAGACTGTCATGTAATAGCAGGTAACAGTAGTCCACTATGACTGTCATTTCACAGTAGGTAATGTCACTTTTTAACGAAAGAGTTTATTCACACATTCTCCTTTTTAAATGGCATTTGCTACTAATGCTGTATCCTGACCTCCTACCAATATGAGTTAAAAGTTAACAATAGTTCTCTAATATTAAATATTACAGATAAATAGTGTTTCCAATTACATTTTTAATTTTTTCCCCAGAGAGTCATTATACATCTATAAGAACAAAACAGGTGTGATAATAGTTTTCAGCTGCTTCATATTTTGACAAGAGCCAGTTTGGTATTCGTGAGCTCAAATACCACCTAGGGACAAAGTCAGCTGGGTGACCTTGGGCCAGTCACTTTCTCTCAGCCCTAGGAAGGAGCAAGGTAAACCATTTCTGAAAAACCTTGCCAAGAAAATTCAAGGACTTGTCCAGGCAATCTCTGAGATTCGGACATGACTGAATGGAAGAAGAAAAAATATTGACAAGTTACTCTCCCATCTATCTAGCATATTTTATATTTCAAGTTGGCACAAATACAGCATTTTAAAAAACACCTTAAGTATTTTGTTTAGAGAAATTTCCAAGTTTTGTCTGTTTCCTTATCAAATTAGAAGTCTCAAATAAACTCAAGGCAGACTTTCACAATGAAGAAGAATGCATTCAAACTACAATTAGTGCTTGATTGCATGTCATGCTGTAAAATAACAATAACTAGGGGATATAACTGCTCAGGATTAGGAAGGTTCCATTCCATCAGTTCAGAATTGCTGAAAGAAACCTTGACAAGTTTCTTGACTATTCCACTTCTATGCCAAGTGGAAAGATGCTCCTGCTGCTGCTATGCGGCAGATTTATTTCTCTCAGTTCAGTTCATCTTCTTTGCTACTAAGACAGGAAAAAGCCATTCTATCCAGTTTAGGGCAACATCAGGCAGAGATGGTAGATATTACGCTGGCCTGTCCTACTGCATTTTTACAAGCAAAGTTTCCCAATTGCCAGGCTGCAACAGAAATACTAGATGAAGTGAGGACATCTAACTTCAAACTCCACTAAGAATATGATTCATTAGTTAATCGGATGCTCATTCTACCTATCTGAAAGGTTATTGGGAAATAGAGCAAAGTTGTGCATTATAATTTTGTTTAGAGGGGAGGGAAAATACTAATCAGATAAAATGAATAATGTATATAAACTGGAGTTAAGTACAAAATAGTGATCCAAGATGGAGAACACATTTTCTATAAAAATAAAAGTTTCCCTGCACATGCATGCTAATTGTTTCTGGCTGTAGGAGTGGTGCTCATTTCCATTTCTAAGCCGAGGAGCCAGCACTGTCCAACGATGTCTCTATGGTCATGTGGCCAGCATGATTAAAAGCTGACGACACACGGAGAGATGTTACCTTCCCACCAAAGTGGTCCCTATTTTTCTACTTGCATTTTTACATGCTTTTGAACTGCTAGGTTGGCAGAAGCTGGAACCTTCTGATCGATAAGCTCAGCATCTTAGCTACTGAGCCACTGCCTTTCTTACATTTTCTATAGCCACCACAAAAAAAGTATCAGTATATATATATAGATTAGGAATTAGTTTTTTAGTCTCAGAACTGAAATAAATGTCTTTGTACTCATCAAGTCATTGCTTTCCCGCAAAGTTCCTGGGTCCTAGCAACTTAAATAAGGATAGAAAATAGGATTTTTGATATATCCACTGTATTGTTAAATCACTAAAATTCACCAATCTACGTGGAACTTCTCTAATCATTCTGAATCTAGATGTTATTCAATTACCTACTGCCAAAGGCATTGTTCTACTTCAAAGTGCTGGCCAACCTCTTTCAAGCAATCCTTCTTAATCTGGCAATGGAGTGTGAGAAGAAATAAGGTCAGATGAAAAGAGCCTGAGATGAGATAGGTCTGCTGCAATAACAGTGCACAGTTGTCAACTGGCCCTCCTACAGAGAATTGAACAGCTCTCAGTCTGCTGGGCCACACAGAGTCGATCTAAGATATGAACCTGGAGATAGACAGGCAGATATGGCTTGAGTCTTATAGTTGGCAATTTCCGGCTCTAATTAAGGCTTTCCTAGTATCAGTAATAAAACTAGTTTATCAAAGAACTGTGTACCTGAATCTCCTCTTGTTTGTCTTCACATTCAAGTATTCGCCTGGGTGAATGAAGCCTGATAGATAGTATGCAATTTTCAGAATTTTAAAGGAAGCCCATCACAGGATATGCTATTTGATGAAAATGCAGCATTTCAGCTTTGAGTTTATCTTTATACTGGATACCTGTGTACTGATTCTTTATTATAGATCTTGCTTCAAACCTACCTCAAGTTCAGTGGCTGAAGTATATTTAATTGAGTCATGCTGTATCAAGAGGGAAATGAATACACTGAGAGGGAGTGGAAATGGGGGAAGTGACGTCTGCAAGGAGGAAAGCTTAATCTTATTTCTTCCCAAGCAATCAAACATAAAAAAGACACCATTCACCTCTGCTCATCAGAATTCAGCCTTTTCCAATTCTCCATACAGTACATTTTTCCCTGTAGCCACAGATCCTTTTCTGATCATAAGATATGGAGCTATCAAATAGCACCAATGATTTTCCATGTCCATATCTAAGCTCATTTTGCCTACCCCCTTGGGCAAAAATCTGATGTCACCCTCTTCCATATTAACTGGTAACTGTGTTTGCTTTATGAAGATGCTGTCCTAATAAAATTCTTGAATTCATTTTAAAGTTAATGGGAAACATTTACTTTTTAGTATCTGTGACACAAACAGGAAGAGAGAAATAAAATCCTAGGTATACCATGATAGCATTTATAGAATAATTGATCAAACTGTAGAATAAATGTTATTGGTGTCTAAGTCTGTACTTAACTGAAAAATTACTAATATACTGATCTTTTAAGTTGGTAACTCTACTCCCCTCCCCCCATTTCACCCCCTCCAAAAGACTGCTCATCTGTCTATCTAGCAGTCAGAGGGGAAAAAATGGCACAAGAATCACAGAAACTGAATGGAAAGGCACAGTCTTATAGCAGGCCAACTAGAATCCAGTAGCTCATTGACCTTTCAAAGATAATTCCTGTGTACAACATAGGATGTCCACATGGGAAGTCTTCCAGTTTCGTATGGAGAACACTCTCCTGTGGATAATTTTGCTCTCCCTTCAGCCAGCCTGAGTAGCAGGCTGGCATTGAAAAGGAGATCCCATAAGAGTGACTCCAACAAATGGTATATGGGCTTTGAAATGTTCTCAGGAACATTAAGCAGAATTTCTTTTAAGAACCATCAAATTATATTTAAAATTAACATGTCAAGTTTTTAGTTAGTTTTAGAAACAAGTAAGCTTGTCAAAATTAATCATGGTAATTTGCTTAAGCATTATTTAAAACAAAAGTCCATATTAAAAATAAACTGGACTGATTTCCTGATCCAATCTTAAATCATACTGAGGTCTGTATTAATTTTAATCTTTAAAAAAGGAGTTGCATACATTAAATTCTACCTAAATGGTTTTCTTGGGAAGGCAATATCCATAGGCCTCTTTTGAAATGGACTACAAACTTAATGTTTTTAAATCTAGTTTTGACCATACATTTATTATAGGAAAAAATCAAGAAATTGAGATAAATTTCAATTCTTTCCAATGTTACAAAAGAAGAGGCTGGATAAGTTATCTTTGCTATGTTTGTGGAACCAAAAGAAAGCATGATAATTATAACGCTTTTGCAAACAGTTTATTAAAATTCTGTTTACAAATAACAAGTTACTCCTTTCTAAGTGAAATTGCAATTATGCCATTACTTAGCCAAACATTTTGCACAAGAAAATCAACAATGAAACATAAACACTGAAATGAAGTATTTAGTATTATGCTTGAGGAATTAATATGTAATATAGTACAGATCTAATCCTTCATTGCATATAACTAAACTGTAACATATGTTCATAGATTTTTTAGATTTAAATGTATGATATACATTTTGTGCTGAAAATAAACATGCTAAAAAACACATTTTTTTTTCATTCTTCCATTAAATAATTAAATGTACTAACGTACTAATATATGGTTAAATGTTTTAAACAGTCTATCCCAAAATGAGATAAAGAAGAGGGCTAAGGGGACCATGCTGCTGTTTGAACTACCTTTAAAACGCAATTGTTTTAATCATTTTCTACAGATGCAGCCTCATAGGGTCTGCTGTCACAGGGACCATTTACGACTTGTTATGGTGTCTCTATTGTTCACCAAAGACATTCAGCTAAAAAGGTGACAGCTGGGACAGAAAGCTGCTACCCCAAAGAACAATATAATCCTGTGAAAAGTAATCAACAAATTTAAGAGCGTTAATTAACTTTACACTTTATCATGTTCAATTAGTTGTCTTTTCTCAGAAAAGATTGCCGTGCACAATCGGTTTAGAGCATGCCATGTTTGATTTGTAAGTGATCACTGTTTCGGTTTCAAAGTCGATATCAGCCACTCTCTTGGGTTTTGGTGACACAGATGAATGGCACTACACATGTTTCAGAGGTGATTTGGTATAATGTAAAGTAGCACAACATAACCTCTTGTTAATGTATGGTGGTTTCACACAGAAAGAAAACCAGCAGCTTATGCTCGTTCTCATCAGGGTATATGCAAATTTATTTTTACACATATACAAAAACGATGGTTCTCCCAACAATAAAATCAAAGTTAATTTCCCCCTGAAACAGGAGGTCTCTTAAATGAATAATTTTTCATCATTAATTCTCAGGAAAAAGTTTTTTTGGGACACATTTGAGATCACTTCTTAGCAAGATTTCTAATTTTGCTGTATTATATACTATATACAAATATGCTTTTTGTGTACTATACACAAACATGCACACATATAATGTGTGTTAGCTTTAATAATGGCATCTGAAATAAATGCTACATACCGGCACTAAACACTGCAGGCATAAATATGATGGTACAGTCAGACTTTTACATTTCTAGGATAAATTTTTAAGTCTAGAGTTCTTCTAAGAAATGTAGATTCATCAATGATTATAGTCTCTTTATATCTATTTCCTTTACTATATAGCCTTGCTGCTTGCTTGCTAATGGGACATGGGAAAACATGACAAAATGATGATGTATTTTTAATGAACACCACAGAAGTTTCTCAGTACTGACAAGCAGGGTTGCAGATTATAATATTTCTCACTTCACTATTATGCCCAAACCTTTAAAGAAAAAAATATCTCCAGAGTTTGTTATGAACATTGTGGAAATATGTTGTCATATCCTTTAAAAAGTCATTACTGCATATAGTTATTGCAATTAGCTATCAATGGGACACATTTATATTCCTCTAAAATAGTGCTAGAATTATATACAGAGAAAAAAGTAGCCGGTTGAATATTTCCATTATATCAAAATATAAAAAACATAGTTAACATGCAATTATAATTGTTGATCAAATCTTTCTCGTAGGAAAAATAAGTAAGCTTTCAATCAGAAAAAATAAATTCTGAAAGCTAAGAATGACTAAGTTAAATATTTAAAGAAGAAAATTGCAGTATACTTCTACAAGATCTGCAGTGACAAAACGCAACATTAGATAGATTTCTGCAGATCTATAGAGAAAAAAGAGAAGCAGTCAATAGATCTTTAAATTGGGTAGCAATAACTGTTCTTCTATTCCAAGTTGGCAGCTGCTACATTTGCAGGCTTGGTTCATTATTTACCCATAATGACCATCAAGCTCCAGTCAATGTCAGATCACAACAACTGTCAGCAGTTATTTTAATTAGCCTTGTTTGAATTCAGATAAATATCACAATGGCCCAACTTTTGCTGAAAGAGCAACAGAGCACTGTAAACAATGAGCTATTCTGGCTTTAGATCTATCCACATGGAGAAAATTTCTCCAGGAGTTATGCTGTGCAAGCAAATTTAATTCAATCTCATATAAGAACAGCGAACACCAGTCTTCCAAAATGGTTCTTAGTTTTCAAAAATACTCGTGTCTCAATCTCCTTTCAATACAGAAACACTTTAAAATATAATATATTGACTATTTCACCCTATTTAAAGCTAAATATTAAAAATATTTTCCTTTAAAAAGGATAATTACAAAATTAATCAAGAAATGAAATAAATTAACTTCTTGTTTACTTCATCTTGTTAATTCTGTTCCTCCTTAGAGATCATAATCTTCTACAGTATGATCAGTTCCCTTTCTTTGTGCTCATGCCATCACAATAATGATTTCCTTACCAATGGTGACCCAACTCAAATTAAGACAGTGTCACCACCAAGACCTAGGAAAAACAAAAATTTGCATAAAAGTGTCAACGGCAAAAAAAGAATATTATATGTAAGTTTGTACATATGACACATTTTGATGTTAAATCCACTGACAGGTGCTAAAGCATGATAATGTAGCCATATATATTTTTTCTGTAATAATAACACCAATATATTTTCTATTTTAAAAGTTCCTTGTATTACCAGTACTAGTGCTTCTCTGGGAATTCTGGCCAATATCTACTCTATTATATAATTGCCACTATAAAACATCAGCTTCTTAATGATGATAGGCTTCTATGTAATCAAGGTTTTGTGTCCAGATGTAAACAGTGCTGTAAGAAACAGGCTATAAGGTAAAGTGTAGCCAAATTTTTATCAAGAACTAACCAGAATTTCATTGCTGATTTTTTAAGTAAGAATTCTGGGGTATATTGCTTTAAGTCCAGCACCATTTGTTGTATTTTGTATTCCAAGAATAATTGATATAAGATTTAGATTACCATTTTGCAATAGGTAGCTCAAATAAGAAAGTGCCAGCTCTCATTAGAAAAACAGTTCTGCAGAATCTCTAAAAGCTGCATAAATGTGAACTCCCTTATTTTATACTTTTCCAGTATATTTTTCTAGTCTCTTGGAGGGGGGGGGAATCTAGGATTATTATGAGAAACTTCAAAGAATTAGAGAATTTGAGTCTAAAAAAACATAAAATTTGTCATAAAGTATAGTGCTCATGGGAGGAAGCTGCATGACCCACGAGAAACAAGAATGCAAGGATTTATACTTCAAAATAAGGTAATGAGTGGTTGTAAGAGTTTAAGTATTTGAACTTGGCTATGGACATAAGTGGGGGGGAAATATAGAAAGGGAAGCCAACAAAGCTGCATAGGAAGTTAGTTGCATCTTGATCCCTGGAGACAAAAAACAGATCTAGGGAATGAAAAATTCCAAAATTAATATGAGCCAAAAAAATAATTCAGCAGAAGAATCAACTTTTCATCCTAGTTCTAAATTCCAGATTAGTACAAAAGAAAACTGGCAAGATAGTGTAATATATATTACTCATCACCACATTAATAAAAGTTTAATTTATAAGGTAACATACTCTATCCTATTCATGTCAGAAAAGAAGAAGTAAAAAGAAATTGTGTCAGCTCTGGAGGCCATCTTTTTCTTTGGATCTTCAGGGCTGCCACACTTAGCACTGTGGGAAACCGGGAAGGGGGATTGCATAGAGTTATGGAGATATTTAGCCATAATAACATTCCTTTCTCTGAGAGTCAAGGACATTTGGGCATGCACCTGGAGTAGCGTAACTGGGAGGCATCTCCAGTTGGGACGGTGCATTGATTGGACTATGTGATGGATATGTGGGTGCAGGGGAAGGGACTTGGACTTTCTTTTGGGAGGGGAAAACCTGGAAGCTTTCAGATTCGGATTTTCCCAGATGTGCCAATATGACATTTCTAATAAAATGGAACTTTGAGGAACTTCTAGCCTTATATAAAATTAAATAATAATATATATAATAATATAAAATTATTTTGACTAGTAAAGGAAAAACCTGTCTGGACTAGAATGATATGCTATTTTAGAACTGTACTCGGGTGAAATGCTCCTGGATCAGATTGGATTGCACAATCCAGTAGCGATTGTGACTGGTAGTTTGGCGATCCAGTAGCGATGCGGAGAGAAGTTCCACACACCCGCCCGGGTGTCATTACTTCCTAGTTTTAACCAAAAGTAAAATGCTTTTTACCTTCTGCGAATGTACAGAAGGTTTTACGCATGCACAGGTTTGTGCGTGCATGTGATACACGTGCATGCACACGAAACAAGCGCGCGCATGTCGTGCATGTAATTCTGAACCGATAGGAAGGTAAGTAGATTTCACTTCTGACTGTACTGTATTTCCCAATGTTGGAAGTTGATCCTAAAATAAAAACTGAATTCTGATACTTATTGTTTCAATACTCAAATTACAAAATATGGAACTGGACTATATTTTAGAATTCCAAAAGCATGTAAAAAACCAAAATATTTTCCAAGATCAGCAGAATTAAAAAAAATATTTCTCAAGCTAAACATTAGCAATTAATGCTGGTTATACAAAAATATTTTAACAAATATGTGTAGTCAACCAGAAATATCCAAGGACTAGATATATATGCATGTTGATAGCTTTAATATTATTTTTTTCAGCAGCACTTCTATAAATTACTTTAGCAGTACTTCAAGTATTTATACTAACAGAGCTTCTGAAAGTGAAACTGTTAGAAAAAGAATACAATGTAAGTCCAGATTGTCCTTACCTAACAACTCTAATTGGGACTGGATTGCAAAAGTGTTAGTATTGCAAAGTGATGAAGTAAACCACCACATGACCGCAACACTAAGCAATGGCAGGTTAGGTAATCTTGATTGTGACTGTTAGGCCTGGACCTCATGCTTCTCTTGTCCTGTCATCTATGCCTCAACTTCAATTCCCCCACTCATCAATTCCCTCCATCTCTGCCCTTTCAGCCACTTAACCTACACTGCTGCTCCTGCTGAGGCATGCCTGGCCCTTGAACAAGGTCTTTTTGAGACTTTTTAAAGAACCAGTAGAATGTGCTTCATCATCAGCAGGAAGAGAAAGACAAAAGGTTGATGGATGATGGTGGTGGGCAGGATGGCAGAGGGCAGGACAAATGCCAGGGCACCAAGGGAAGCAGAATGGGGAAGAGCAGAGATGGGGAGGAGATAGACAGGTGGGGGAATTGAAGCACACTCTCTAGTCATAGATTGGGCAGGCTGTCAAGAGCCCACATTTGGATCATGTGACTACAGGAGTATTGCAACAGCCATAACTTTGAGGACCAGGCAAAAACAACATTCATTCAGTGCCGTTGTACAACTTCTGCAAGTGGTAAGTATAAGCCTCGCCTTCTACTGCTTTTCACAAGTTTTGAAGACCTTTCCCATTTCTGATACTCATTTTCCTTTTTGACATGCCTTACTCCTTTCCTCCTTAGCCAATGAATTATAGAGGAGGAATTGTTTGTTGTCTATTGAAAAAAGACTTTTGAGAGCTGTATTTCATCAGATAGCTTGTTCTTCAACTTGTGAGCATGGTTTGACAATGAATTCAGAGATGATATTATTCACTTTAAATATACAAGAATCATATAAGTACTTGTTTATCCAAAGTTTTCATTAGTTTAGGCAGCAGCCTTAACATCTAACTTGTAAGCAACTGCAGTGCTCTTAATGTATTGTAACCATTCACTAATTGTTTTTCTGAATCAACTTTTACACTATTTTTGTATGGGTCTGAATCCAATTGAGCTTACTAGTATTATGTGCATTACCAAAGGCTTGTAAAATTATTTTTTCTTCACAGATGCTTACATAAGATTACTTGTCTAATTATCAAATACATACAAAATTGTATTTTTCTGAATGGAAATGCTTAAGCTCTAACTACTCTGCAAAGAAAGCAGTTTTTATGTCCAAAACATAAACATAAACACTGTGTATCTTTCCACATTAATTTTAATCACAATATTGAAAAATTTAAGTTGTGGTTCACCATTTGAAATCCAATCTATCATCTCCATGTATCACACTGCAGTTTTTTTTAATTTACCCCACCATGTTTTTAATTTATATATATTTTATTTTATAGTTTTATATCAAATATTTCATTATGAAACATTTGGTTAGTTGATAAGGGTGGATGCTGCATTTGCTGGGAACAGAATCAAGAGGGTAACAAAGTTAATTATTTCCCATAATAAGTAATTATGACTAGATAAGAGAGTCTTTGGTAATGACCTACTCTATGATTGAAAACCCACCTCTAAAGAAATATAATATATGAGCATAACTATATATGCAAAGTACATAGGATTACTGCCTCACTTAACTTGTCAGTGAGTGATTAAATAGGAATTCATAATTAGGAGAGTCCACTGTGTAATTTATTAGCTTTTTTGACAGTTCTGGTTCATTAAAGGTTGGTTACTAAAGACTGACCTCTAGTGGCAAAGTAATATCTGATGGTAGTCTGCATTTCCTTATGGAGAAACAACTCCATATGGAGTTAGCATTTATTGCCAAAGGGCATGAATACAAATTTTAAATCTGTATCTTTTCTTCTGAACACTCAGATCAGTTTTTGATACTGCATCATACAATGAAGGCATCAAGTATGTATTTCAAATAATTAAAAAAATCTATTGTTCACAGTACAATAAAATAGGACCCACTGTTTGACTTTCATATTGTTTGACTTTCAAAAAAATAAATAATTTTTTAAAAATCCATCCATCCATCCATCCATCCATCCATCTCAAAAGCAACCCAATTAAGGCTGTTAATTTGCTGTTGTTGTTAGAAGTAAGTTCAACAGAACTTGTTATGAAGTTACATGTATATAAAGCACATATGTAGTCATCCAAAAATATCCAAGGACTAGATATATATGCATGTTGATAGCTTTAATATTATTTTATTATTAAAATAATAATATTTAATATTATTTTATTATTAATATTATTATTATGTGCCGTTTGCTATAAGTGGATGATACTATTTTTCTTTCACCTTTTGGGTTGAGCTTCAAATGCCTACTTGCACTAGTTAAATATTACCAAGAAATTCTATTATAAATCAACTGCAGTATCTCAAAACTAAAATTCTGGTTTTTGAAAAAAAAAAAGTTTTTTTAAAAAGTAGAACATGAAAATTCAAGATAACTATGTGATAACGTGGAACATTTTAGTTATTTGGGCATTTTATTTAAGCATGCCTATCCTGGCAACATAATTGCAATGCAACACTTCTGACAGCAACATCTTATATGATGGAGTTGCTTCAATATTTTTAATCAAAAGGAAATTTGTTCCTGCAGCAATACAGGTTTTTAATGCAAAAATCACTCCTTAAATTCTATATGGCGCTTCAGTTTGGATTATATTTGCTAATAAAAGCAGTCATCATTCAGCAATGAGGAACCAGAATTTTCATTGCTAAGCTGTTAAATTACACTGACTTCCCCACTGAAATTGCAAAAGGTGATCGCTTGACCCAGGCACACTGCCACATACACAGTTGCCAAACGTCTAAATTTTGATTACATGACAATGGGGCTACTGCAATGGTTGTAAGTGTGAAAGATGGTCATAAGTCATGTTTTTGGTTGCACTGAAACTTTGAATGGTCACTAAGTAAATGGTTGTAAGTCGAGGACAACCTGAATAAATAGATGATCCATAAGATCAGGCAGCTATCAATTCTGATTATTTATCTTCCAGAAGCATGATATTAGCATTCCATTTTAATATACAAAGTTTATGGGATAATTCAGTACAGGAATTAATGGCTAAAGCTAAACTTCCATGTTCACTTATAGCTTTTGAAATTAATTACAGATATACATTACAGCTCCTTAAATATCTTAATAGTTTAGATTTAAGTAAACACAGAACAGTCCTTGTGTCATCTGATATACTATATGGTAATTTCAAAAACTCCCTATCTGACAAAGATTTAATCTTCATAATGCTATTAATCTTGAAACAATGGGTCCTATTTTATTGTACTGTGAATAAGAATCTTCGACAGAATATTATTTGGCTTAGTTTAAAATCAAAACCAGGAAGAGGTATTTCTGAATATGTCAACATTTTACAGTATTTATAGATGAAAATCCCAAAATTACAAACACAACAGCTATTATTTTTAATAGTATCTATAAAAACAGGATTTTTACACATCAATCTGTTAGGATTTTTTAAAGTATATTATGTAACAGTCATCAACTATTTTGGCAAAGTATTTTATTTAGTCAAATTTTAGATTACATTTGCAATTTGCTCTTTGATTCTTTTGCATGTAAATATATTAATTAATAAGTTAATAGTACACAGAATTGTAGGTTAGAAAGCCAATATAAGAGATTGCAATGTATACTAAAAACTAACAAATTATTAATAGAAAATAGAAAATCTATATTAAATTAACATAAAATTAATTCTATTAATTATTTAATAGAAGTATCATAATAACTTTGTAGTTTCAAATCTAATTGTATTTAAGACTTATTTGTACAACTATTTGGTCAGAACCCTGACAAAAAGATTAGCTTGGTTTAACAAAATGTAATTCTTTTTTTTAATGGGAAAAGTTAGAAATCAGTTGCTACTTTTCTACATGTAGGAATAACAGATTTATTTAGCCAGTCTGCAGCAAGTCTGGAACATAAATTCTATGATGACTTTTAAATGCTAAAACTACTGCTATTGACAGAGCAGTTCTGATGTGTTTTTAAAGATGGAATCAAGATACAGTTGCTGTATAAACAGACACTTGTTACTTTGGAGATGTGCAAAACAGATGGGTAAAAGTTCCAGTTGTTTTTCATTATGATTTAATGTACTGGCTGAGTAATGAGTGCTGTTTCCCACAGCAATTGAATCACCATTTAATACTATTATCCTAAATTCATGATCGACCAGCATGAAATGTCAACTTTATTAATCTCAGTTGAACATGACTGACCTCAGGAGAAAGAACAAAAGCCTGCCAGCAGAATATTGTTATTAATTATCACTTTGTGTTCATTTCTGCTGATCTCTCTTATCTAAAATAATGAAATTGGTAAAGGAAAACTCTAAAAATAAATATCTAACTGGAATTTTAATTTTAATTAAGTGGTAACACAACATATTGTAGGTACTATAAATTAATTTGTTTGAACATAATGGTTTGTGAATTATTACTCACTAAAACCAAATGCATGTAAAAGTGGGGGGGGGAACTGTAGCTAAAATTAAGAGTACCATACATTTTTTTCAGCTGAAGTGATCTCAATATGTAGCATTGTAAGTTATTTTGCACTAACTATAGTTAAATGGATGCTATCACGGCAATGAAAAGCCCACTGCTTAGTCGCTGTGCAAGATCCAAAGTCAAGGGTCCTTGGTGCTCTCTAAGCCTTGTTGTTTTCCTGCAGACATTTCATTAACCAAACTAAAGAACGTTATCAGTGCATTGTGGCCTATAATTTGCATGAATATCACAAAAACTGTCTGGATGATCACCGTGACCCAAAAGGTTTTTTCCTGCCTCCTGTCTGTCTATGCAATTCAGTCTGCAAATAGCTCAGCTTTGTAACATGAATGGCTTTAAAGGTGATAAGCATCTTGATTTGTACCTGGAAGTCTTATTGGAAGGCAGTGCAACTCATGAAACAATGGTATTACATGGTTATACCATACTGAAACCATAACTATCTGTGTCTCTATATTTTGGATCAATTGTGGCTTTTGAAGATGATCAATAGCAGCCCCAGGTAGATCACACTGCAATAATAGGAGATGACAATGGCACAAGTAGCCATGTCCAGGCTTCCAAGAGATCTAGAAAAGACATAACTGGCAGACAAGATAAAAGTTTGACAAAGGTCTAGTTGGTCACAGCTGCCAATTCAAGCAGCAGTTGTAATCACAAGAGAACTCCAAATTGTACACCAATACAATACATCAATAGCAATCCTATAAAGATATAGTGACCAGACGTCCTGCTTTTGGCGGGAGTCCCGCTTTTTAATAATTTGTCCCGCATCCCACGGCAATTCCAAAAAGTCCCGATTTTTTTCCCCCACTCCCATTCTGAAAATGGGAGGCAGCAACGCAAGAGGAGGTGGAGGAGAAGGGAGAGTGGCAGAGAAGGGGGTGCGAGAGGGATGAGAGATGCCGCTTGACTTCACGTGAGAGGAAGAGAAGAGCCGAGAGGAGAGCCGAGCCTGCCTGGAAGAGCCGAGAGCAGCAGCCGCTCCTCCTCCTTCAGGCAGATGGCAAGACTCAGCACGCATGTGCCGCCCCCCCCTTCCCTGTCAATGGTGTCCCGCTTTGCCATCGCTGAAATCTGGTCACTTGATATAAAGAGCAATGGTAGGAAGTGCTGAAAGTCTTCTCATCATTCTTATCACCCATCTCCTCCTACTTATGACTGCATGACTGTAACTTTATTGCTTGTATCCTTACGATTTATATTGATATTGTTTCCTGATTGCTTATTTCTACCCTATGACTATCATTAAGTGTTGTACCTTATGATTCTTGATGAATATATCTTGTCTTTTTATGTACACTGAGAGCATATGCACCAAAGACAAATAATTCCTTGTGTGTCCAATCACACTTGGCCAATAAAGAATTCTATTCTATTCTATTCTAAATTCCGAAGTCTTCTTCAGTTTTGTTTCGGTTAAACTGAAACAATTTATCTTCATCTGGACTGGATGCCATAATACCAGACACTGAGAAAAACCCTGATTCATCTCTTGGTCATCCTGATGTAGATATATACAACTGCATAATCAGTACATTGATAATAATTAACTGCATATTTGTGACTTAATGTAGCTGTTAAATAGAAATGGCTATGGGATCTGATAATAGAAGCAGAAGGAATGCAGAGCTTTTAAGGAATCCCACAAAGAAGGGTCTAAGGCTAGATCTGTCCCCATTTGCCAGGCCTTTTTGTAACTGTCCCAGTAGGAACCAGAAGAACCAATGTGTCCCTTATTCCTAGCTCCTAGAGACAACCCAGATATGGTACTATGCTTGATAACATTGAGGACTGCTGAGACATCAAGGAATGTTATACCATCCCAATCCTTGTCCCACTATTATACAAATGCAATCAATGCATCTTAGTGATATATCTGGTTTGAAAGATGATTGAAAAAGGTTCTGTTAATTTGTTTCTTTTGCATCCTTGGGGCCTTAAACCAACTTATATTCTCAAAAAAGTTTCAGTAAAAAGGGAAGATTAGAGAAAGGGTGCTAATTGTCTAGAACCATTAGATCCAGATGGTTTCTTGAAGAAGGGATAGATTACTGTTTCTTTAACAACTGGTGGCATCTCATGTTCCCTCAAGGATCCAACCACACATCAACGCCTGAGCAGTCATAAACTATCAGGAGAATCATGAATCTAACAAACAAATCATCAGATTTAAAACCCCAAGAATTGTGTTCACTTTATAAGCTTGTTATAAGGCTTGAAATCTTCCCAAATAACTATGCTAATCTATATCTTGTCAACTCCAAGGGACCTAGACCAGGGGTCTGCAACCTTAAAGACTCAAAGAGCCATTTGGACCCGTTTCCCATGGGAAGCCAATAATTTAATAACCGGTGTGACTGGGTAGGTGTGGCCAACTCAACGTCACTCATTCCCACCCAGTCACATACCCTCCCCGTCATGCCTACCCAGCTCGTCATTAGGGCAGAGAACCGGTTAAATTATTTGCCCCGCCCAGCCCTGCCTAACCCCACCCCTCCTAGCCACCGCTTGTCACACCCAGCCTTGAGTGTGTTGTTCACCCCCCGGCCCCTCTCTTTATATCTGTCTCTGTGTCTTTCTCTTTCTGTGTGTGTGTCTCTCTCTCTCTGTCTCTTTTTCTCTGTCTCCCGCTGTGTGCCTTTGTCTTTGTCTCTGTCTCTCTGTCTCTCTCTTTCTGTGTCGCTGTCTCTGTCTTTCTCTGGGTCTGTCTCTCTCTCTCTGTGTGTGTCTCTGTCTCTCTCTGTGTCTCTGTCTCACTCTGTGTCTCTTGTCAGTGTGTGTGTGTGTGTGTGTGTGTGTGTGTGTGATTCTGATTCTCTGGTGCTTCTTCCGGCCCGCACCTCAGTCACTCACGGAGACACACAACCTGCTCTCCACCCCGAGACACTGGCCCACCACATGCCACAGCCAACATCGCAGCTGCTGCCAGGGGTGAGTGGGGCAGGGTCGCATTGCGGCTCCATATTGTAATAGGTTCCAGGACGATGAGGGGACCCCATCTTCCCTATTGTGAAGTGCGCTAAATTTCACTGTGCTGCACAAGGCACATGGAAGCAGCAACAGCAGCAGCGTCTGCTATTTCTCTCCACAGCAGAGGGATGAAAGGAGGGAGTTGCAGCAGAAGGACAAGAGAGACACATGTGGCTCTGGAGCCGCAGATTGCTAACCCCTGACCTAGACAGTCACAGTCCAATTTAGAATGGATCTGAGCAACTTTCTGACAAATCCCTTGAGTAGCACTCATGATGGCTCTGTAGATTTTCCCTGGGTCCAAGAAGAACTAGATCCTCCTGAAAAAGTCTTCTGGTTATCTATCTGTATATGTGATAAACAGTGGAAAAATAATTATGTTTTTCCAGTGTTATTACAATGAAGTAATTCTAAATGAAGATCCTATTTATGTACTCCAGGTATCTCTTTTGCCACTTCACCTTTATAAAGCTTCTTTCAAAATCAGGCTTTCTGGGATCTATGAGCATGCATACAACGGAATCCAAAGCAAATGTGTTTCCTTCATTTTAGTCAGCAAGCAAAAACTCAAAAGATTTATCAGTCTCTCAAGAATAATTCTAAAATAATTCTTTTGGAATCCAACAGGTTCCACCAGGCACCTGGACAATATTATCTGTTGTCTGTTAGTACAGTATGTGCTTTAATAAAATCTATTCTTTTAATATTGGGCCACATTTTCATGTTTCTCTGCTCAGGTGAATTTTTAAATATGTTTCCTATTGGGTCTAGATTCTGTTCTAGAGTATAAAGAATTATTCTTTAAAAAGATTTTTTTTAAAAGGTGGTAAAAATCCAAGTTCCGCATGGAAACAACTTGAGGACAGAGTATTGCCATCTAGATTTGATCACTAAAAAGGGTTCGCAATGCATTTATATAGATGTAAATCTTCATATCATGAAAAAGCAGAGGATTTATTGTCTATTGTAAAAGTCAGTCCTTCTGTTCAGCAAAATATAATTATTCCCTCAAAGGATATAAGAACCAAGTTTATAAGTAAAATACTAGGAATCCATGTTCTTCATATGAATTGGCTAAGCTATTAGAAGAATAGTTTTACTGAACAACTCAAATAAATTGCTTTATTTGGCAAGCAGGATTAAAAAATTGCCCATTTTCAATAATCCCTATTTTTCTACAAGAATACAACACAGGACAGACATCCTAAAAGTTAATTTTTAAAAAGATTTATATGAGAACAAACTATAGCAGTTTGAAAAATAATCACTATCATACAAAGCAAAGAATTTCAGTTCTAAACTCTGAAATCTATTTATGGTTGTTGTCTATTTTTTTACAATTTTACTATACATCTAAGACCCTCACTTCCAAAAGCATGGAATTTACTAAAGACTAATAAGGGGTTTGAGAGGAAATAGTGTAGCTTTAAAATAAAACAGGATCTTCCAAAATCACACAATCCATATCCAGCATGACTACAGATTTCTCCAGAGAGCTGTAATTCTAAACCATCTGGAAGTTACCAATTTAGGAACTTCTGCAATGCCAAAATCAAAGAATAGACACGCAATAAAGGACTGCATCAAAAAAACATATACTGATAGTTATAACCATTCATTCAACAACTGTCTGAAATTACAACAGCACTCAATGAAGAGATTTATGAGCTGTACCTGAAATTACAATGTTGCAGCTTCCCCACAGTTATGTGCCCAAAATTCAGGTGCTTGGCAAACCACCCACCCTTATGACCAGCTTCAGAGATGTTGTAGCTGCCCCCACTCACATATCTTCTCCCACATTCTGCCCCAATAGATCCTTTGAGCCTACCTTCCCTCCAGCTGAGTCCCCCTGCTTCCTGCCATAATTTACAACCATAATTTTGGCCTCAGTTATGGTTGTAAGTCAATGACTATTTGTACACCACCGAAGTTGGACTGCTTAGTTACCATTCTATCTGATAAAAAACAACATGCAGACTTAACAATAAAAGATTATCTTTACAAACAGAGATAGCACAAGATAGCACAAGATTGGGAAGAAAAAAATTATTTAAGCAGAAAGTACATCCTACTACTTAATAAATTGCTTATATTATCTGTTGGATTGGATAACTGAATGTCCTTACTCTCTTGTCTGATATGGTGAACTCCTATGTGATATAAATGAAAATATATATCTCTTTCCTGGCAGCAGCTGTTTCTAACAAGCCACAAAGAAACTGAACACCATTTAAGTAAACCTGCCTATAGAAACCATGTATTAGAAGCAAGAACTGAAGCACATAATTGTTCATATGCTCTCAATAAAAGTAAGCAAAGTCTTCCCAGAAAGTTGGAAAACAATATCACTTTTAGTTTTTTTTAATGGGTCCTTTTAAAACATTTAATCAAAGGAACAACAACAAAATAAGTGATTATAGAATCAAGTCATCAAATCATTTACATGATATTAATTGAAAGCAGAGTAAAAAGAGTAACTTGGAATTGGGATGGAAAAGAAAGGAGTCTGATTTATTTACAGATATTGGTCCTCTAAGACAATCCCTGGTCTGTAGATTGGCACCAGTCCAAGGCATGCCAGAAACAGGCCGTGCAAACAAGCAAAGCCTCATCTGCGGGATGCAGGCAGCATGTAAAACCATACCCCCTCCAGAGAAAAACATTTCTCCATGGAATCGGTCCCTGGTGCCCAAAAGGTTGAGGGGCATTGCTCCAAAGAGAGAAATTGAATTCTCAAATTTAACACTGCATTAGAATGTTTTCTAGCACAAACCAAATTGTCAAATTGATATCAGTTCTTGAGAATTAAAAACAACTTATTTTAATTTAAATATCTAAATTAACCTGCATTCAAACTGAGAATCTTAAGTATCAATATATTCTGCATATTTGTTCATTAAAATAATGAAAAAACAGGAGACATAGACATTGGTTGGTTTCCTGATTCTGTTCAATCCAGATGTTTTTGTGGCAGCAATAAAAAAGAAATGAAAACTCTTGATGCATATATAATTCCAAGTGGAAAAGAATTAGGGAAGTTTCTATAGTTTAGGAAACATTTTAAGCATTTAAAAAAACCTTTTAATTACACAGACAAATGTTCTGAAAGTACTTAACTTCCATTTGAAAGTTGATGAATGGTACGTGATAACCATTTACGGAAGCAACAGCTTTATTACCTGTAATTTTGTAGGAAAGCTATATAAATTTTTACTTTGATGAACCTATTATATTATTTCAAACATTATCATCTAATAAGGGACCTTGGAGTCCTAGTGGACAACCACTTAAACATGAGCCAGCAGTGAACGGCAGCAACCAAACAAACTAATACAATCCTTGGTTGTACAAATACAACCACAGAATTTTTTAAAAATGTGAAAAATGTGAACGTGAACTTTATAAATCCTTAGTAAGACCACACCTGGAATACTGAATCCAGTTTTGGTCCCCATATTTAAAAAACAAAACTGAGATTTTGGAAAAAGACCAACTAAAATGATTAAAGGCCTGGAGACAAAAGCATATGAAGGACAGTTGCAGGAATTGGGTATGGCTAGTCTAGAGAAAAGAATGACTGGGGGAGGGGTGGACACATGAAAGCAGTATTCCAGTATTTTTCCAAAGCATCTGAAGGCAAGTCAAAAAACAATAGATGGAAACTAATCAAGGAGAGAAGCAACCTGGAATTAAGGAGAAACTTCATAACCATGAGAACAATTACTGTATTTTTCAGAGTATAAGACAAACTTTTTTCCCCCCTAAAAGAGGCTGAAAATTTGGGTGCATCTTATACCCCGAATGTAGTTTTTTCAAAGCTTTTTTCAGCCCTGACAAGGTGCTAGTGAGTGAAGCGATATTCTCTGCTTAGCCTGCTGTTCTCATTGCTTCTCTCTCCGAAGATCAGTTGTGCTTTAGAAGCGTTTTTTTTATCCCCAACGCTCAAAACCAGCAAACTAATGTGCTGAAACCGACCAGACTAAGGACGCTAGCCAGATGAATACCTGGTAGGCAGAATTTTTTTTCCTATTTTCTTCCCCAAAAATTAAGGTGTGTCTTATACTCGGGTGTGTCTGAAAAATACGGTAACCAGTGGAATAGCTTGCCTTCAGAAGTTGTAGGTGCTTCATCACTGATGGTTTTTAAGAAAAGACTGAACAGCCACCTGTCTGAAATGGTATCGGGTCTCCTGCTTTAGGATCCAGGGTTCAGGGTTAGACTAGAAGAACCCAAGGTCCTTTCCAGCTCAATTCTGATTGATTCTAAGCAGTTTTGGTGAAAATGCAACACATGAGAATATCCTGAAGATATAATTTTAGCATGTGTCATAATATAAACAAATTGCCACAGTATATTACTAAAAGTAAAAAAAAAAAAAAGGATATTAAGTATATTAAATGTGTTACCTGAGAATATGTTTTAGGAATAGCTAATACAGTATTTCTAATAAAATCTAACACAAAAATATAATACATTGTTCCTCTGAGCATTTCTTCCTTACCCCAATTGTAAACATGTAAGTATCGAAACTAGAAGCTATGTAGTACCGATAGTAAAATTTACCATCTCAACTGTCATATGAATTTCTGTGTTTTTAAATAGTTACAGACTGTACTTTTAATGTATTAAAACAGTAATGGATAAATAAAAATGAGCTATGATGGTTTTTTTTAAGTTTATATAGTAAATACTAAAACACAAACAATTTGGGTTTTTGTTATTTGTCTGTTAGATCTCACTAATGAAAGATCTCTATTGAGGTCATCATATACATCTAATTTAAATACACTATATATTGATATAATTATAACTTACATGTTACATGTCACTGGAGAAAGCAATTACGCTTGGAAAAGTTAGAGATAAAAGGAAACCGGGCCACCAAAGCCCACAGTGGCTGGAGAGCATCAAAGCTGACACCAGCCGGAGCACAGAATAACTCAAAGAAGTAGTGCAAAACCAGAAGACATGCAGAGGTCTGGCTCACAAAATTGTCAAGAGTTGGACATGACTGAATAGATAACATCATCAATGTTACATCATCATCAAAAATACATAATGGCCATATTACTTCTGAAATATGTGTTGTAAATGTTGTACCTTGATGAACGTATCATATGCAGCAAGACAAATTCCTTGTGTGTCCAATCACACTTGGCCAATAAAAAATTCTATTCTATTCTATTCTATTCTATTCTATTCTATTCTATTCTATTCTATTCTATTCTATTCTATTCTATTCTATTCTATTCTATTCTAAAACATGCCAAGGATGTTATGTGATTTCCTGAATATTTTTGTGTAAACAATAGAATAGAGGGAAATTTTACCACTTTGCAGGAATAGAGAAAAGCTCCTCAACTTGCAAGAATCTCTCCATAGACTCAAACACATTATAGGTAATCTTCGAGTTACAACCACAATTGAGCCCAAAATTTATGTTGCTAAGTGAAACATTTGTTAAGTGAATTTGTCCCATTTTATGACTTTTATTGCCACATTTATTAAATGAATCACTGCAGTTATTAAATTAGTAACACAGTTGTTAAGTGAATCTGGTTTCTCCACTGACTTTGCTTGTCTGAAGGTCACAAAAAGTGATCATATGACTCCAGGACACTGCAACCGGCATAAATGTGAATCAGTTTTCAAGCATCCGAACATAGATCATGTGACTATAAGGATGCTGCAACAATAAGTGTGAAAAATGGTCATAAGTCACTTTTTTCAATGCCACTGTGATTTCCAACGGTTACTAAGTGAACTGTTGTAAGTCGTGGACTACCTGTATTTGGTGATACAATGAAAAAAGAAGTCTCAGCAGTTCTTTTTATTTGTCTCAAGAAAAGTGCATAAGAACTTTATCACCAGGGGCTCCAATTATCATCACAGGTGATTATCCTTTTGGGATGACCTTTTGGGATGATACTCACTTTTTTAATTAACTTTCTGCATTTTTGAACACATTTCTAATACTTCAAAGTGAGCTATTGGCCTTCAGTACAAAGTTTTAATATTTAGCATTAGTTTCAATAATATTTGGATGATGCAAATATTGTTCAAACTCTTGAATAATAAAAAATAGAAATACACCCACCTGCTCTCAAGAAAGACAAAAATAATCAAGACAGCACAAAAGTGTTTGGGGATAAAGGAGGTTTGGAGGAAGTGATGGTAAAACTATCAAAAACTACCCAAAACTATCTACTATTGACCTCACCCCATTCCTAAAAGGTCTGTAAGGGGTGTGCATAAGAGCACCAACGTGCCTACTGTTCCTGTCCTAATGTTCCCTTTGATTGTATCCAATTTCATATAGTTATTATATACTTATGATTATATTTATGCTTATGTATTGTATAGTTATTTCATGCTTATGATTATATATACTGTTGTGACAAATAAAATAAATAAAAAAAAATAAAATGAAGTTATAGAATAGGCAAAACAACAACAACCTATGCTTACTATTTATCTATCTTCTCTGACAGCTATTTTGTGAGACTATCCACAACATATTCTGATAATTACAAATGGGTCAATATCTACAGTATTGTTATAAACAATTTAACACATAGGTTCTATAACTGAAAACATTTTGTTGTTTTTTCCTTTAAACCAAAAATAATAATTTGAGATTGTATAAGAAATCTGCTTACACAAATTACAGATTACTTACCAATTAAAAAGTGGAAAATTCACATTTTCATATTTAAGGTGGGGAGACAGGACAATAGTCTTTCAAGTGAAGATGTGACATCTAATAACATGACCAAACTATAAGTTAGCAAGGCTGTCAAGTAAACAAATCTCTATCAAATTTAGTAAAAATAGACTAGGTTCTACCAAACACACAGCAATTTATGAAAGGCTACGCACTCAAACATCTTTTTCTTTATTATAAAAAAAGGTGGCAAAAGTGACAGAATTCTAAACTACAAGTAGGAACAGAGACACTCAGTGCTGCTGTTGAAGATAACTGATATTCCTTTTAATTCGTCCACCATTCTTTTATGGATATGCTTATATATTTGTTTTATTTGCTTGTTTTAATTGCACAATCATTCTAAGCACTGTACTTGGTGTTGGAATTGTGTGCTAGGTTTGCACTCCAAGAATAGATAAACAGAATATTAAGTACAATTTCATATTTATATTCATGTTCATATCTATCTTTAATCTGATTAGTCTCTAATTACACATACTGTACAACTTTTACTTTCTGTGCCATTGAATTTTAGTAGCAATAACTTTTCAAGATATCCATAGGTTTGGGGGGCACTGATTACATACCTTTGTTTTACTGTAAAAATTTAAGCTGAGAAGACACTAAATTGTACATACAAAATATGTACCCTAATTTCCATTTGAAATGTCACAATTCTGAATGTATCATCACGGCCCCCAAGAGATATGGTAGATGTCCCATACTATATCAGTAATACAAACTATATATTTGGTCAGAAAACAAGGTTATATAAATACCAGCAATAGGTGTGTTTGCTGCCAGAAAGGGCATAAATGTATCCTATTATCATACCACAGGAATGGAAATTTTTATATAGCTAAAGCAGTTAGAAGCTAAATATGTGAATTTTTCTGAATTTGGATGCCATACTTGAAACTGAAATTTGTTCAAGGTTATAAGGCCTTTTAGGTTCAGTTCTTCCTTCTTGTACTGGCTAATTAATTGCAGTGTATTTCAGGAAATGTCTTCGGTATTGTGTCACTGAGGCTTTTAAAGATGCATCTGAGAAAGAAGGAAATAATTGTTCAGGACCAAATACTGAAGAAATTAGTGGCAAGAAAGGAAATGGGGAAATATTCTAGCTTACTTGTTATAACAAAAATATAGTAGGTTTTCATTTTCCTTCCTTTAAGATGGCAGAAAAGATAGATTTCTAATTTAAAATATTTCTTTTTCAAAGTCAATCTCTAGGAAATAAGTGATCCTCCTGGATTGATTTATGGATAAAAATATCTCATTTATTTAGTTATTTTTATTTATTTATTAAATTTGTTTTCACGTCTTGCCATAAGGCAATTTTGGGCAGCTTACATTAAATATGCATCAATATTAAATGTTTGATTCCTTCGATCTTCATGGGATCAAAGTTTTTTTGTTTTTTTTTACATTTATACCCCGCCCTTCTCCGAAGACTCAGGGCGCCTTACAATGTGTAAGGCAATAGTCTCATTCTATTTGTATATTTTTTTACAAAGTCAACTTATTGCCCCCCCAACAATCTGGGTCCTCATTTTAAAACTACCTTATAAAGGGTGGAAGGCTGAGTCAACCTTGGGCCGGGCTCGAACCTGCAGTAATTGCAGGCTCTGTGATCCCGGCTTCTCTACTGCCTGAGCTATCCCGGCCTCAGTTGACTTCCATCCTTGCAAGGTCGGTAAATGAAGACCCAGATATCTCACTCAACTGTTTACCAGGTCAACCCATCTAAGCTTGGGATTGGAGTAGAGGATGACAGTAGTCAACAGAAATTCGAGCTCATTAAAAAGATTAGCAGATTGTTGGGAAACTGCCAAATCTCTTTCAGAAGCTGCCTGGGATAACCATCCTAATGGATTCTGCAGAGATCGTGAGCAGCAATAACTGGTATCTGGTCCAGGAAGTGACCTGTCCATGCCGAAAAATTCAGTCTAATATTCTCTTATACTATAAGTAAAAAATGAGAACTAATATGTGCTCATCTCTATGTGTTGATTCGCATATTATTTAAACTCATTGTTGCCATGGAAATCTCCTACTTTAGCTTCCTACTTTTATCGTTACCCACAATTTCTACCCTGATACTTTCTCTTCTATCACTCATTTATTCAAGTGTTTTATAAGAACAGCATGCAGAATTACCAAAACAAATTTTAAAAGCATCTTAGCTATTGATGAAAGGCCAAACCATTGGTTAATATAGATAAGTATTCTACAAATTACAGATCTTTAAATTTGTTGGAACAGTGACTCAACACATTGGGAAAGCACCATGTTGAAGAAAGCTATTACAGATTATACAGTTTTGCCATTTTAATATATACATTTTATTCCTGGATCTTAGTATCTCAAATGTACCTGGAAACTCAGTCATCTTAAATTAGTCTTACATTAGTTGGTACAGTTTGCTTCTGCATAGTAAAAAGGGGAAAATGAAGGGGTACTTCTTGTTAAGTCCTCAGATTTACAATGCGACGGCGGGAAGCTCCTGATTGGTTATGGCATGCAGCCTTCATGGTGGGAGAATTAAGCCCTGCGATTGGCTGAGTGAGTCTGACAGCTGCAGTATAAAAAAATGTCAGACAAACGAACTGTTCTGTTGCTCTTCTAAATTGCTCTATTCTTGTTGCCTGCGTTAAGCCAATAAAGGCTTGTTAGCTTCAGAACCTGTCTTGCCTTAGTTATTCCAACCCTCTGTTGTCCAACAGAACACTGGCGACGAAGGTGGGATAAAGGCTTGAGGCAACAGGTCAGCAAAGTTACTAGAGCTAAGCGCGCTGAGCCAAGTGCCGCCTAAAGTCACAAGCGATGATACGTCGCATTAAGAGCAATTCCCTCATGATACTATATGATCGTCCTTGTAAGGATGGCGTCTCGAACCTTTGTGCCATTCAACCTGGCAACCAAGACGTGGAACTCATATGAGGCAAGGTTTGAATGCTTCCTTGAAACAAACAACTATACTGAATTGACAAGCAGTCTGAAATGTGCATATTTCCTAAACTCTTGCGGCCCCAAGATGTTCGTGACAGTACTAGCTTTAATGGCACCTCAGCTAGTCCATAAGTGCCATGGGACGCCCTGAGGGACAAGCTCAAGAATCACTACGCGCCAACTCCTTCCCACATAGCCCGCCAGTTCAATTTCCACCAGCAAGTCCAGGATGAGGGGAAAACCATAAATCATTACATGGCCTCCCTCGGAACCACTGCTTTAAATTGCGAGTTTAGTAACCTAGAAGACTCACTGAGAAATCACGGTCCAGTCAGCAATTGAAGAAGCACAACCATGCGAGCTGTCAAAGAAGTCAATGATGGAGATAAGAAAATTGCAAATTCCTATGCCTGACAGATGGCCAACAGCTGTCCACTATGAAGTTGCGGAACCAGAAGAAGCTATCGATAAGGATGACGACATCAGTCACCTCAGGACACTCCAAGCAAAGAAAAGCCCCACAGAAAAGAATACCCCTTGTTCACCCTGTCTGGGCTGCGGTGAATATCATCCCAGGTTGGCATGCCATTTTAAAACTGCTATCTGCTGGAGGTACGGGAAGAAAGGCCATTTGGTGCACGTTTGTTGAGCCAATATCCCAAACAACCAATATCCATTAAACAGACAAAGGATTGACAAGACAACGAAGCCTAGCAGAGATTGTTTCACCATCTAACGTGACCAGAGGTTCCCTGAGGTGCCCATTTGTCACTCTTCTACCACTGCCAGCCGAAAAATCTACCTCACGATCCTTGGCAACCCATGCAGAATGGAGGTGGATCATCAAAATCTCTGATCTCGTGAAACACCCTTAGGAAGCTAGTACCCAAGATAACAAAAAAGGCTTTAAAGCCTTGTCACATATGACTCTGTGACTACCAGGGAAATTCCATTCCTATCCTAGGACACAGCCAGCTCTTGGTAGAATTCAACAGTTTCACAGGACACCTTCCCTTAATTATAGTCCAGGGCCACTCTCCTTGGCCTGGACTAGTTTGATTCTTTAGGGCTTGGCATAACTGGCATCCACCCCACCACTTCTGACTACGGGGATGTGATAAATGAATTCGAGGAGGTCTTCGACGACGTCTTGGGTAATTATATTGGCTCCCATATCACCAAGAATTTAGACCCTCAGATTTCCCCCATTAGATTGAAACCGCGCCATATACCATTTGCTCTGCACCCCAAAGTGGACAAAGAAAAACTGATTGCTCAGGGCATTTTAGAGCCTATTGATCATGCCAGCTGGGAAACCCCCATTGTGATCCCAATCAAGCCAGATGGATCTATCCGCATCTGCGCTGATTATAAATGTACCCTGAATCAGGCCCTTCAGGCTAACCCATATCCAGTACCAGTAGTCCAGCATTTGCTGCACTCCCTTGGCCATGGCACAATATTCGCCAAACTGGATCTGGCACAAGCAGCTCCCGGTGGATGATTCCACAGCGGAGGCACAAACCATTGTCATCCACCGGGGAACTTTTAAATGCCGGCATCTCCAATTTGGGATAAATGTAGCTCCCGGTATCTTTCAGGGGCTGATGGAATGACTGCTGCACGGTTTGCCTGGCGTTGTTCCATATGTCAATGATGTGCTAATCTCAGCCGCCAGCCAGGTAAAATTTATACAAAGATTGAGGGCTGTTTTACTCTGTTTCAAATGGGCCAGCCTCAAATTAAAAAAACAAAAATGTAGAATAGGGGTGCCTAAAGTGGAATTTCTGAGCTACCTCATTGACTCCACAGGCATCCACCCAATGCTAGCCAAAGTGGTTGCTATAAAAATGGTGCCAACTCCAACAGTAAGACTGAGCTACAGGCTTTTTTAGGTCTGTTAAACTTCTACAGCGTCTTCTTGCCTCACAAAGTCTCAGTGGCAGAGCCACTTCACAGGCTTTTGGACAAGAAGACCTCTGGTTCTGGGGCAAACACAAAGCCGCGGCATTTTCTGCTGTAAAGAACTTCCTCATGTCTGAGGCTGTCCTGGTACAATATAATGACATCCTCCCCCTCACTCTAGTGGCAGACGCCTTGCCTTTTGGCATAGAAGCAGTTCTCAGCCATAATCTGCCCAATGGGACTGAAGCTCCCATACCCTTCTACTCCAGAATCTTCTTTCCCACCGAACGCAATTATAGACAAATCGACAAGGAAGCCCTGGCAGCTATCGCTGCCATTAAACGCTTCCACGATTACCTCTATGGCTATTTTTTTCCTCTCATAACAAACCATAAGCCTCTCATGGGGCTTTTGGCGGGTGACAAACAAACACCCCAAATTTTGTCCCCGTGCATGTCCAGGTGGACTGAATTCTTGGCAGCCTATTCCTACCAACTCAATTACTGCCCAGGTAAACTATCCAACGCCGATGCCCTTAGCCATTGCCTGCTGCCAGATATAGTACTAGACCCCTTCTCCGCCCCTGCAGTCCTCCTCATTGACTATCTTAAACTCCCTATTACAGCAGTTTATTCTGCTTATTCTGCACATTCTCCTTAAAGTTTTGGTCTGGGTACGAAGGGGTGGCCGCTAGGGCAAACACCCCCGGAATTTAAGCCATACCAGGTAAGACAGCACGAGCTGTCCATGCAACAAGGATGCCTGTTATGGGGCAATAGGGTAGTGATACCACCTAAGCTACAAAGGCAAGTCATAGAAAGCCTTCATGAGAGTCACCCCGGGATGCTGAAGTTCCAGAAAAGTCGCCGGGAGTTCCACAGGCTGAGCAAAAACCTCCTACTCCATCAGAAACTGCCCCTGAACAGCATAGGTCTGCGCGAAAGCACCGGCGCCCTGCATATCTGGATGACTACACATGTGCTGTCCAGGAGGGAAGGGGTGTTAAGTCCTCAGACTTACAATGCAATGGCAGGGAAGCTCCTGACTGGTTAAGGTGTGCAACCTTTGTGGCGGGAGAATTGACTGAGTGTGTCTGACAGCTGCAGTATAAAAAGCTGTCAGACGAACGACCTGTTCTGTTGCTGTTCTAAGTTGCTTTGTTCTTGTTGCCTGTGTTAAGCCAATAAAGGCTTGTTAGCTTCAGAACCTGTCTCACCTCTGTTATTCCAACCCCCTGTTGCCCAACAGAGCACTTCTAACAAGAGGAAGAGAAGGAGGAAGTAGAGGAGGAGGAGGAAGAGAAAAAGAAAGAGCATTTTAAAAATAATCAGCTTTGTTCAATGTTCATTAAAACTTTACTCTTACATTTACAAGCTGAAGAAAGATCCAAATCTTTAACATTATAATCATGAAAATATCATCATCATGAAAATGAGAGAAACAAATAGTTCAGTTTTTCAAAATTTCAAATGAAATCCCTTTCTTGAGAATTACATTATTTTTTTTAAAGTATAAGATATTTATAATAAATTAGAAATGATATTTAGCATGCACACAGGAGGTTTTCTTTATCTTTATCTTTTTTCAAGCATTAAAAGCATTTTTGGAAGGTTGTCTCCACTGTAAAAACAGTGGAGACAAACATCAGTGGAGAAAAACATCAACAGAACCGAAACAGTTTTTTGAAGCACTTTAGCAAACCTCAGAGACAATGTGTTATGGCTTCTGCTGGTTTTCCCTGCAGGTTCTGTAACCAGACAAGCAGTGTACAAACAGCAATAATAGGGATATAGGCTGTCAGAAGCCACCAGCTGGCCTACTAGGGCTCTGCAACTGCATGGGGCAGCTGACAACTTGGGTGTTACGGACCATGCTGAGCTACATGCCACCCAGCTGCTGTGTAGTCATGTCCATCTGGAGCTCTCTAGCCAGACAAATCTCTATGCCTGTCAAATCCTCTCAGTGAGCCTTGTTATGCAAATTCAATTATTCAAGTGTACCCCATTAATGCTCCTTCAGCCAATCTTACACTGACAGTGGCGCTCACTATTTAACTCACCAAAATATCTCCTTTATTTCTGCTTAACAGTGAGCTTTATTAGTACAGCAGAACAGAAGTGTCAAAAGTCCACAATAATGTAACATCTCTATATTGAGTAACTGTTCTTGGGAGACAAAAATGTAAAAGAAAAGTGATACTATCTTCCCAAAATGATATATGATCTTACTAGAGCTACTAAGCCCACACTGTTAGTTTATTAGATAGATAGATAGATAGATAGATAGATAGATAGATAGATAGATAGATAGATAGATAGATAGATAGATAGATAGATAGATAGAGGCTTAAATACACACATTGCTGACAATAATAGTTAGACTTATATACCTCTTCACAGTGCTTTACAGCCCTCTCTAAGAGGTTTACAGAGTTAGCATATTGCCCCCAACAATCTGGGTCCTCATTTTACTGACCTCAGAATGTACCATTGGTTTATTTAATTTAAAAAGTCTAAAACAGTAGCATGGCGCATTACTTACAGCAATTCAATTTCAAATCATCTGCTTAGAAACAAAACCTTCCAAGTTAAAAAAAAACACCACACTGTAGACAAAAAATATTCACCAAGTCCTCCCTCAATCTATTTATTTACCATTACAGATAATCTTTGATAATGGGACTGTAATGGACCCTGCCCATCAGTCGCATATTGCAACAGTCATTAAATGAGGCAGCTTTACCAAAGACTTCTTTATCCCTGTTCTCCCCAATGAATTATTAAACAAACGTGCAGGTTGTTTAGTGAAGCACAGGGTGCCTCAGGATGGCAGAGGCCTTTGAAGGCCTAGCATAGCCCAGACCCGCCTGCACTCGCCTCTCCAAGTCTTCCCCCACCTCTAAAATGCCCCATGTTCCGTTTCCTGCCCCTTGGGTCCCCACAAGCCTTTACCCACTCTCAGTGGGTCCTCTGAAAGTTTAGGCCTACTTTCCCACCACCACTAGGTTAAACACCCTCCTCCTAACTAACTTTTGAAGGGCTTCAAGGCCTTCCAGAGGGCTAGAATACATTGCTTCATTGCACAGCCACTTGACGTGATTATGGAAGTTGCCATCATGTTTTCAGGGGCAAAATTCCATTTTGGCATCTGGAATCACACTGTGTGGAAGCTTCTGAAGTGATTTCATTAAATCAGCAAAAGTAAGCAGGTTGTCTGGCAGCCACTTCTTTGTCTGAACCCACAAGCAGGTGGGACAAAATGGAAGCCAGGTTTGAATTGCGCTGGGCAGCCCAGGAACCCTTGCTTGACTTCCTTCTCCAACATGAGATCTGCAGACCTTCAAAAGGTAAGTCCGGTAGATGATGGGTATCTGGGAATAGGCCAAAACTGCTATAGGATCCAGGGGGGGGGAGGTGAAGGGGTGCTGCAGTGTCCCTGTGGCCAGTTGTAAGGATGAATGACCACAGGGACATTGTAACTTTGAAACAGGGTCGTATGCAATTCGGAGCATTTAATCAGTGTGTTCCTTCTGATCTGGAAACAAAATAGGCCATTAATACTAGTAATATATCAGAAGACAAAACATCTTCTCTATTATTTGTTTCCAATATATTTGTTTAAATGGCTAGCTCGACCTTTTATTATTAAAAAGACAGCCAAATAACGGTGCATATGCAGAAATATTGTGTGTGTGTGTGTGTGAGAGAGAGAGAGAGGGAGGGGAGACGGATGGATGGAGACGGAGAGTATGTGTCAAATCTTCAGAAACAGACTCAAAGATATCAAGGCCTAAAGCAGATTATGGATGAGAAAGGAATTCTTTTTTAAAGCAACATTACTGATTTTTACTTAGCATGCTATTTGATTGTGTAACACACCATAAAGGATTAATCACAATGTCAGTTTTGGTTGTGGAAATAAGGCAACCTCAAACTTACATTACAAAGTTAGTTTGTGTCGAATGAAAATAGTATTAACCACACTGAATCTGATATACGCAGAATTCTGCTGTTAATTAAAATATGAAAAAGTGAAAATATTCGGTCTACTTCTAAATTGTTCTGATACTCTCTTATGCTCATATTAAGACTCCATCCTGGTATACATATATTCTGAACACTCATAGATTATATTTTCATTTGCCAATTCATTCCTGTTTTCTCCCAGTTGTAAAAACACACACTTTCCAGTTTTTCCAGAACAATAACACATTTATTAGTAAGGAAGCAAGAGAGTACTAAAAATAATAAATAACTGATGTGGTAAGAAATCTGGGAATAAAGGCTGTAATTAAAATCAGATCACTCCAAGGCTACAGCATTTAAATTTGGCAACAGAACTGCCAATTTTGAGGACCTATGTAATTAGAAAATAGTGTGTTAAGCCATCACATTATTTTTAATTCCCGCAAAAGATTGAAAAAAAGCACACAAAAAGGACAGGCTCACTCGCCTGTGACACCATGGTATAACTTTCAAAGCTCCATGTCCCTTTCAAAGCTCGGAAAAAAGCTTCATTACTAAACAAAATGACACTATTTCCCTGCTGTCAAGGTAAAACTAATGGAGTTTAAATGAAAAAATATTGGATCTGGACTTCTAAATTGGATTCATAGCCTACATGGTAATGATATACACTAAGTGACTTTGTGGTATCACTGTCTCAACTTTACTTACCTTACAGAATGGGATAATGTCCTACACAAAAATTTTAAGCTTTTTTTTAAAAAGAGGAAAAGTATCTGAGGTTCAAGCCTGGAAGTCAAATGAATTTATAGGATTATAAGTAACAAGCCCAAGCCCCAGCTATAAAACTTGAAACAATACTTAAACTATCATGTTTCCTGAAAATAAATCCCGGTCTTTTTCTTTTTTTTGCCTCCAAAAGCAGCATTCAGTCTTATTTTTCAGGAGATGTCTTTTCCACTATCTCACCTTGCTGCTGCAGCACTCAAAGCCCTGCCCAGCAGGCCTGACAGTAAAATAGAGGGCGCCATGTGCATCAATCCGGAACTCATTTTTAGCTGCAGAGGTCTTTTGTGATCACCTCTGATGGAGAAACAGAGGCCGGGAGCAACACATACATCAATCTGGAGCTCGTTTCTCGGCTGCAGATTTTCTTTAAAGGCCTCTGATGGCGACACAGAGGCTGACAGTGATGCGAGCAAGCGGCAGCAAGCGGCAGCAGGAAAAGTGGACCAGCAAGGCGAGACAGGTGTCGGGGCATGGGACACCTGATTGTAACTGTCCTAAGATAAGTGGGTGTGAAACATATGGGGCACTTCCACCCTCACATCCCCACTTAGCTTGATTTTTACTGGTGCATCTTGTAAAATTTGTTACTACCGGTTCTGTGGGTGTGGCTTGGTGATGTGGGGGTAATGTGACTGGCTGGGCGTGACCAACTTTTTTTTTTAACTTTTAAAAGCATTTTTTCTACAACCTCTTCTGCTTTTAAAATGCTTCTAAAAGCATTATGCTTTTAAAAGGTTCAATCCCAGCTGAGCCATGCAATCATCAGAGGCTTTTTTTTACTTTTAAAAGCATTTTTTTTTGGCTGAACAAAAAATGCTTTTAAAAGTAAAAAAAAACCAAAAACCTCTGATGATTACGTGGCTCAGTTAGGCATGGGGAAAGGGACAGGGACTTTTGCTACCGGTTCTCCAAACCACCCGCCATCGCTACCAGATCAGGTGATCCAGTCTGAACTGGGAGCATTTCACCCCTGATCTTGCCCCACCTCATGCAACCAGGTGCAACGGAGTGGGCGGGGGTCTCAATTAGGACTTATTTTGGAGGAGAGCTTATATTGGGTGCATGTGTAAAATCAAGCTATGCCTTATTTTTTGGGATAGGTCTTATTTTGGGGAAACTCAGTATCATAATGTACAAAGACAATGTTCTATTTTAAGGTGTTCTCTATCTGAAGTGATACTTTTCAGAACTTTTTTTATTTTTTATTTATCATATTTTAAGATTGTCCATTCCCCTGATGGTGAACAAATAAAACATCAAACCATAAAAATAGTCTATAAAATGTACTGGGCAAGAATAAATTAAACATCAGTATGAATTTTAATAAAAAGCAGGGAAGGGCTTTCCAGTTACTAGCTATCTGCATGCTCCTATATGAGCCATAAGGAAATCCAGGAGGGTGGGGGCCCACTTCACTTCCAGGGGCAGAATGTTCCAGAGGGAGGGGGAATATAGAGAAGGCTGTTTCCCTAGACCCGTCAGTTGGAATTCTTAGGTGACAGGAACAGCAACATGTTTTTCTTGCCTGATCCTTGATGATGTAATGGTACAGACACAGTTCCATAGGTTACATGGTTCCATGCCATGTTACTGAAATCAACAAGCAGGCCCGATGATACCAGTATTGTTTAAAATCTGGAAACATAAACCCATAGCATTCCTTTAAAGAGCATTTCTTGGTGTTAAACATTCCATTAAAAATCATGATTAAATTATCTAATTGTCTAAAGTAGTCAAATGGAATTAACATAGCAACATGTTTAAGTTATATGCCAATACTAAAGTCTTCTTCATTTTCATGTACTTTATGGATATAATCAATTTATCTGTTAAGGGTACCTACTTCTACAGCTTATGAGATTCAAAGTACCTATGTATATGACAAATGTCATACACAAAGTAACAGGACAAAGCAGAAGTGTCAGTTTAAGAATTTGTGTTGGTAAATGGTAGAATCTGAGAGCATGAAGAAATCTGCCCTTTACCTCCTTGCAGTTCCCCACAGACTGCATATTGTCCACAGACCTTGTGGAGTTTGTGGATAAAGCAGGTTATTTTGTTAATTAGCCTTTATGTGATTCAGGTGAAAATGAACCAGCTATTCTTGCAAATACCACCCAAATTTACATCAATCTGTTAATCAAATGCAGACAATTATAGCTTTACATATTAGAATATACTAGAAACAGAAAACCTCAGATACATGCTAGTAAGTTTTGACTGTAGTATACATGTATTTAATCCAAAATTATTTAACCTAGCGAAAATCTATTAATCTGATTTTTATGTTGAACTAATCTATTTCATTTTTCACCTCAATGCAGAGGTTGCCATTATAACACAAATAGGAAATACTCCAAATAGACTCCAAATAGACTTGAGAAAAATCTATACTATAATACTCTAGTTTACTTTCAGTTTACTTTGGGAATCTTAAGAGAAAACTCATTTATCCTGGCCTTAAGCAACTTTTTTTTTTTTGAAAAAATACATTAAAAATCTGTATATGTTTTATTAGCTCCCAACATCACTAAAGCTTCCAAGATCCAAATAGTTTAATATGTTGATGAACTGAACAGTTTCTTAACTACTATCCCTGTTGCATCAGATTGGATGAAGACTAATGTACTAGCTAAAATCTTGTTTATTAAGAATTTCTAAGAAAATATGACATGTTAAAACAATGAATAGTTAGTTCAGTGACAACAGGACACAGCATACAGCACACAAGCAGAATCTATAAAGGAAACCACCATAGCTTTTTGATGTTAAACAACTAACAATCATTTCACATATACCAAAGTTTAGGAACAGATGATTGTATCATACTTAGAAGTTTAACACTCAGGGTCAAAAGTCACACTTGCCTTATATTGTTGATGTCTACCAGTGTATAAGTCTGCTTTAAGTGAAAAGCATTACCAAAACAAGTATTTAATTATAACATCTTCAAGAAGTTTAGAGTTTTAGTATTTTGAGATATAAAATATTCTTTTAAAAAAACAGGATGACCAGAAGATGATCCTTAGTTGAGGACAAGGTTGGAGGTCAAAGACACTTATTTTGAAAGTGTATACATTTTGCAAGCTATTACACACATTAAATACTTGACGAGAAAGAGTAATGGTGTAAGATGAATAGCACTTCATAAACCTGTTGAGAAAACTATCACCATCATGAATTAAGCAAGGATAAAACCTGAACAGGGTAATAATATGTAACCAAGAAAACTTTTTTTATTAATTTTCCATATAAATTAATAAAATACAATTTCTCAAATTATACATTTTTTTAAAAAAAAAGTGATACTGAATTTGTGAAACAATAAATCTTATTCTATATTACAATTAGGGCATATTTAAAATAAATTTTATTTAAAATAAAATTTAAAATAAGAGAAGAAATAAATCATTTTCTTTTCTAACCACATATAGGTTAGACCACGGGTGAAATCTAAAAATTTTCCCTACCGGTTCTGTGGACTTAATTGGTGGGTGTGGCTTGGTGGTCAGGTGACTGAATGGGCATGGCCAATAATAATAAATAATAAAATATACAAAACTTGGGAGTGCACCAGTCTACCTTCTTTAAAAATAGAGGCACCGGTCTACCAATTGCCTTTTTTTGGGTGGCACTGGTCTATCTTCTTTATAAAATAGAGGCACTGGTCTACTAAGTGCCTTTTTTTAGGAGGCACCGGTCTACATTCTTTAAAAATAGAGGCACCGGTCTATTAAGTGCCTTTTTTTTGCGAGGCACCAGTCTACCTTCTTTAAAAATAGAGACCTGGTCTACTAGCTGCCTACAGCGCTGATCAGCTATAGTGCGGCCTTTGAAGCGTGCAGAAGTCATTTAAGGCGGTTTGCAGCTATATCACCACTGGGAGCTTCAGAGACAGAGAAGAGGAACAGCGAGGCATGGGCAGTGAGGGGCAGAGATTTTTGCTATCGGTTCTCTGAACTACCTGCCCCCATCACTACCGATCGCCCATCTGGTCCAAACTGGAGCATTTCACTCCTGGGTTAGACCAGCAGCCCCCAACCTTTTGGGCACCAGGGACTGGTTCTGTGGAAAGAGGGCTTCAGCAGACCAGAGGGGGTGTGGTTTCACGTGCTACCTGCATCCTGTGGATAGCATTTCACTTTTCTGCATGGCCCGGTTTCTGGCATGCTATGGCCTAATGCCGGTCCATGGACTACAAGTTGGAGATACCTGGATTAGACTGTTTATTTCAAGAGATGAAATTCAACATCTTTGGAATGACAGGCCTTTGGCTTAGGATAGGCTGATGTAACAATATCTCCCTTTCAAACATCTGGTCTAGTTTTGACGCGCACTAGCCGCATCCAATAAATTGATACATATAGAGATAATAAAATTACATTCAAATCTGTCCTCTGTATTTTTAATGGAAAATTGATTAATTAATGTAGGGTGCACATAATCTATCTAACCACTCAGATCTGGTCAGTAGCATTACTTTCCATGTATTATTTAACATCTTACATTGTATTTGAAACTCACTACATTACTTTTTTCACTTATAACAATATTCTGTACAATATGAGGCACTGAACTTTGCACTCTCTTTAACATACACACATCACACAGTATATGCCTTTAGTATCTGATTTGGCAAAACACTTTAGAGAGGTACAAACTTATGTTGGATAATTACAACATTTCCTCTTTGAAAGTTTAAAGAGAAATCTTATTTTTACACACCAAGGATTCATTTTCTATACCAACATATTGTTATCTCACATTTTACCTATCAGTCCAACAATCAAGTAATTATACTCTGCTCATATATGAACATGTTCAGATGATGCTTCAAAAGATCTTATCAGAAACTGCAATAAGGATTTTATTTTAAAAAATATTTAATTTAGTATTTTTATCATTTTTTTCAATTTATACTTTTCTGCTTCAAATGTTTCTACAAATAAGCAGCTACTATTTTAAAATCAGGCTTGGTTACAATGCCACCTGGTGGTGCAAAACATGAATGAATTTCTTTTGAAAAGATGGAAAAGTCCAAAGTTTGAAAGAAAAAAAAAAGCAGTTATGTCCATAAAAATGTTTAACATTTATGTATATAGGAGATACTAGTACCAGGAATTCCCAGTTAGTTCAAGCCTTTTGAAGTTGAATATCTGGATCAAATGAGAAAAAAAATATTTTTTTCTTCATTCAAAGGAAAAAAAAAAAAATGTGAAGCTTAAAGAAGGGTTCCTGAATGGCTTTGTAAAATTACATTGGATAATTAATTCCATAGTAAGAATGTTTTTATGGTGTGTTTTGGTGACCCCTTATTACCATCAAGTTCACAATGCTGGTGGGCTGCCTTTTAATCCTTTTGCAGACAAAGACCCTAAATAAACACAGATCCCTTCCTGGGAAAAGAAGTCCATTCTGGTTAAATGGTAAGGAAACGAGTAAATCATTAGTAATCTTTAAAGCCAAAGCTATAAACTCAAGTTACCTTAACTTTAAAATGAAAGTGTCCTGCAAGAGTTTCAAAGTTCTGTCACAGATAGAAATCTCTAGCTTTTGACTCCAGACTAGGCGCCAGCTGATAAACAAACAATTTAAGTTCAGAACTGGAGAATTCCCAGCTTTTGAGTTTAATGGCTTTGACCATCAGTATTTATTGCCTTCAGTTTTATTCTCACTTAGCTCTAAGAGGAAATTTAAACTCATCATCTTAAAATTCCATATGGGAAATGGTCAATTCACCTGATATAGTGCCTTTTACCACGTAACTTTTAGTTCTCAGTTGAAGTGAGGTAATAGTGTAAACTAATTAACTGAAGTTTAAGCCTGACTTTTTAATTAGTTAAATAAATTTTGTTCAAAATGGTTTAACATCTCTTTGGGACAATATTAATGCTGAAGAATGGAGCTTTATCTAGCTTTCTAGGCTTGAGTAAGTTCTAGTAGTAGTGACTCATAAGCCTGGGCCAGTAATAGCCAGTAGATAGTGTTAAGATTTTGGTCTGGAGATAACTGGGTTCAAAGATCTTTCTCACCATAAGACTCACTGACTGCCTTTGTGTAAATTTCCTGCTTTCAACCCAGTCTATGTCAAAAAGCTTATTATGACAGAAAAAATTAAAAATTTCTTGGAAAAATACTACCTTTGTATGTTGGGTGTGAAATCTTGTATCTAGATCACAATTACATCTTTGTTGTGTCTTAATGTTTATTATATACACTGACTGAAAATATTGATACTTTTCTTTTCTTTTATATACAACAGCGTTCAAGGCATTCTGCAACTAACATAACTGAAATCACCAAATTCATATCAAACAAAACTATAGTAAAAACAGATATATATAATGCATAAATGTAACCTTCAGTTGCCTGATTCCAGGTTATTTGATGTTTTAAAATGTAATGATAAATATTTCTGATTTTGGCTTAGGACTGTATTACCCATATCATTCTGGATTGACAGGAAACAGTGAATGAATTGAATTGATTTGCGACAATGTATATCATAATAATTGTAACAATGGCTAGCAGAACAGGGTACTTAAACCATTTATCGGGAATGATATGTTATCTCCTGTCCCAGAAGTGGGTTGATATAGAAGACCTCCAAGTGTCTTCCATTCCTGTTATTCTATGTTCTAACTATGGCCATACAGGTAATGTTTGGCTATATCAACTTCCAGTAATATGGCTAATAATCAAGAATTAGAAAATATCAATTCATGATGGCAAATTGTCATGCATGGTTATACATTATTGGCAGTCTTACAGTTAAGTGTTACAAATAAAACCTAATGAATATTTGTTGTAAAAGGAGCATAAATTGTTAATATTGATAATCTTCCCACCCCAAAAAAACTCTACCAAAGCAATAGTTGCTACTATAGCAAAGAAAAAAAATTCTTCTTCACGTTCTTTAGTTAATCCACTTTATATTTGGTTCTCAAGACTGTAGTCTACCATAAAGGAATGTTGCTGTTGAAAAAAAAGGAGCAGTGTCTGGCATTCTAGTTTAAAATTTTGGCCAAATAACATTGAAAAGGATAGGATTTTTAAAGATATATACTAAGCTTATCTAAAAAATGCAGCCATTTATTCTACTATACAGAAGTCAATCAGCCTAACTTAAATATTGGTAAAGGACAGTACCCTCTACAGGCAGTCCTTGACATCACTGATTCAGTGACTATTTCAAATTACAAGGAAGCTGAGTGAAGGGATTTGTTACACCATTTTGTGCAATCAAAATGCACTTACTGCAGGGCTCTGAATTCCCCGCACACCCTACCCTCCTTCTTTCCTCCATGTATGGCTTTTGGCTCCCTTCCACCCTGCACTCCCAACTGACCTCTCCCAACTGACTTTTTTCACTATTATCTGCCAGGCTGTATAAGACTGGCTTTGCACTGTGAAAAAGAATAAAAAACACAACGCAGTTCCTCTGAACCAGAGTACATACCAAAAATGCTAGGGGCTGTAAAAAAAAAGAAAAAAAGAAAAAAAGCCAAAAGCAGCCTGTCTCCCTGCCAGCCCCGTACACCCCAGTCTGGTGGCTCAGACTGCTAAGACAGTCTGTTATTAACAGCAGCTGCTTGCAATTACTGCAGGTTCAAGTCCCACCAGGCCCAAGGTTGACTCAGCCTTCCATCCTTTATAAGGTAAAATGAGGACCCAGATTGTTGGGGGCAATAAGTTGACTTTATATATAATATACAAATGGATGAAGACTATTGCTTGACATAGTGTAAGCCGCCCTGAGTCTTCGGAGAAGGGCAGGATATAAATGCAAATTAAAAAAAAAAAGATCACAAACTTGGCAGTGAAATCATCTGGGAGGAAGGAACATAGGACATGAGGGCTCTCAAGACTGTATGGTGGCAAAACCAATTGGGACTGGGTTGGAGGTGCGGCAGAGTTCTGAGGCTGTTTGCTGCCCACAAGGCGAAGTGCAGGGCAGCCAAAAGGACAAAAAAAGAAGGGTGGGGAAATAGGTAGGTGGAGGAAATTGGAGGCCTTCCCTTATCTTATTTTGAGGCTTGGGCGGGACTAAGCCAGTATTGGCAAACCTTTTAGACACTGAGTGCCCAAACTGTGCGTGTGCACATGCCAAACGGAAAGATGTGTGTGAATCCACGGACATGCATGAATGCATGCATGTGCGCACATGTGCACATGCAAGCATGTGTGGCACATGCGCAAACATGCATGTATACATGCACAGTAGAGAACTGAAGACCAGCTGGCCAGCGGAAGGCGGGGTATCCCAACATCGGCAGCGTGGCAAGAGGTAAGATCTTTTCCTTTTGTGAGCTTCTGTTTCATTGTTTACAGTGAAACAGGAGCTTACGAAAGAATGCCAGATATCTGACCTGGGGCGATGTGCACGTGCCAGCAGAGAAGGCTTTATGTGCCACCTCTGGCATGCCTGGTGCCATAGGTTCGCCATCATGGGACTAGGCCCAGAGTAGTGTTAGATAAGCTACTCCTTAGCTAACAACTGATAAAGGTCACTTAACAATGGCAAAGGAAATTGCCAGGCTTGCAGTCAATAAGTAATGTGATCACATTGTATCTTGTTGTATGATTGCAATGCTTAAGGACTGAAATTCTGGTCCAACTGTAGTAGTAAGTGAAGGACTATCTATACTACATCTGAGGATAACAGTCTAGATTTGTGATGCAAGTCAGGGCGCATAACAGTTCATTTGTAGACAATTCACTCTGGGCCTTTAAAAGAATGTACTCATGTAAGAGTGGAATAAGATATAATTATTACGAAGTTCTGAATTTCCACCAATCCATCCATCCAAAATATAGCTGCCAATCTATCCAAAGGAATTCTGGCTGGTCAACAGAATAAAAATTCTAAAAACAGACCATTTAAAATAATAAATAATGGGGAGGCCCTTCTATGAGATATAAGATTTTGAATTCTTTCAAAAGAATCAAAAGTAGATAAGTCATGTAATATTTGTGATCAAAGTGAGGAATCACACAATTCAAGCTTAATATTTTTGTATATTTGACAACTATGATTGCAGTATGTTACATGTAACTTTTGCATAATTAAAGAACTTCTACATTTTAAATTAAGCTCACACACAAGCCTGGATAGCCTGTTTTTCACAGGTGTTTTTATTTGTTCATGCAACCATTACAAGGTTTATAAATATCATATAGATTTTTAGCAGTAGAATGTTTCGGTACTAAGCAGCACTTCTTTTCTCAGAAGTTTCCACTATTTACAACACAATTATGCACACAAACTCAAAATTCTTGAGGGGATTCTTGTCGTTTTATTGGCTGTACACCGCCCTGAGTCTTCGGAGAAGGGCGGTATAAAAATATGAATAATAAATAAATAAATAAATAAATAAATAAAATTAAGGTCCACTGAGTTCAACAGACTTTGCTCTGAGGTAGAGGTGCCCAAACTTTCTCAGTCAAAACCCTTAGAATGTCAATAACTTTTGTCACAGGACCCCAATGCTCCGCAAACAAGGTACAGTGATATCCTTGGGCACCACAGTTAACCAACTAACAGTTCATGTAAGTATTAGTAAAATATTATGCAGTGCCTCTGTAAGTCTGCTAAAATGCCTTGTGGCACATAACTTGGAAACTATAGCTCTAAATGGGCTTAAGTTTGCTGCTAGGGTTGCAACCTAAAAACCAATCAACTTGAGTTACAATAATTTAAGAAATTAAGAACCTAACTTAAAACTTAGAACCTGAATTTCAGTTAAAGATGCTCACCATTGGCAAAATAATACTTTACACTTTTATTTGTGGCAAGACATACAAAAACAATGACTTTATATATTATGGAAAAATAGTTGCATACAAAGATATCATTTTCAGTTTTCCAGGAAAAAGCAGAACTGATTCTAGATTAGTCCAACTGATCTTTCATGTAATAATGTCTCTAAATGTATCGTTTATTTTCTGAAACTAATAGAAATAGAAATATGTGTACACATACACAAATATACAGTAAGCTTCTTTATACTGCACAATAATGCATTTCTTACAAACACTCCGAAATATCTTCCAGAATATTAATCTGATTCAGCGATAATAGGAAATATGATTCCATCGGAATATCTTAAATTTGTCAGATAAAACTATTACATGAAATATTTCCTTCTTATTCAATGGCTGGGCAGTGATAGAAATAAGCAAACAAGGATGAATTGCCTAGGCATCTATTGATAATTTCCCCAACCTAACTTCCAAGAAACATTTACTGTATCAGTTGACTTTTATTTTACTTATGCACCATGTGAGTAATGTAATACAACTCTGAGGCATTATGGAAAATTACAGTGGCAATACCCACTCATTCAATTTCTACCTTTGCCAATTAAATCCATCAAAAGGACTTCCTCCCACCAGCAGAAGGTCAAATCTTTTTAAAGAAACCAAATTCCAATCAGGTACTCCAAAAAAGAAATTAGATTTAGTGTCTTTCCTTCCCAGAGCTGCTTTCTGGAAGTGCCTGGCCAAGTTACAATTAAATTACAGTCTACATATTAAAAAACCTCCTAATTCAATATTAATAATACATCTTATCCTTTTAGATTTTTTTTTTTTTAAGAATCTAACTTCAAGATTTTTTTCATTCCTTTTGATCTTTCAAAACTCTTTATATTTGTAACACTGCAATCCTATGGCTACTTGACTATATTCTATATAACTGCATTATAAATTGAAGAGGCATACATAAAACTCAGCTATTTAGTAAGATGGCACTGCCATGTAGATTTCACATTCTCTTTATTTGGAGGGATAGAAGCTGCAAGTTTCACAATAAATCAATATACAAATGACACAATATTTCAGGAGACCCATGTTAGGCAATGAGTTTTGGCATTAGCTCTCAGATTAAAACAGTTGACTTCTGGTCTTGGTAAACCTGAGCAAAAAAGAAGTTGCAACTGCCAAGTACCAAGTTCTACCAGTAGGAAATTCTTTTAATATGTATGATAAATGTTGCTTTAGGAAGAAAGTCAGATGATTTAAAGCTGTACTGCTACCAACTGTTGTTAGCCATTGTAATATAAAATCAGATTGACTTCTTTGCCAAATTTATTTTGTTTTGGATTACAATTTATAATGCTAGCTATTATTTTTTAAGATACCTTAAGCCAAATAATTATTCTAATAATCTGGAAAAGACTACGAGTTTAGAGCTAGTTAAATTTATAGTACAATTTTACTGTTTTTCAAATTTGATTAGAAATCAGATCTTCTTGTAGAAATGTGAATTGTGTTGACTCAACTACAATTTTCCTGCTATGGCTATACTAGATACTTGGAAGACAATAAATGATCTAGACCTTAATCAGAAATTATATTTTCCTCTTTTGGGGGGAAGGTGTAAAAGAATGATATTACTTCAATTTTTTTAAAGTTTTAAGATGGCAACAATGCATGCTATATACTACATGAAACAGTAGAAATACCTTAATTCAAATGTAAAAGGTGGTTGGAATAAATAGTGTACTAAAAAGGGCCGCGGTGTGGCTTAGGCTGTAAGAAGCCTGTTATTAAAACACAGCTGCCTGCAATTACTACAGGTTCTAGTCCCACCAGGTCCAAGGTTGACTTAGCCTTCCATCCTTTATAACAGGGGTGTCCAAAGTTTTTTTGGTGAGGGCCAAATACAGAAAAATAAGCAAAGGCCCGGGCCACACCATTGAACGGGGGGGGGAGGAAGAGAAGGGCTAATTTTTTTTCATACCAGTTCTGTGGGCGTGGCTTATTTTGGGGTGTGGCTGAGGAACTCTGGGAATTGAAGTCCACAAGTCTTAAAGAGACCAAGTTTGGACACCCCTGATCTTGGCTTTTGTTTTGTATTTGGTATGAACTTGAAACTCCCTTCATTATTCCCTGCCCAAGGGGTGGAGGCGTGAGGAGCCTCGCCAGGCGGCCCGAGGAAGGCGAGGGTAGAACTGCTGGGGTCGGGCACGGCCAGCAGCCTCTTTCCCGCTCGCTGCCTCCTCACCTGTTTCTCGATGGCTTTCACTGCCGCCACGCGTGTCCGACATGGGGAGGCGCGAGGAGCCTCGCCAGGCGGCCCGAGGAAGGCGAGGGTAGAACTGCTGGGGTCGGGCACGGCCAGCAGGCTCTTTCCCGCTCGCCGCCTCCTCACCTGTTTCTTGATGGCTGTCACTGCCGCCACGCGTGTCCGACATGGGGAGGCGCGAGGAGCCTCACCAGGCGGCCCGAGGAAGGAGAGGGTAGAACTGCTGGGGTCAGGCACGGCCAGCAGCCTCTTTCCCGCTCGCCGCCTCCTCCGCCCCCTCCCTTCATTATTCCCCGCCCATGGGGAGGAGCCGCGAGCCTCGCAGCGAACCACCGGGCAAGCACCAGGAGGCGGCCAAAAAGGGCCATATTCAATGATACTTTCAGAATTTGCTGCGGGCCAATAAAAACTGACCCGCGGGCCACAGTTGGCCCGCGGGCCGTAGTTTGGACACCCCTGCTTTATAAGGTAGGTAAAATGAGGACCCAGATTGTTGGGGGGGCAATAAGTTGACTTTGTAAATATACAAATAGAATGAGACTATTACCTTATACACTGTAAGCCGCCCTGAGTCTTCGGAGAAGGGCGGGATATAAATGTAAACAAAAAAAAAAAGTACCTTCAGATACTTTCTCCCCACTTCGTAACTGTTACTTTAAAAAATTCACTATATCGAGCAATTAGGTTAATTAAAGAGTGAAATATGAGACCACACTAGGAAATGTATCCTCTCTTTCCATACTATAAATCTAAATCAATTTAACAGCTGTTAAGTCAGTTTAAAAATAGAACATATAGTAGAAAAAAAATAATTCTCTGAACATATCCTTTGTACTTGGCATCTAATAGGAAAAACTCCTTGAAGCATGGACAGAAGATACAGAGAACCTCTTATTGCCAAAGTGACAAACATGTTTAAAAATATTATCGGTTTCAGCTCATTTGTTCCTATAGGGAAAAGGTTCAATTTTCCCCTTCACTTATAGCTGGGAATATTAGAAATAGTTACTGAACTTAACAATGATCCCAACACCACATTTTGAATATTTTTAACCATCTTGTTCTAATATATTATGTAAAATCCAAACCCACGTTTCTGAGTAGGTACTATCTCTATTTTCAAAATGTGAAGAGTGAGTAAGTTGTGTAAGGTCATGAAAAAAGACAGGACAGGAAGAAAGCAAGAGTAATACATATCATCCTTCTTTGACTTGAGAAATCCAGAAGAGCAGATTTGAATTTCAGAATGCTTAGACATGTCCTTGATTTAGATGAATTAGAGAAACTGAACTACAAGTAGTGCTCAACTTACAACTGACCATTTGAAATTATGACAGAGGTACTCCCAAAAGATACTTATGACCCAAGTTCTAAGTTTTTTTAAAATTTCATTTTGTCACAACAATATACACAAACATCGACATAAAACAACAACATATCATAAAAGAAAAATGTATATATAAGCAAAAGTATGCAACAACTATGTTAATTTGATATAATGAAGGGAACAATAGGACAGGAATGGTAGGCTCTTTTGTGCTCTTATGCACACCCCTTATAGTCTTCTTAGGAATGGGGTGAGGTCAATAGTAGACAGTTTTTGGTTGAAGATTTTGGGATTTTGAGTAGAGACTATAGAGTCAGGTAATAAGTTCCAAGCATTAACAACTCTGTTACAGAAGTCATATTTTCTGCAATCAAGTTTGAAGCGGTTGACATTAAGTTTGAATCTATTGTTTGCTCTTGTATTATTGCGATTAAAGCTGAAGTAGTCTTTTACAGGAAGGATATTGCAATAGATGATTCTGTGTGTTTAAACACAGGTCTTGTCGGAGTCGGCGGAGTTCTAAGTTTTCTAATCCCAGGATTTCAAGCCTGGTGGCATAAGGTATTTTGTTGTTTTCGGAGGAGCGAACAACTCTTCTAGTAAAATATTTCTGGACGCGTTCGATTGTATTAATGTCAGAGAACTCATATGACTGCATTTTGGCACTTGGCAACTGGGTCACATTTATCACCATTTACAATATGACTATTTCCAGAAGATAAAAATAAACTGAAGATAATATAAATCGGTTAGACAAAGGGACTGAAAATAATGGAATGTAATCTACCAAGGTTTAAAAATAAATTTTACTGTAGGGCAGGAGTCCCCAACTCCCAGACTGTGGCTCACTTCAGGGCCTTGAGCCAATCAGAACCGGACTGGGGAGGTGGTGGCTGAGTGTGTGTGTGCACACATCCCATCTTGTACGAGCAGTGGGCAAGCATGACTCCATTTGAATAAGTGGCGGGTGCATGTGCCCGCTGCTCATACAATGGAGCAGAATGCACACACACACACTTGCCCACTGCTCATACAGAACCATCCCCTCCCCCCCCACCCTCCAGTCCACAAAGGCAGAAAGGTTAGGGAACACTGCTGTAGGACATCAAATGCAAAGTTAGAAGAAATGGTTTGTAAATGGCACTTGCAAAATAAACCTTAAAATAACAGTTAATTACAAACTGCATTATGAATCAGTGGCATTTGACTAAAAAAAAAGAGAATTACAGATTCCAAGACAAAGAAAACTCTGCACTAATCAGATTCCAATTTGTAATTTGTGTCCAGTTCTGAAAACCAATAATTTAAAGAGAGTTCTCATAAATTGGGTTGAGAGGATGGCTACGATGACAAGAATCTGAAAAATAAGTCCTGTGAAGAGAAATTGAAGGACTGAGCATGTTTAGTTTTCTGTAGCAAAGATTAATGAACAGAATTCATTAAAATATCTGAAAGGATGTTATAGAAAAAAGGGAAAACATGTTTTTTACTTTGCAAAATGCAAAATATAGAATAAAATATTCATTTTAGCAGATTCTAATGGGACGTTAAAATATTATTTTGGATGATATCTGAACCATTGTTAATATGAATGTGCAACCCAGTTTAAAGATAAAATATGTTGAAAAATATACTCAAAACTTGGAATGTATCAGGAAAGAACTTTATACTTGAAGTATAGCCAAACAGATGGCTTTATTTTCTTGGAAAGAAAGTCCTGATTTACAATTCTAGACTGAAGATTTGCAGTTGCTTTCAGCCTTTGAATTGGCTCTCTGTCAACAAACCTTTGTATGGATAAGATTTAAGCCATTGTTTAAAAGCACAATCACCACTTGTCAACTCTTCAAATTAGAAGAGTCAGGAAATAGGACTACAGGAATGACTATTACTATGGATATAATAACAGAATCTTGAAGTCTGTCAGGGCTTCCATCTGACCCCAAACAGAATCAAGGGAAGGGGAGAGTATGTTGTGTCTGTTTCTCATGCTCTTTTCCCAGAACTGAGTGGTAATTTACTCTCCCTCAGCAGTTTAACAATTCTTGCATACTTTTATGAAGGCTATTACTGCATTTCCCTACACCAGTATGTATAATATGCATACAGGTAGTCCTCAACTTACAACAGTCCATTTACTAACTATTTGAAGTTACAATATTACTGAAGAAAGTGACTTATGACCATTTTCCACACTTACGACCATTGCAGGAATCCCATGGTCACATGATCAAAATTAGGATACTTGGCAACTGGGTCACATTTATCACCATTTACAATATGACTATTTCCAGAAGATAAAAATAAACTGAAGATAATATAAATCGGTTAGACAAAGGGACTGAAAATAATGGAATGTAATCTACCAAGGTTTAAAAATAAATTTTACTGTAGGGCAGGAGTCCCCAACTCCCAGACTGTGGCTCACTTCAGGGCCTTGAGCCAATCAGAACCGGACTGGGGAGGTGGTGGCTGAGTGTGTGTGTGCACACATCCCATCTTGTACGAACAGTGGGCAAGCATGACTCCATTTGAATAAGTGGCGGGTGCATGTGCCCGCTGCTCATACAATGGAGCAGAATGCACACACACACTTGCCACTGCTCATACAGAACCATCCCCTCCCCCCCCACCCTCCAGTCCACAAAGGCAGAAAGGTTAGGGAACACTGCTGTAGGACATCAAATGCAAAGTTAGAAGAAATGGTTTGTAAATGGCACTTGCAAAATAAACCTTAAAATAACAGTTAATTACAAACTGCATTATGAATCAGTGGCATTTGACTAAAAAAAAAGAGAATTACAGATTCCAAGACAAAGAAAACTCTGCACTAATCAGATTCCAATTTGTAATTTGTGTCCAGTTCTGAAAACCAATAATTTAAAGAGAGTTCTCATAAATTGGGTTGAGAGGATGGCTACGATGACAAGAATCTGAAAAATAAGTCCTGTGAAGAGAAATTGAAGGACTGAGCATGTTTAGTTTTCTGTAGCAAAGATTAATGAACAGAATTCATTAAAATATCTGAAAGGATGTTATAGAAAAAAGGGAAAACATGTTTTTTACTTTGCAAAATGCAAAATATAGAATAAAATATTCATTTTAGCAGATTCTAATGGGACGTTAAAATATTATTTTGGATGATATCTGAACCATTGTTAATATGAATGTGCAACCCAGTTTAAAGATAAAATATGTTGAAAAATATACTCAAAACTTGGAATGTATCAGGAAAGAACTTTATACTTGAAGTATAGCCAAACAGATGGCTTTATTTTCTTGGAAAGAAAGTCCTGATTTACAATTCTAGACTGAAGATTTGCAGTTGCTTTCAGCCTTTGAATTGGCTCTCTGTCAACAAACCTTTGTATGGATAAGATTTAAGCCATTGTTTAAAAGCACAATCACCACTTGTCAACTCTTCAAATTAGAAGAGTCAGGAAATAGGACTACAGGAATGACTATTACTATGGATATAATAACAGAATCTTGAAGTCTGTCAGGGCTTCCATCTGACCCCAAACAGAATCAAGGGAAGGGGAGAGTATGTTGTGTCTGTTTCTCATGCTCTTTTCCCAGAACTGAGTGGTAATTTACTCTCCCTCAGCAGTTTAACAATTCTTGCATACTTTTATGAAGGCTATTACTGCATTTCCCTACACCAGTATGTATAATATGCATACAGGTAGTCCTCAACTTACAACAGTCCATTTACTAACTATTTGAAGTTACAATATTACTGAAGAAAGTGACTTATGGCTGGAGGTGCCCCTCCTGCCTCCAGTGTCCGAATCCGGCCGCCTCCGAGGCCCTTAGGGGCCAGGTGTTCCGAAAAGGACACCTGCCGCACGGACGGCTCGCCAGGGGTCTCCCAGCCGACATACAGGACTGGGGGGACCGATGCTGGCGCGTCCTAGGCTCGGAGGGGTTCGGAGGCCTCAGGCCGCGGCCATTATTTTGGTCGTCCCCTGGGCGCTGTGCCCAGTGACACGGGGCTTTGGATTTATAATTGCAGCAGCCTGGTGGCGAACAGGGAGCGGAGAAGAATTGAGGAAGGAGAAGGAAGGAGATATCGGCAAATGTGGGTGGAGTGCTGGGGAGGGCGGGGGGGTTTCTCTCCCCTGCGACTGGAAGGAGCACGAATCACTTTGGAGAGAGGAGAACTTAAAATAACAAGATTACCGGTTTTGTGGAGCTCTGGAGAGAAGAGGTGATGGAGAAATTTAGGAGGGAGGGTTTGAGGCCCCCCCTCCCTCTGGGGAACAATGGTGGCGTCCAGCTTCCGCCTTCACTATGAGAATCTTGATGACATCACTTCCCTTGACTTCCTGGTTGACTAACTGTACTCTGGACTCGTTGCTCCTGTGAGTGCCCCTGGTGGATCCGGAGGAAATTACAAGGATACTGTGCTTGCCTGAGGATTTTAAAAATTTTTAAATGGCAAAGGTCAGAGACCAACTGCTGGAGAAATGGAGAATTTTGGAAAAGTTATCTAATATGGACAAGAAACTGGATGAAATAAGAGCAGAAATTGTGACTATCCAAAAGGATTTTAAAGGACACTCAACAAGTCTCAGCAGAAAACAAGCAGAAAGTGGAAGGTCTGGAGGGAGAGATGCGGGCAGTGCAGAAAAGAGAGGAGGCGACAGGCAATGCTGTGCTTGGACTACAGATGGATAAAATGTCTTATTTCCTTAGGTTTCAAAATCTGGAAGAAGTGGACCAACAAGACTTGAGAGATGTTGTGACTAAACTGTTGGGAGAATTTCTTGGGAGAGGTGTTGACTTTATGAATTGGGATGTGGATCGAGCTTATAGAGTTAATTCTAAATATGCACGCACGCATGCAGTTCCTAGAGAGGTTCATGTCAAATTTGTGAGAAGAGGCGAGATGAAATTCTTAGAAAACATAGGAGTGGGGCACTGACTTATAGGGGCAGGAGATAGCCATTCTGAGGCAGATTCCCAGACAGGTACGTGAAATGAGAAAGAAATATTACTTTTGTCAAGCAAATTGTACCAGAAGGAGTAGGCTTCAGATGGCTGATGCCAGAGGATTGATGATTTTCCGGGAGGGCATTACGAAAAAAATTAGTACAATTGCGGAGGCTGCGGCCTACGTGGAGGAACACAAAGCCCTCCTGGAATTAGATGACCCAGGAGTTGAAGAAGGGGAGGTTATAGACCATGGGGAGGAGGCGGCTGCCGCTGTTGCGGCCCTGGAGTTGGGTCAGGCTGAACCCAGAGTTCTGAGATCCAAAACTAGGAAGTGACAATGATATTTGGTATTGTGTTGGTTTTCCTTATTCTCCTTTGTATGATATTCTGATTATTCTTGACCCTTCTTTATTGCGTATGTAAGATTGATAAACTTAGCTACTTCGTATCACCTGCTTGCCATATGGCTGTTGTATGTGTTTAAAATTTTGAGTAAAATTCTTATCTTGTATAAGAAAAATGAAAATTTACCATACCTGATATGTATTTGTATAAACCTTTTTTGACCAATAAAAACTTTTTGGATAAAAAAAAAAAAGAAAGTGACTTATGACCATTTTCCACACTTACGACCATTGCAGGAATCCCATGGTCACATGATCAAAATTAGGATACTTGGCAACTGACGGTTCTGTGTCCTAATCATGTGAGCCAGCAATCTACACTTTCCTTGGTTAAGTGGATATATAGTCAATTAAATAAATTCAGCCAGGTCTTTAACTAATGAGTGAATAGAGTGTGTGTGCACATCCCATCTTGTACGAACAGTGGGCAAGCATGACTCCATTTGAATAAGTGGCGGGTGCATGTGCCCGCTGCTCATACAATGGAGCAGAATGCACACACACACACTTGCCCACTGCTCATACAGAACCACCCCCTCCCCCCCCACCCTCCAGTCCACAAAGGCAGAAAGGTTAGGGAACACTGCTGTAGGACATCAAATGCAAAGTTAGAAGAAATGGTTTGTAAATGGCACTTGCAAAATAAACCTTAAAATAACAGTTAATTACAAACTGCATTATGAATCAGTGGCATTTGACTAAAAAAAAAGAGAATTACAGATTCCAAGACAAAGAAAACTCTGCACTAATCAGATTCCAATTTGTAATTTGTGTCCAGTTCTGAAAACCAATAATTTAAAGAGAGTTCTCATAAATTGGGTTGAGAGGATGGCTACGATGACAAGAATCTGAAAAATAAGTCCTGTGAAGAGAAATTGAAGGACTGAGCATGTTTAGTTTTCTGTAGCAAAGATTAATGAACAGAATTCATTAAAATATCTGAAAGGATGTTATAGAAAAAAGGGAAAACATGTTTTTTACTTTGCAAAATGCAAAATATAGAATAAAATATTCATTTTAGCAGATTCTAATGGGACGTTAAAATATTATTTTGGATGATATCTGAACCATTGTTAATATGAATGTGCAACCCAGTTTAAAGATAAAATATGTTGAAAAATATACTCAAAACTTGGAATGTATCAGGAAAGAACTTTATACTTGAAGTATAGCCAAACAGATGGTTTTATTTTCTTGGAAAGAAAATCCTGATTTACAATTCTAGACTGAAGATTTGCAGTTGCTTTCAGCCTTTGAATTGGCTCTCTGTCAACAAACCTTTGTATGGATAAGATTTAAGCCATTGTTTAAAAAGCACAATCACCACTTGTCAACCCTTCAAATTAGAAGAGTCAGGAAATAGGACTACAGGAATGACTATTACTATGGATATAATAACAGAATCTTGAAGTCTGTCAGGGCTTCCATCTGACCCCAAACAGAATCAAGGGAAGGGGAGAGTATGTTGTGTCTGTTTCTCATGCTCTTTTCCCAGAACTGAGTGGTAATTTACTCTCCCTCAGCAGTTTAACAATTCTTGCATACTTTTATGAAGGCTATTACTGCATTTCCCTACACCAGTATGTATAATACGCATACAGTAGTCCTCAACTTACAACAGTTCATTTACTAACTATTTGAAGTTACAACATTACTGAAGAAAGTGACTTATGACCATTTTCCACACTTACGACCATTGCAGGAATCCCATGGTCACATGATCAAAATTAGGATACTTGGCAACTGACGGTTCTGTGTCCTAATCATGTGAGCCAGCAATCTACACTTTCCTTGGTTAAGTGGATATATAGTCAATTAAATAAATTCAGCCAGGTCTTTAACTAATGAGTGAATAGAGTGTGTGTGTGTTAATTTCTACATTATGTGAAAAATGATAATTAGTTAAAAGTTCATCTTGCTGCAATAGGCAAAATGGATCTGAAGGAATTTGGAAAATAGAAGCTCCTTTTTCTCTAAAGATAGAGCCTTACTTTGTTAACTTATGGCTGAAGATTTCTATACTTGCTGCCAAGTCTTTATAGAAAAGGGTGGACGCCATTATGTTCAAGAACATTAATAGATTAATTAAACTAGGGCAGTGGTGAAATCCAATTTTTTATTAATTTTAAATTTAATACTTATTAAACGTGACTTCCTAGCTTAAAATTTTATTAATTTTAAATTTAATACTTATTAAGGTACAAGACCAACTACATGGGACATATGCCATACATCAGAAACAATTTAGAACCCATTAGCTCATATGAGGACAAATTATGCACTGTAAAGATCGCTTGGAGGTGGGAGATACTTCCAATGTAATCTATTAAAATTAAAATTTTATCCAGAAAAATTGAAATGTTAAATTGAAATGTTTTCCCACAAAAACCATTTTGCAATTCAGAGAAGGGCAAAAGTTCCAATTATTTTAGAACTTAACTTCAAGAGTTAATCAAATACTTACAATCAGTACAAATTAAATCAGCAAGATTTGTGTCAAACATAGAAGTGACCCAAACTTACTGAAATTAAAATTTTGAAACAAAACAAAACCCACAGCTATACTTGGAAACAGCACGCCTAGAACTTGAAGCAAAAAAAAAAAGAAAGTGACTTATGACCATTTTCCACACTTACGACCATTGCAGGAATCCCATGGTCACATGATCAAAATTAGGATACTTGGCAACTGACGGTTCTGTGTCCTAATCATGTGAGCCAGCAATCTACACTTTCCTTGGTTAAGTGGATATATAGTCAATTAAATAAATTCAGCCAGGTCTTTAACTAATGAGTGAATAGAGTGTGTGTGTGTGTGTTAATTTCTACTACATTATGTGAAAAATGATAATTAGTTAAAAGTTCATCTTGCTGCAATAGGCAAAATGGATCTGAAGGAATTTGGAAAATAGAAGCTCCTTTTTCTCTAAAGATAGAGCCTTACTTTGTTAACATATGGCTGAAGATTTCTATACTTGCTGCCAAGTCTTTATAGAAAAGGGTGGACGCCATTATGTTCAAGAACGTTAATAGATTAATTAAACTAGGGCAGTGGTGAAATCCAATTTTTTTTATTACCGGTTCTGTGGGTGTGGCTTGGTGGGCATGGCGTGGCTTGATAGGCATGGCAGGGAAATAATACTGCAAAATCCCCATTTCCTCCTCACTCCTGGGGGAAGATATTGCAAAATCTCCATTCCAACTCATTCTGGGGCCAGCCAAAGGTGATATTGCTGGTTCTCTGATACTCAAAATTTCTGCTACTGGTTCTCCAAACTGTTCAAAATGTCCGCTACCGGTTCTCCAGAACCTGTTGGATTTCACCCTTGAATAGGGGCAAGTAAACTATAATTCTAATGAATTCTAACCTCCCTTTTACATTCTTAAAAATGACTGATGATTTCAAAAAGATTTGGTTCATTTGGATCACATCTTACAATATTTATTGTACATTATTAGAAATTAAAACTGAGGAATTTTAAAATACTTGTTTATTTAACTTTGCAAATTTCCCCTAGACCACACTTTGAAAAACACTGATTAAGTAATACTGTCTATCCAATAAATCTATCTAGACCCATGGGTATATTTGATGTATTTTAAAAAAATCAATTAATTTTAAATTTAATACTTATTAAGGTACAAGACCAACTACATGGGACATATGCCATACATCAGAAACAATTTAGAACCCATTAGCTCATATGAGGACAAATTATGCACTGTAAAGATCGCTTGGAGGTGGGAGATACTTCCAATGTAATCTATTAAAAATTAAAATTTTTATTAATTTTAAATGGGGTTTTAGCGTTTGGTAATTTTTTTAAATTTTCAGGCCAATTTGAATAAGTTTTTTAAATTCCGTTTTAATTGTATTTTGTATTGTTCATTTTATTCTGCCTGTACACCGCCCTGAGTCCTTCGGGAGAAGGGCGGTATAAAAATCAAATAAATAATAATAATAATAATAATATTGAATCCCTGCATGGATTTCCCCTATGAGTATGTAGGAGAGATGGGGAGGAAGCTAACCATCAGATTGCAAGAATACAAATAAGTGGTCAAATGAGGAGATCCGAACTCATTGGTATTCTCACACTGCAATGAACAAGGACACACATTCACTTTTGCAGTTACTAAGATCGTTGGATGAGCAGGCACAAAAACAGCCAGGGAAGTGATTGAAGCCTGGAAAACAGGCCTCTCATCACCAGCCTATCAAATACCTAGATGGCAAGGGCTGGGCAACACAAACAAACGACAGTTAACAATTTAAGCCAACCACACACCCAGAACAACATACATCTAAAAAGCCACATACAAAGGCATTATAAATACCACACACAGAACAGCACACACTCTGCTAGAGAAAAGTTATCTTAAGATGGGCCCCAGCACCAGTCTGAAAGCGAGGAAGACAAAACCCTCTGGTCCTGGTTACTGCCCAGATTAGATGCTGCAACATTATCCCAGGACACATATATTCGCCTTCATCTGTGAATACTTATTAAACGTGACTTCCTAGCTTAAAATTTTATCCAGAAAAATTGAAATGTTAAATTGAAATGTTTTCCCACAAAAAACCATTTTGCAATTCAGAGAAGGGCAAAAGTTCCAATTATTTTAGAACTTAACTTCAAGAGTTAATCAAATACTTACAATCAGTACAAATTAAATCAGCAAGATTTGTGTCAAACATAGAAGTGACCCAAACTTACTGAAATTAAATTTTGAAACAAAACAAAACCCACAGCTATACTTGGAAACAGCACGCCTAGAACTTGAAGCAAAAAAAAAAACATGCCAACTTATAAATTTCTCCAAGGGAAGGTTTATAATGGAAATGGCAACAAACTCTTAACTACAGTGGTGCCTTTTTATGCCAACATATAAATAATTTTAGCTTTTATAGTCACATCATAAATTAGATTCAGTGCAAGTAGAAACAGTAGAGTTCTAATTCAGTAAATAGAAAGACCAGGAGCACATGTTTGCATTTCTAAAAGACAGGCACTGACTTGATGGTGAGTCTGAAACGAAGTCTGTAAACAGGTTTGGGTTCTTTTTTTAAAGTAGTGTACTACAGGCAAGTCATGAATTTTTTAAGCTTATAAAAATAAGCATCTTTTACAAGTTATAGTGTCTGTTTCAAATCTTCTAAGAATCATTTAAGTAGGTTAGTAAAAAATGGCTCCATTCAACCCATTAGTTTCTCCATTGTGGGAAAAAATTACACACAAATCCACTCACAATCTCTGCGCATTCCAAAAGGAATATTTTAGTTTTGACTTTAGCAAGTGTTGCAAATGCTGCTTGAGTAACAAAGTTTGTACAAAGAAGTATAGGTGCTCAAAGATTTACACTTAGAATACAATACATGCCAGATTCTCTTCTCACAGAGTTGTAATAAGAAGGCAACTGAATCCAAGCAGGACGAAGGAATTCAAATTACCTATACATGCATATATTTTCTGTTTACTTAAAAGTACCTAATGGAAGGTACTGATCATTTAATCTTTATTCAATGTTTTTCAATCGTGGCAATCTTGTGTGGACTTCATGGCTGGCTGGGGAAATTCTGGGAGCTGAGGCCCACACATCTTGAAGTTGCCAAGGTTGAGAAAAAATGCCTCAATCAAAAGGGATTAAATATAGTATGTGGATTAGCTGATTTTAAAAAAAAGAAATAAAAGTCTGATGACTCTTCTTAAACCATAACTGTCTCTTAGTTTATGGGATTGTCTGTCATAACTTTGAGTGGTTGCTAAGTAATCAATTGTAAGTCTGGCCCATGGGTAAAGTATAATAGTAAAACAATAACATATAAAAAGTATCTTTAAAAAAATTAGAAGTAAGGTTCATAAAATTGATTCATTTAGCGCCATTACAACTTTTGAACAATGAACAAAGGTTGTAAGAGTAAGACTACCTTGTGAATTCATATGAATATGAATTTGTAGATGGACTTGAAAAAAGGTTTCAAGACAGAAAAGATGACATATATATTTTTTCATATTCAGCAAGCTGTACACCTCTTCACAAAGAGCTGTTTGACCAAACTAGTGTTCAAATAGCCAAATGGAAGAAACTGAGAAAAAATGAGAAAGACTTACCACCAGAAACAGGGGCATCCATAAAAACAGCTCCCATTTTTTCAGCTTCTTTAGCTAGTTCTTTTGAAACTTCCGGATCAATAGTACTGGAATCTATTAACAGAGAACCTTTCTTCACTTTCCTGAAGCAAATGAAGACAAAAAAACAAAACCGTGAGGTATACTCATAAGTATGTAAAATGCAGAGAATTAACATTACCTCTTTCATGTTGCTACAATTTGCTCCTAACTCCAGAAGAAATAACAATATCCAAGCCAACTTGTAAAACTTTTTCATGAGTAAGGTTTTTGATACTGATTTCATAAATTCACAATAAATTATCTGTGGCCTGCAAAAACATATACTAAAGTTATTTTCACAATTATTGACATTTTTTTCTTTGAGAGTAGTTGAAAAGGGCTTTATTTCCAGGGATGAAAATGCTGCACAGCTTCATAGAATTATTTATTTATTTAATTAATTAATCTGTCAGCCATCTGCTGGTGAGAGATTCTTCAGGCAGCCATTTTCAATCAGTTTCTCTCTCAGCTCCAATTTTCTCACAAAATTGTTATAGTGCATAGAGGCAGTCCTCAGATTATGAACACAGTTGAGTCCAAAGTTTCTATTGTTAAGTGATAGTTTTACAACTTTTCTTGCCACAGTTGTTAAAAGAATCACTGCAGTGGTTAAATTAGTAACATGGTTGTTAAGTGAATCTGGTTTCCTCATTTACTTTGCTTGTCAGAAAGTTGGAAAAGGTGACCAGAACATTGCAACCATCCTAAATATTTATCAACTGCCAAGCATCTAAATTTTGATCACATGACCATGGGAATGCTACCATAGATGGTAAGTGTGAAAAATGGTCATAAATCACTTTTTTCAGTGCCACTGTAACTTCAAACAATGACAAAATAAAATGGTTGTAAGTTGAGGACTATCTGTAAAATTAAGCATGACCTCTACATATGAACGCTCAGAGAAAAGGAGGATATAAATGTAATAGGAAACAATATAACACATCTAGATGTTAACTACAATCCCAAGAATCCCAACTAATTTAGTCATTAATCAGGTATGCTGGGACTTGTAAAAACATCAAGTTGCTCTAGAAAACTGTAACGATAATTAACTAAGTGCAATGAAACATGCACATTTCTCCATGATGATAGCTGGATACAAACACAACAACATATTTGCCTAGAGAAATTACTGAACTGCTACATTCATTTAATAACATTCAATAAAAATACAAGCAGAACATTAATATAAAGAGAAAAGGAGAATCTTACTTGAGAATTCCATTGGTACCTATGTAAACTTCTATTGCATTAGGATTAGATGGAAGCATTGTAATAATCCTATCTGCTTTATCTGCTACATCTGCTGGAGACTCACCCACCTTTAAAAGAATAAAAGGAAACAATGTTTTTGAAGAGAGATTTGAAAAGAAAAATGAGCGATTCAGAACAAAGAACTCTGAAAAGGTAAAAAAAAAAAAGACAAGACGCCTGAAATACAAGCAGACAGTTATACTTAAGTTTCACACAGGTTACATGGTAAAAAAACAACACTGACATAGATTTTGTTTCAATGAAGCTTCCCAAAAGGAATCAATTTATCTGAAAGTTTATTTAAAAAGAGAGCTATACTCAAAGAACATGTTTTAAGACTACTAAAGTTGGCAAGATAAAGTAATGACAAGTAATTTGTCATCAAGATTATTCTTAATTACAAAACTAACTGGACTGCTTCCAGTCAGGTTTCAGGTTTCATTATTGGTCAAAACAACACTGGTTGCACCTATTAATGATCTCTGGCGAGAATAGGATGGGAATAATGCATCCATTTTTGCTGTCCTTGACTTTTTTGCTTTCAAATACTGTGGTACCCTTTTTGATATCCTTATTGGGTTAACTACACAATTTGGGGCTGAGAGATGCAGTTTTGCACTGGTTCCCACTGGGATTTATAGAAGGGAGAGATCAAGCCAATGTCTACTCCTTTATGGTGTGCTACAGGGCTCTGTACTCTCTCCGCTCATTTTTAGTATTTACATGAAGCTGCTGGGTAAGATCAACCAATACCATGTGATGAAGTATTATGAATATGCTAACGATATCAACCTGGTGACCCAAGTATTGTGACTGCTGCACTGTCATGGTGCTTTGAGACTGTGGGGCCCTGAATAGTGACAAAAGATTTCAGCTGAACCCTGGTAAAATGGTGGCTATGTGAGCCTCAGAATCTGAGAGTTTAACATCTTTAGTCTTGGATGGGGTTGCATTGTCCCAGAAAGACCCTGTTTGCAACTTGGGAGCTCTCCTAGACTCACGATGAAGAACAGTAGCAGTCATGGCTAGAAGAGTCTTTGTGCAACTTTGTGTTGTGCCCTGTCCTGCAACATGAGACCCTGCACTCAGTTACTCATGCCCTGGTCATCTTTTGGACTACTGCAATGTGCTCTATACGAGGGTCCCCTTTGAAGAGTATTCAGAAGTTACAGCTGGCACAGAATGCAGCTGTGCAGACAGTTCTAGTGGTCGCTAAGGTGGACCATGTAACACTGCTATTGCACAAGCTGCACTAGTTGCTAGTATGCTTCTGGGTCCAGTTCAATGTTGGTTATTACCTCTAAGGCCTTTTATGGATCCAGGCTATCTGAGAAACCATTTCACCCACGCAGAGATAGGTCCATCCAACTTGCTTCAGCAGAAGGGGCATGCTACTGACCCTATCAGCTAAGGAAATTTGCTTGGTGGGTCGTAGAGCAAGGCCTTTGCTGCTCTGGCTCCTGTACTTTGGAACATCATGCCCCTCGAGGTGAGATTTGCCTCCATCCTCCTAGCCTTCTGAAAGAACCTGAAAACATGGCTCTGCCTATGGGCTTAGGGCTGTTGATCTCCCACTAACCCCAAGGTTAGTAGACAAGACCTCACATCCACCCTGTTTATACATTTGTTTCTATTTTATCCAAAGTTATGTTAACTTGCAATGTTCCATGTTTTAATGTTTTAATCTTTTATATTGCTATTTTTATGATATTGTAAACTGCCCAGATTTGCTCAATAGTGAGAAGGGTTGTATAAATGTAAGAATAAATAAATAATACTCTGATATAGATTCAAAGGTCTATTTCAAGGAACTTGTAATATGATTTTATCAAGTTAATCAAGTTTGTGTTGTGTTTTCTTATAGCATTCAAAGCAAGACATAAGGATATATACTATCTCCAATTAAAGATAAGAATGATAAAACTGTAACAGACTTGTAGATTTTTCATTGTTAGACCTATTAATCTATGATCATTCAATTTAATGATAATTCAAAGTGATGGTGGGCTTGAAAAAAGTGATTTATGAACCATCCTCAAAGTTACAGCAATGGTGAAATGATCGCAATGTGGGTACCTGGCACCAGCTCACATTTATGATGGTTGCACATCTTGTGGTCACATGACAAACTCAATTGGGGAATGGCTTTGCTTAACCATGTCATTCACTTAACAACAACATGCTTCACTAGATAACCAGTGATTCACTTAACAACATGGTAAAATGGTTATAAAATTGGATCAGATCACATGATAACTTACTTAATGACTATTATCACTTAGTGACTGAAACTTTGGTGTCAATTGATAGTAAGTAAAGGACTATCTATATCATCATACTTTACATTATTGTATTTTTATAGCTAAAACATTTTATGTTTAGTTTTTAATTCCATATTTTCATCCCAGCACATATCCAAAACAATTTTAAATAAGACTTAGTATAAATCATGTGGGTTAAATATTTAAAATTTATCAGCCCAAGAGTGCGGAATCTCTGGCTTCCAAATTATTTTGAAATGGGAAGCTCATAGAAACCGTCATATAAACCCTAAAATAAAAGTAAAGCAATTTAAGAAATAAATATTTCCCCTACACCAGTGGTTCCCAATGTGGGGCAATTTGATTTTTAATGGGGGCAATTTGAAAATGAGCTATTAACTGAATTTTTGAAAGCCCGCTAATCGTTCTTATATATTTGTGCTTACACAGCTGTGTTTCAATTACCTATTGTTGTCTTTGTTAAAGTGCATTTCCTAGGGCCTGGTTGAAAAGGATACCCCAGCTGGGGGGAGGAGAGGCCAACCGCCAGCCAATCAGATGTCTCTCTCTCTCTCTTTTCTGTGGGCTTTGCTATTGGGTGGTCGCAGGGAGAGCTGCTCTGTGGGGAAACAGACTGGATAGCTGCTGGGGAAAGCCCAGCAGTGAGGATACAGAACCAGGACCCAAGTTTAAGTAAGAAATTGTTAGATTTAGAGTTATTTTTAGTCTGTGTTTTCCCAGGCCGTGTTTTAAAAGACTTTTTCCTCTCAAAGCAATCTGGGGCTTGCCAGGCCTGTGTGATTCACCTCCACCTACTGAACTGCCAAAGCATTTCCTCACTAAGCTGCAGGTTCAAACCAAGTGGACAAGTAGTGGGGTCATAGGTTACAATTCATGACAATCTTATTATTCATAAATTAAGCTAAGAATATTTTTTAAATTTCCCTCTTTCTGCACCATCTTCTTTTAAGTTATTTCTTATCATGATGTTTGTGACTTTGTGATGAGACAGAAACTAAATACCCAAATTCAACCTACTTTGCAAGAAAACTGCCGTTATCGTTCCCATCTTCATATTTAGCTGAATGTGGCTTTAGTGTTGTAAATGATTTGCTACTAAAGAAAAGGAATTGACTGGATATCACTGAATGAGGAGACTTGAGAATGAAGCTGACTAAATTGGAGACTAATATAAGATCTCTCTGCAGCAGACATCAAGCACAAGGATCTCACTAACTTAAGTAGACTAAAGCTGCAATCCTACAACTTTTTCGGGGAGTAAGCCCCATTGAAGACAATGGTACTTACTTCTGAGTAAACATGCATAGGATTGCATTGTAAATATGATCTTGAGATGAGCTCAAATTGTATCTAACAAATTTGAATTTGTTAGGTACCTTTATTTTAATATGTAAAGTAGTTAATATGATCAAAGTATTACAGAAGAAGCTTTCATTAAAATTATTTTATATTTTTGCATTTTAGTTCTCTATTATATGTTTTGAAACTCTATTTGCTGTTTTTTCATATCCCTTCATACTATTATTTTTTAAGTTCGTCATTACTTCTACTGTCTTTTATTCTTTTATTTTTCTCTTTCATGGATGCCATGTTCTTTGGAACCTTGTTTAAACTAAGTTAATGATCTTTTAAGCTTCCACCGCATGAGTAGGAGTTTACTTTTTGAATAGTAAGAATTATATGTCACAAGGGAGGCATCAGGATTTTAGAGATGCTTAAGTGCATGGCCAAAAAAAGGTTGGAAACCACTACCTTACACAGAAACCATACACCATGTTTCCTTCATATATTTGATGCAGTACTGTAGCCAGAGATGGGCTACTGCCAGTTTGGACCAGTTTGGGCGAACCAATAGTTAAGACCTGTGGGTAGGTCCGCCCTTGCCCCCGCCCGCCCACCCTGGCACTATCCAGTGCTATATCACCATGTTTTTGAAGCCGCGCGCATGCAAAGAAGGCGGTGCATGCTCACATTTTTGGTGCTGGGCAAACCGGTTGTTACAGCCAGCAGCAGCCCACCCCTGACTGTAGCTGTAGCTTTCATAACATTCTACTGTTAATAGATACTCACCTGGTGGCTGGCTCTTTATGACTACAGAAAGAAATTGTCTATAGCTAAAGAACAAAATGAGGATTGCCAAGGCACACAAAAGTGTTTCATTTCATTTTTATCAATATGCTATTTAAGAAAGTGGATAAAAGCATAAATGGATTTTTTTGTGTGGTCTCTTTCCATCGTATCAATGACTTTTCTTGTATTTGGTGTTCTAAATAAAGGGTGGTTTTAAAAAAAAGTATTGCTGATCATGATAAGTAAATTAAGAAATTTCACAATCACTTTTCTTTCAAATTTCACAGTCACTTTTAAAAACTAAAATAGCAATGAAATGTTATTATACCTGGGTACCCAGCTCTTGAAATTCCTTACATGCTTCTGGAAATACATCACATGCGATAATGGGGTAACCATGTTTCACAAGGTTTTTTGCCATTGGATTTCCCATGTTTCCCAAACCAATAAATCCAACTGGAGTTTTGGAAGCCATTGCCCTAGAAGACACTAATTGAAATGCAAATGTTTCAGTAAAAAAAGTTTTCTAATCTTACATCAACCAGAATGCAAACTTCTTAATTTTCTTTTCTGCTAATTGCATATTTTAATTATCCTAAAAACAGCTTATACTTCAAGACGGATAAGAACATTGACAACAGCAGAAACATTCACTGTTTATTTTATTAAGTAATATATAGTAAAAATGAGGCATCAAAACTGAATTCATCAATACTGAATTTCACTGCGCTGCTCAAATATCTGCTTGGTATCTGTAATTCATCTACATGTAGATTCCCATGTACAATCCATCTGTACATGTACAGATTCCCCCATTAAAACTAATACAATTACACAATGATTTAAGACTTTATTAAAAATGCTTCAGACAATCACAGGGAACCAATCTAACATATATCTCTATGTTCTTAAGCAGTTGTGTAACTTCCTAGGATTACTCAGAACTCCAAAGCACCAGTTTTAATTGAATCCAAAGCATTTCATGGCTGTAACAGATTATGGAAAGGAGCTGACACAAAAGAGATGCAAGTTTGATACTACTATGATAAAATTTATGAATGAAAATTTGCCCTATTTTTACTTGAAATGGTTAGGGCAAAATAAGTGCTAAGCTTTTACACACTTTGATCTTTGCCTTTTTTTAATTATTAAAAATTGTACTATCAAAAATCACTATTCTCCTGCTGCAACTTACAAAGCCACAATAATCAGTGAAAATCCTAAGATGTTTTTGAGGTGCCTTATCTTTATGAATTCAAAATCAGTTTAGAATGTAGCATTCCTTTTAAATCTGATTTTTAGATTTTTTAGATTTTAGAGTCGGCAACGACTAGCACGTATGCACGAGGGGAACCTTTATCTTTATGAATTCAAAATCAGCTTAGAATATAGCATTCCTTTTAAATCTGATATTTTTTTAAAAAATAAAAATAATCTCAAATGGAACAACTTGTTTAAGCTATTGCTTCTTCATTTTAATGGAGAGCCACTTTGATCTTGTAGTTAAGACCAGGCTAAAAACCGGGAGTTCATGAGTTCAAATCCAAGCTTAGCCATGAAAGCCACCTGGGTGATGTTACCCCAGTCAGTCTGTCAGCCCAAGTCATCTCAGAGTTGTTGTTTTGGGAAAAATAGGAGGAAGGAGTGTTATATATGTTAGCCATCTTGAGTTGTTTATAAAAATAATAAAGATGGGATATAAATGAATACATTAAATAAAAAGATAATTTAGGAGTCTAAAGGGTCACTGTCTATCTTGGTTTAACAAAATTTCAGATTTACCCATTTATCTATTATTTTTGCTTACAAAGCAAGGAGCATATACTCAAAGGAAATTTAGAAAATTAACTTTCCTAAAAAGGAAAGTTAATAAAGATTCAGATTCCTTCGTTTCCTGTCTACAGATTCAGCCAGCTGCCAACAGCTGTAATTCAAAGCAGTAACAGCTGTCTGCCAGAAACTGGGATGACTGCAAACTCTTATCACATGGTAAATTTCCTGGATCTGAAGATGATATTTAGGAAACATAATGGAAAAGCCTTACCATATTGTGTTTTGATCCCTTTGATATATAGTCTGAAAATTATCCTACAGGTATTACCTGACTATTTAAGCATAGGTTCATGAGAAGAGACACTTGGATGTGAACAAAAGAAGAAACCTAACATAATCCCATCTGTACTTTGGTGTTAGTGTGTGTCTGTGTATCAAGAAATGGCAGGCCTATGAGTTGAGAAGCACATAGGATTTTGGAATCCAACTTGTACCTTCTTTGGGGGAAGCCAAGACTTAGACAGGAAAAAAAGTTTTCATTGTCACATGCCCTACCTCAACAATCAATTGTTCCTTTAGCAACATTATAGGAAACTCATGAAAGGAATATAAAATAGTATGAAAAAGATATGAGATATTGTAATAAGAAGTTTATTATATTAGGCATTCTTGCTCCTTTAACAATCATTCATTTCTTGTATCAGTCCACATTTGCCCCTCTTAAAATTTATCCAATTTTTTACTTTTAGTAAACATTCTACAAGATAAACAAATTCATATACTTCCTATAGTTTTTCACCATTAATGAACTTTTGCACAACTGGGACCAGAATTTTGATTGCTAAGCAATATAGTTGTTCAGTGTGTCACACCCAATTTTAGGACCTCATTTGCCATGGTTGTTAATACAATAAATATATATTGGCAACTAATTATGTATTTATTAAAGTTGCAGCATCCCAGAAAATCACTATAGTTGCTAAATGAATCATGTAATCATTAAGCAAATCCAGCTTCCTTTGTTGATTTTGTTTGATGGGAAGACAAATGGAAAAGTTGCAAATGGTGATCATATGACCCCAGGACACTGCAACTGTCCATAAATACATACCCAGTTGCCAAGTAACCACATTTTGATCATGTGACCATAGGAGTGTACAATGGTTATTAAATGCAAAGATTGGTTATAAGTCATTTTTTTCAGTGCTCCTGTAATTTAAAACAGTTCTATACCAATAGTTGAAAGTCAAGAGTTACATCTGGTCTACAGGATCATACTACTTTCATCCTTACCCTATCTCACACCAATGTATCTATGTCTCTTTCCTTTATTCATTCATGCTGTATAAAATAGTTGAAAAAAATGATCTGCAACCAGTCTCACACTTATAGCCACAGCAGCATCCCCATGGCCACATGACTGTGATTCAGATAAATAATGTATTTATTACAGTTTTAGCATCCCAGAGTCATGTGATTGCCATTTGTGAATTTCCCAGCCAGCTTCCAACAACCAATGGTGAAAGCCAAGTTCTCTTAGCGATCACTTCATAACCATGGCAAAAAAGATAGTAACATCAGGTGGGATTCAGTTAATAACCGCCCTGTTTAGCAATGCTTAAGTCAAGAACTACCTGTAAAAAAGATCCATCCTAATACTGTATATGAAAAAAGAGTACATTTGGTCCTGTAGTGCAATAACAATGTGTTTTTTTATATGGATATCAGAGAGTTTGGACAGTTTTCACTGCTACTTTTTCTGGCAAACATAAATATTTTTAAAAGATGAATAATACTAGGAACCAGAATCAATAAAGTTTACTGAAAAGGTATTTACTGTGCTATTCCTGCTCAGCAGCTAATCTAAATAAAAATACTGTAGACATGGCAGCGACAGAGCATTTAGGAAATATTCCTCAACAAATTGGTTGCATCTGATGTTTTTATAGAAACTATGATTTTAAGCTTTTTGTCAACATAGATATATCTGCTTTTTACATAGGATTGTTAATGCCATAAGTAATGCAAATAAAAAAGTTTCATCCTGATAAATTAAGCCACTGAAATGAAAAATTCTTTATGTAAACTCGGAGTTCCTTGAGGATAAAAGATTGTTCATTCAGTTCTGACATTAAAATAAATACCATGAGTGAAGCCATGCTCAGAGGTACCACCCCGTTCATTTCTAAGTTTGGTATCTAAGGTACTATTTTTAATGGATCCAAATGATCTTACAGTGATCTTACAGTGGTAGGCAAAATGGAGATTTTGAATATATCCTTTAAGTCTGCAGTCAGGTCCCAATCCAGAAACATATACACAGTATGAATAAAAACCAGTCTGCATGAGTGGGTACACTTGTACTAATTTACCCAGCAGATGGTTTGAGTTATTAAACAGCAGCTGTACTGTGCAATGTCTCAAACTATGTGTGCTGTTTCCAGGGTCTGGATTTCTAGTAACAGAAAATATACATGCAATAACTTTCTCAGTAGAATGGGAAAAAATGTAGGGACAGATTCAAAAGATTAACCATCTTTTTAAACAAACAGATAAATATGAATTGTTTTCTATCAAAAGGGATCTTAGTACAACAAAAAGTCAATATGCCTAATGACAATTATGTATTAAGCCAATTACTTTATTGGCTTATATTAACATATAACGGGTCTGGATGGGGAGAAACAGACTCAGGCTCAATCCCTCCAAGACGGAGTGGCTGTGGATGCCGGCACAGTGGATGCCGGCACAGCGGATGCAGCTGACTGTTGGGGGCGAGTTAGTGGCCCCAAAGGAGGTGGTTCGCAACTTGGGTGTCCTCCTGGATGGACGGCTGTCCTTTGATGAACATCTGGCGGCCGTCTCCAGGAGGGCTTTTTACCAAGTTCGCTTGGTCCGCCAGTTGCGTCCCTTCCTTGACGGGGATGCCTTATGCACGGTCACTCACGCTCTGGTTACATCTAGCTTGGATTACTGCAATGCTCTCTACATGGGGCTGCCCTTGAGGTGCACCCGGAGGCTACAGTTAGTCCAGAATGCGGCTGCGCGAGTGGTAACGGGAGCCGCTCGTGGCTCCCACGTAACACCACTACTCCGTAGCCTGCACTGGCTTCCTGTGGTTTTCCGGGTGCGCTTCAAGATTTTGGTTACCACCTTTAAAGTGCTCCATGGCTTAGGACCCGGGTACTTACGAGACCGCCTGCTGTTACCTTATGCCTCCCACCGACCCATACGCTCTCACAGAGAGGGTCTCCTCAGGGTGCCGTCCGCCAAACAGTGTCGGCTGGCGGCCCCCAGGAGCAGGGCCTTCTCTGTGGGGGCACCGACGCTCTGGAACGAACTTCCCCCTGCCTTACGTCAAGTGCCTGATCTTCGGACCTTCCGTCGTGAGCTCAAAACACATCTATTTATTCAAGCGGGACTGGCATAATAGTGTCAAATTTTAATTTGGGGTTTTATTAATATTTTTAAAATTTTTAAACTAAATTTTAACCGGGTTTTATTATTTATATGTCTATTTTAAATATTTGGCCTATTTAATAAGTTTTTTAGATTAATGTTTTACTTTTTATATTTATGTGTTTTTTATATGGCTGTACACCGCCCTGAGTCCCTAGGGAGATAGGGCGGTATAAAAGTATGAATGAATAAATAAATAAATAAATAAATAAAACATTAAAGAAATAACATATTAATTACAGTTGTTCAGAGTTACTTGGATAGATGAATGACATATAAATTGAATAAATAAATATATTAAATAGAATAGTTAATATTCTATATTAAGGACTAGAAAGTGGGACACTAAATTCAATTCTCACCTTAGCCATGAAAGCCAACTGGGTGACCTTGGGCCAATCATTCTGTCTTAGCCCAACTCATCTCACAGGATTATTGTGGAGGAAATATCAAGGGGGGGAGTGTTGGATATGTTTGCGACCTTGGGTTCTTTGTGGAATATAAATAAATAAGAATCGCCTTTTCAATAATTTTCAAACAAGAAAATTGATTAGTTTATTGCTATATATGGAAATGATATATTATGGCAATAGTCTTCAAAACTGATGATTACAGGATTATTTAACAATAGAAAAAAGTAACAAAGTACCCAGCAAAGAGCTGAATGAACTCTGAAACAAAATGTTGCAATATTTCCAGAATCTTAGCACTATTCCTTTTTTTTTTCTTACTCAGAGGAAAGTCTGATGTTCTTACTGAGACCAATTATATCTGGGATTGCAATATATGGAGCCATAATAATTTTATTAATTTATTATTATTAATAGAAAGAGCGCTATAGTACTTTGCAGTCTTCTCTAAGCAGTTTAGAGTCAGAATATTTCCACCAACTATCTGGGTTCTCATTTTACCATCCTCGGAAGGATGGAAGGCTGAATCAACCTTGAGTCAGTCAGGATCAAACTCCTGACAGCAGGCAGTGTTAGCTGCAATACTACATTCACTGTGCCATCTGGTCTATACATCTAAGTGCTATTGCTATAAAAGGTATGAGTAGCTTAAGGCAGATAAGATATTAAAATTTACCTTAAGTAATCCAATAATTATGTAGAGTTCTTTTTTCCTCAGCTGTAGGCTGCACTAAACTATGCTATATAATACCTTGAAAAATAAATTGATGCATTTGGACAATTTAAAGAAAAAAAAGAAAAGAAAACTTGCTTATATAGCAGCTTTGCAATGTTTCTTGTAAATTTCCAGATAATCCTTACAAAAATATGTACTTATTCCTTGCATTCTTAATTTTTGCAAGCAGATGATGTATGTCCCCCAAAACAACATGTATTTGAAATGTCATATACTCTAAAAAGTTATATGGAAAACAAATTTATTTTATTGTGACCAAATAAAGCCAATTGTTTTAGTTTTAAAAGACTTAAATTCATTTCAGGGAAAGTATTTTTTAAAAAAATGGTTAAACTCTCTCATTCCCATATTTGTGCGCTTTTTAAAAACCCTTTCTTTTCTCTCCTGCAGCTAAGGCACTGCAAGGGGAAAAAGTGAGTCAAATATTTTTTGTATTAACTACCACTTTTACATGTAATTATAAACTATTAATATAACCCATTACATTACATAAAAGCTCCAAATAAATGTTATTGTGAAACTGACAGGGAGTAATATCCCTTATTTTTACAATTTATCATCCATTTCATTGTAAAAAAGCAATCCCCAAAGCACAGAACAATACAAACCAATCCAGTGTGAACATGCTGCAATAGTTCCAAAGGGAAAAGAATAGAAGGTGTCTCAGCAATGATTTACTCAAAATTCCAGGTGAATTGAATGTCTTAAGCAAGTTCCAAGCTGGCAAGGATAACAACAACCATAACTGAATAGGGAAGGTATTCCACTCTTACAGCTGTAATTTATTCTTAAGATTGCCAGTAACATTCTTTTACTAAAGCCAGGTTAATGCTAAACAGGAACAAGAGAAAAAGGTACACCTTGCTAGACAACATTTTACTTTCATTGAAAGCTAAAACTTCTTAAAAACATCCTTCAAAACAGGGCAGCTGCTTAATTCACACAGGAATTACCTTACCATTTTGTTGAGATTTAGCCTCAGTTCATTGACACTCATCAAGCCAGCACTTAAGCAGATAGAAGTGTTGTGATTTGATATAAAAAAGCAGCCCAGAAATGATACTTTAAAGGATGTTTTTCTCACATAATGGCTTTTTGTTGATATTATTGAGACCTTATTTGCAGATTTGAATATCAGACAACACCCAATATTTTTGCAGGTATGTCCATGTTTGGAAGTTTGGGCATGGGGGGAGGGACATGGGAGCAAAATATGCTACATATGATACCATGACATATGGTATCATTGTCCAATGACATTATGAGGCATGTGATATCATTTTACCTTTCTTACTGAAAGTAAATGATTGGGACTTCCCCTTCCAAACTGAATCTGAGTTAAAAACAAAAAATCCTGGATATATATCTCTTGTTCCTAGGAAATAAAAACATTATAAGTTGAAAACATAACTTATAAGTTATAAATAACAATTCATTTTTGTATTGGCTGCCTTGTATTGCTTGGGTCAATAGCCAACCCAGTAACTTAGAAATGAAGCTTACAGCATAAACTGTCAAAATTTATCATTTTTTACTTTTTAAGTTTCAATTTTGTTCTCAATGATACTTATGAATTTGGTCCTTGGAACTTGAGTTTCCTAACTTGAAACTTATAGTTTCTGATTGTTGTTATTTCCAGGTTATTGATTTAATTTGATTTCATATTTGCATTGTCACAGTTTTGGCCTTCACAGATATGTGAGAAATTGGGTCAAAGCATTTATTATCCACTGACTTTTCCATTCATGGATGTTTTCTTGGCCTTTTGTTTTTTTTTAAGAAAACTGTATCTGATGAAAGGCCTGGTTAAGCTGACATTACAAATATGAAAAAAAACACCACAAAAAGGGGAATCATTGTACTGTATTGGTAAGGTTGCATTGTAATATAAATTCCCTTACAAAGTCGTTCATTTATTTTCCCAGAAATTGTAGGATATTAAAATTAGAACAAAAGAATTAACTATTAACTGCACACTTTTTCCACATTGTAACATATCTGTGCCCCAAATGTTAAATATTTATATCTAAAATATTTTAAAATACCTTTCAGTATGAAAGGTTAAAACAAATCTATAAAAAGGACATTTAAAATAAACTTATAACCACTACTTAGGCTTTCTAAAATTTAGGCTGAGATCATACCACAAAAATGACCTGCAGGGATCCCATAGGATTGCTGCTTCTGTACTAGCTTCCCTGCTGTATGGCAGCTTCCCTACTCGGGCTCCTGGACCTCACCATGGGCTGGCTGTAGAGTTCTCCAGGCTTATAGTTCTGGGGAATTTCAACTTGCCATCCCTGAGAACGGGTTGGCTATAGCTTGGCATTTCAGGGAAACTGTGACTTCCATGTGCCATCCCAGGTTATCTAGGACCCAACTAGGAATAGTGGTCACGCACCCAATTTGGTGTTTTTGTTAAAGCAGTATCTATGTGACCTGGAATTGATTGACATGTCTTTGATACCCCTGTCATGGTCAGATCATAGTCTGGTGGCAACTAGTTTGTCTAGAACTATAAACCACTTCCCCCAGGGAGGCAGGGCCTGTTAGCTTGGTCACCCGCATTGACTAATGGACCCGGACAAGTTTCAGAAGGAATAGAGATTGTATCTGCTTGGAATAGGAAAATCACTGAAGCTCTGCATAGACTTGAACCCATGCAACATCTCTTAACCCATAGACCTTTTTGTCCTATGTATTATACAGAGGAATTTAGAGAGATAAAACAAATGAAAAGACGTCTAGAGCACTGCTGGAGGAAGACAAGGGACAAGATCTGTTATTAAGATCTTGTGGCAGTTGGGTGGTGTGTACAAGTATTTCTGTGGACTAATTGTATCTGCAGATAATCAGCCAGTGACTCTGTTTAATGTGAGCCATCTCCTTTTGGGGAAGGAGGAGACAGAGGTCTACCTGAAGGGTCTTGCTACGAAATTTGCTGATTTTCTAAAAGACAAAATCACTCAGCTTCATTCCCAGTTACATACTAACATAGTTGGTAGTCTGATGGAGGCACCCAGGGCAGATTCCTATCCAGTTATCTGGAATAGTTTGACCCTGCTACTCCTGAGGACTTGGTCAGAGTCCTAGGGAGCATGAGCTCAAACACCTGTATTTTATTTCCATTAGAGAAGGAAAGCCTTGAGTCAAAAAGAAATGAATCCAAACTTTTCTATCACGTTTACCTGATATATTGTTTGTTTTAAATATAAATTTTGCAGAGTTAAGGAAGGGTGAATTTCATTCACAAGCTATGTCTTTTGCTAGATTTGATGTTCCCTAGATTTGATGCTAGATTTGGTATTAAAGCTATATCACAAATTTAGGTTTGAAAAAGAATAACTACTCATTGTTTCAATAATAATGTTTAGTATTCAAACATATCAATTAAATTTGGGGAGATACATTTATATACATATAAATGTTAAATGGTCTGGAAGATGTTAAACTCCAAATTAGATTATCTAGTCAGCATGTCCTGTGTTGAAAAAAAGTATGGAACCATAATATAACAGCAGCTGGAAAACCTCTTGTAATATATTCTTACTTGAACTGTTTAAGAGGATTGAACTAGGACATAAGCAGTGCACAGTACTTGCTTCCCAATCCAAATATTAAGCTGTTTTGTAACTGATACCATGAAGTCTTAGATAACTCTTATTTGAGACTATGGCTGATCAGTCCACTATGCTAAGACTCAATAACAAACTATGATTTATTGACTATACCAAAAATTGTTATGTCCACCCGTTGTTAGACATACTAGTTCTTGGAGAACAAAGTAAGCAAGCAACGAAATCATTGTCTCCTCCATTCTGGTGGAATGAAATATGGAAAAAAGGTGAGAAGGGCAGTTTTCAGTGACTCTGCACTCTGCACCAATAACTGCTTTTTGGGACTGGAATACCTTTCTGAGATATGACAAGGAAGGGCCAGTCATGGACACTGATCATTGTCAATATTATGAATTGTTTTCAGTCAATGGAATGATCCCTATTGGATATCATTATAGACTATAATTTATAAAGCTGCATCTTTGTTGGTAAATAATGAGCCTGTTACTCAAAACAGTGATGTACTTTTAGTGCTACTTTTTCTATGATACATAAATGGCAATATTTTCTCAGGGTTAATAACATTTTGCCCTAGGGTAGTATGATTTTATATATTTCCTCTAAGGCATTAACACTAACTTGCTTAACAACATTCCTTTGAAAGGAATGAAAGTGTACTAAGAAATGAAAGTATACTAAGCACTGATTGCATTTGAGCTATTGCAAAATATTATACAAGATAGTAGTCCAAAGGTTTAAAAACTTGATTGATAAGGTTATGGTTTTTCAAATACCGTATATGAATCTTCAGAATTACTATGCCTTATTTCAATATCAATGTTCATAAAATTACAAGTGCATGTTTGTAAAAATGAGTTTGGAAAATGAACCATCAAATATACTAAAATCAGCATCTTTCCTTGTGTGTTTTTATGAGTGCTTTTGTGCAAATACAGGGTTGTTAAGATAGAATTTGTTATAGAAAATGTATCAACACAGAACTTAAAATATGAATTCCCAGAAAAATAAAAAGCAGTTCAAAAAAAAGATAGTTTGTCAAAAAATGTAATTTCTTATGTGTATTGTATATTACACTTACTCTACATACTGTTTAAGATTTCTATATAATTTCCTGAAACATGTTATTAACCTATTATTTTTGTTTTCATACTAGACAACCTGTGTTCAATTAAGTTGTTTCAGAGGTATTTCCAAAACAAAACAAAACAGAATAATCATGGATGGGCAAAAAAACCAGTGGGAGAGTGAGCAACTTCCCCTCCCACCCTCCCTTTCTATGTAACATTTTACATGAGATCCTAGGTGAGACGATCTATCAATTTGCAGTGAGATATCATCAATATGCAGATGTCATCCAGTTTTATATCTTTCTTTAGTTCTGGATGCAGTTGCATTACCCCAGACTGGCCATAGCAGAATCTATCTTCGTAGACTCATGGTTCTTGCTTGAAGAGCAGGTGGCAGCCATAGTAAGACCTTTTGCACACCTCTAGTTGTGCTCATTCCTGGAATGGAAGGAACGCTCAAGCTGTGTCATGCCCTTGTAATCTCTCATTTAGACTATTGCAACGTGCACTACATGGAGTTACCTCTGAAGAGCATTCTCTGAAGAGCATTCTGAAACTTCAACTGGTGCAGAATGCAGCTGTATGGATAGTAAATAGTGCTATCGTAGATATAAGGCATTTGTAACACCGGTACTTTGTGAACTGCATTGATTGCCAGCATGTTTCCAAGTGCAATTCTGGGTATTGGTTGTCACCTATATGGCTTGGAACTAGGTTATATGAAGTACTGTAGAAAGTTGGCACCCATCCCTCTCCTAGAATGAAATATTTTGAGCAATATTAAAAAAGGCAGAATATTATATTTTTCAAAGGGAGAAATTGAGAAACATGTTTTCTCTTTTTCAAGATAAACCTGGGGGCTCTATAATAACTCTTAAAATATGGCCATGTTAAAAAGCTTCAATTGTATTACTATTACCATCTGGCAGATCGTACAGGATAATAAAACAAGGACAAATAGACTGAAAAACAGTCTAGGGCAATAACCATATTGAATTATACGGAATAGTGCAATATCAGGTTTTCAATTTCAATTATATAGAATGTAAAGGAGGTATGTGTTTTTATTTTTATAGTTATAATGTACACTGAAGATGGCATTTAATTTCGTTGTACCATCCTTAATGACAATAAACTAAACTAAAGAACTAAAGTCAGATAATGGCCAGTTTCAATCCAAACTGTATAATGGAACCATCATCATCGTTGTATCACTAAAATACAAAATATTTCAAATACCCGCTAGGGATACTGGAAAAAAATGCGAGTAAACTATTTCCCCCCTCAGTTTAATAGTTAACCTTTATTAACCAGGGTATTATGGTTTTTAAATGGTGTTTTTTTTTAAACAACACTTCGTTACTTCGTTTCAAAACACAAGATTTTTAATTAACCCCCTTCACGCAACTCTGGACTTTCTTGTCCACAAATAATAATAAAAAAATCTGAATTGTTCAGGTAGGAATGAGCGTTTAAGGAATACTTGATATATATTTTTTTCTAAACAGGGTGTGTCTATTTGGTGTTTTGCTTTATTACTCATACAATTATAGTCAGATATTCCGAAGCTTCTTCGGGGCTTCGTGATCGCTGGGTAGGTTCGTCATAGCAGGGACTACAGATCTTGCCTAAGGAATCCGAAGGCTCAATTCCGAGAAATACGCAACGAGCAGATTCTATTTCGATTCGACACATCAGAAACGTCAAAGTCGGAATGCCCAGATAGGCGGAGTCACTGCGGGACTTTTACGCGCATTGAATCTGCGGAGAAGAGGCGGGCTGGGGGGGCGGAAGTGACTCGTGTAGGCCGGTCTGTGAGATCTAATGGCGGTTGTGGGGTGGTGCAGGTACTGAACTCTCCGACGTCTTCCTGGGTAAGAGGCCTCTTCCGTCTCTTTCTTAAACCTGCGTTGATCGGAAGGTAGGTGGTAGAGGTTTGATGGTACTATGTGGGCTGTGTTGATCGAGTGTGGGTAATATGCTAGCGCTCTCACCGTAGTGGAGAGAAGCAAGGTGGAAGGGCGTGAATGTAAACACTCGGGCCGCGGTGGGGATTTAGAGGCGAAACTTAGGTTTTGAGACGGGAACAGACAGTACGCGTGTAGGTAGCCTTGGGTGGGCGGGCAGGGGGGGAAGGTCGTGAGGTTGGAGGGGAAACCGGATCCCCAACCAAACTTGGGGAAAGGTGGGCGGGTGATTAGGCTAATCTGGACTGGTGAGCAATTACGTAAACTGCGTAACTTGGAAGTTTTGAAGCGGAGCGCTGGGTTGGAGAGGTTAAATCGGAGAAAGGTCACGTACAGTAGAAAGCAAAGGATTTGTAGATTTTTGGATTAATCAGCATGGGAGTTTAGGCCGCGTGGAGTGGCGACAGGACTTCGGTAAGTAGGCGCCCTAGACTCTTGCTTGGAATCGCGTCAGATTCCGTTCCTGACAGCGAGACGATTTGTATTTGGGCTGCATTGGGCAAGAATCGGTCAAACCCGATCGCCATTCCGTCTTTAATCATAGCATGGTTTATTTGTTTGGGCTTTTGTATTATGTGACCACTGCTGAGTTTACTTGAGACTGGGAGAAAGGGCAAAGTGGATTAATTAAGCGATTCTTCCCACTTGTTTGTAGCAACCAATGACAAAACTAGTGCAGAGTAATTATATCTTGACTGCACTTCAGCTTCGCCTTTTAAACCTGCTAATTGTATATAATACCCTAAAGACCAAGGTTTTATTCTTCTCTGCAGTCTGTTTTGGCAAGAAGCTGGTGGCAAAATCCACATAAACCTTCAGTTGTAAACAACAGATAAAAGATAATCACAGCAAACAAGAATCACCTGATTTGTAAATGATTATTGCATGGAAATCAATTATTTCTTATTGGTATCAGTTTTCATATAGTTATTAACTGTAATAAATGTAAAAATATATCCAGTTTTTAAATTTTCAACAAGACTGGAATTTTTCTCTTCAATATTGCAGTTTTCAGTGGAAAACAAAACTTTGTGTTATATTAGTACATTATTTTCTTTTTTTCTTATGTAAGTGTGTTTTTATATGCTATATAGATTCCAGTAGGATTGAGCATGTGTATATATACATTTCATAAATAATTCAAAGTTCTAGTTACTGGAGTGATAGTATGGGAAACCATTGTTTCTGGATATAGAATGTATAAAAAGTATTTTCTATTGCTGATCATGCTGCATTTTTTAAAGGCCATGGCTGTAATAAACCATAAATCTTAATAGATAGGTAGAATTGTAATTTATGTGCAACAGTTTTATAGATAAGGACTTGCTAATCACCAAGTCTTTGTGAGTACAGCCTATTAAAAACATTTATCAAGGAATATGCTCTTGAATTCATCCTTACTAGCCTTCTTGAATGACTTTTATTATTTTAGTTTATTAGTTTTATCCTTTTTTTTTCTTGATGTAGTTTCTAACAAAATGTTGATTGCAATCCTTTATTATTTTCTAAGTTACTTTTGGATTTCTAAATACAAGAGGCATTATTTTATATGAAAATGCTAAAGGCTATTTCTGCTTAATTTATTATGAGTAAAGAATATAAGATTAGAAGTTACATAAGGCAGAGTTTGGTCAAACATCAGAGTTCTCCGTAGATGACCACTTCAGTTATATTGTATATTGTACATATTGTAATGGATTTTCTGAATATGGATGAATAGAATTACAAATTCTGTTACTGAACAATAGACCAAAATACATAGTGTTAGAAACTTATTATCTCCTAATAAAATTTATGATGGTGATTTTAATATGGAAAAAATCAGAAAATCTATAGAAAAAGGAGCTGCTTAATTATGTCTTTTATTTGTCTGATTAAAGGAAGATAGAATAATGCAAAGTATTGATGAATAAATGCAAGACAGCTAGTCATAGAGTTTAAGGGGAGAGATAAATAACTTTTTAGAAATAAATTTTAAACTAACAACATAATAGCAGCAACACAGAATATATAGCTTTAGAAATAACATGTCTCAATATCCAGTATTCAGATACTATGAACTCAAGCCATTTATAATTTTGCAATTCTAAATCTTATCTGGAAATAACCTCTTAATGTACTTGTTTCTGAATTATAAGATTATATTGGTAAACCTCTAAACCAGCATCATATTAGACCCTGAAATAGAAACATAGCCCTTATTTGAGGGATATTTTAACCCATTACATTTCTAATTTAATTTGCAACTTTTGCATGGTTGCCAAAGTCATCTTGAGGCAGAATGCCAAGACAGCGCTCTAAAGAATAAAATACAGTATGTTTCCTGCTGAAGCCTATTGTTAGCCTCTTGTTCCAGTCTAAAGGTAATAGAAGACCTTGCAAAATTAATTACATTGCAGAATTACTTTCTATTAGGCACTTAGGTTAGAGAGTTATTTGAAGAGAAGAAAGTAGTTGAAGCATATGAGAACATAGAAACAAAAATAGATACTGGTTTTGTTAAATACTTTAAAGTGTTATAATAAAAGAGCCTCTTGATAAAAGGAAAGTAAGAAACCTACTTAGTTTATTTTTCCTTCATTAAGCTCTGATGAGTATTTTGGAACTCTTTATTAAACAGAATTGGAAGGTAAGAGTTCATTATATCGTCCTTTAGAATATGTGAATTATTTTTTTCATTTGATATGTAAGAGAAAATAAGATAATTGTAATTAATGGACCAGAATGCAAAGCCAGTGGTTTAATGCTAAGGTTAATATGCAGAAATATAATCTAAAAAGCCAGTCATAATAGCAATAATCATTAAGAGAACAACATTGGTGAGGTATTTTGATATTTTAATTTTTATGTCATATCCTTAAAACTATTTGTTCAATGCCATGATTGCAAAAATAATAAAAGTTAGCAGAAAACAAAGTTAAAAGATTAGCAACAATATATTTTAATTAAATTGAATGTTGTATTTATCAATATTAGTGGAAGACCAATTTCTTATTTAATTGAGGCATTGGCTTATTTAACACGCATAAAAAGCGGAGTGTCATTGTAAACATATGATGGCTTGTATCACATTGGAAAATATATTGCCAAGCAAATTTTCAATTTAGCTGAATCTTCTTTCAGGAACACTGGCATTTGATGTGCTGCATGGGTCTAATCCCAGGAACTATAATACCAGGAATAAGTAGATTAAGACCAGACTTTGAGTGCTTTTCAGTGCAGAACTGTTGCTGCTGGGTAAGCTTAGAAAGCAAGTTATCATAGTGTGAAATGATCTGAAAGACAAAAAAGAGTGATTTACTGAGAAGCTTGGATTTATAAAATGCAAAGTATGGGGGCAAAACAGCAATGAGATATTTTCGTGGAAACATATTTGAGTGGTTACAATGGGTATGGATAAATTAGATACCTGGCAATAGAAATGTGCATTCATGCTCATATTATGGAATTTACAGCAATTGGGTATATTGTGGATGTGTAAAGATCTGGATTTAATTTGGATTCCTGAATGCTCAGTCCATGGAGGAAGCACATCTTGTTTAAGGAATGACTGGCATATGCTATGTCATGCCCATGTGCACCTTGTCTCTTTCGTTGCACAGATCTAATATTTAATAGTACTAGTTTGTTAGGATTTCTTTTACATGTAAAGTATGTTTAATATGGCTATTGCATATTTTTAAAAAATGGGTTTGATTTAGTTCATATTTGGGATGTACCAAAAGTCTTGCTCTGAGACCAATTACAATACGTATTATTTATGTTTCCAGAGAAAATGCTACTGTGCAAAGCAATGTTTAAAGGTCATACATCAAATGAATAAGAAAGCATTTAGAAGAAAAACAGTAGCCAATCGGATAATTTATTGTAAATTTATATAATTGACTATAGGACATGCTTGTAGGTACATCCTCTATATTGGTGAATATGTCTTGGATACAAGAAAAACTTTAAGCTTGGGAGCTGAAGAAACATTATTGTAAGTTATGAATAGGTTGGTGGATATGTGTTTCAGTGCAACAGTTCAAAACTGTTTGCAGAGCTGAGCAGTTGGAGATGAAGACAAAGTAATAAATATTATGCAATGTGTTAATGTGTTGTTAGTAATGTGGAAAGTTGATCCATGCAATTATCCTGTGGTTTCTAAGATGTGTACCGTACCTTAGAATGGCTTGGTGTGGTCTGGAGAAAAACATTACAGAACATTACGGAATTTCTCAAAATGTATATCTGGAAATAATGTGCACATAATTTTATTGGAAGTTATTAGTGCCCTTTAAACAGCTGAGATACTAGTAACTCCAGTATTTCAAAAATGCAGGCAAGAATATTCTGACCATGAAAGTATTGGTGCCAGAACAATAATACAATTGAAACTATTTTGTCTGAGCTTTCCAGACCTTATCAATAGAAGAGATTGCTATGGTATATCTGAAATTTTCTGAACTTTTGTAACTATTTTTGATAGTTGGGTGTCACATTAGAAATGAGGTAAAAGGTTTCCTGTCAACATCTTTTATATAGCTCAATCAAGTAAAAGTCTTTAATTTGTTAACTGATAATTACTTTAAATCAGTGGTAGTCAACCTGGTCCCTACCACCCACTAGTGGGCGTTCCAGCTTTCATGGTGGGCGGTAGGGGTGTCTGATACTGAAGCACTTTCCTTTTTTTTAAATGACTTTTTAAAAAATTTTCATAGCATTATTTAAAACATTTTCATTAGATTTTCATAAAATTCCCTTTGACAGTTTAAATTTCTGAAAATATACTATTTGTATCGTCCTCACTAAGTTTAGTTCACGTATGTAAGTGAAACTAAATGGCACTATAGTGCGACCACAAACTAAAGAGCCTCGTCCCAGAATAGTTTGCTCATCTTCCCCCACACCACCCAGCTGTAACAGACAAGCAGAGCTGGTAGCCGGCGTGCCCCCAAACCCAATCCATGATGCACGATGCGCAGACGATGATACACGACACATTACTGTGGAACTGGAGGGCAGTTAGAAAATTTTACTACTAACAGAGATACAAAAGTGGGCGGTAGGTATAAAAAGGTTGACTACTCCTGCTTTAGAATATACATACATACGTACATGCATGAATGCATACATACATATATTCTGCATAACTGAAGTAATAAGTAATGTTTGTTATTCCATGCAATTTATGTTCCAGTCAAAATATTATTCTGGGAATAATATGTAAAATAATATAAAATTATAAAAATATTAAAACTGTCCCAGAAAATCAATTTCATAATAACGTTCTTATCTTCCACTGTTATAGCTTCTCCCTACCACTGGTATTCAGAACATGTTGTCTCTGAACACAGTTCTCATAATATTCATAACTACTATCTGTTGGTAAATCTAGATTCCATAAATTTTTCATTTCCTTTTAAACCTATTTAAGTTACACAACCACATATTCTGACAGCCAGTTATGTCAACTATTTAATTGGGTCTTTTGAACACCTTAAAATTTATGTCAATTTTTACTATCTTGATTAAAAAGGGACCATTTTATAATTGTAACAAACCCACTGCTAAGCTCAATAACAGTGACTGAATTCTTGACTTTATTTCATTGTTTGCTTTAGATTATTGTTTAACAAATGTCTAGTGATAATGTTCAATGTCATTCTGTAAATGCTAACTTTATTTGTTTGGGATTGAGTGCAAGAACATAATCACATACTTGTATTGATCATTCTATCATGTTTACTAGCACTTTTAAGAATGATATGTTGCTTACACATTGATCCTTTGTATATTTTTTTTAAGAATTTTTTTTATTTTTTTAAAACAAACCACATACAGTATACTTTTTGAACAAAATATCAGCCAGGTACATAGTCAAATCAATTTTCTACCACCCTCTTTTATACTTTATCAAATATATTTCCTTCCCCCTTTTTTAACTTCAATATTTGCATATCTGTAATATAAAATTAAATCTAACCCTCTGTCCTGAATTTAACTCTTTAATCAAGTCTAGTCCCCCCCTTTTTTGCCCTCCTTTTTATTTCTCCAATCTATATTAAAACCCTGTATTCCCATTTACAAATTTCTTTCTTTTCAATCCTTATAACATCAACATCCATAATTCCATTACATTTCCATAAACATTTTTAAAAATTATTATTCTTAATTTTATCAAAAGAAAAACAAAAATAAGGAAAAAAGACAAAATAATACCAGCTATTATCCATTATTTCAAAAGATCTTTTATGTATTTAATTCTCATCTCTTTAATATTTCAGTCTTAATCTATATTAACTCCCTTCTTGTTTTTCTTTAAAGTTCCTTGCTTTAAAACAATATATCTTATATTTCTGTAAATTTTGCCCATTTCCATAACTTCAATATCAGTCATTTCTTTATCAGTGAAGATTTTAAAATTATTATTCTTAATCTTATAAAAAGGCAAAAGTAAAAAGGAGTGAATATTTCTCTTATTTCAAAAAATTTCATGCTTATACTTATATATTCTCATCTCTTAGAAGTTTTATTCTTAAACTATTTCAATTCAATTTTTGTTCACTTAAAGTTCCATGCTTTCTTAGCTTATCCTATATTTCTATTAGTTCTTTTTTCTTCTTCCCCCTTTCTTTATATCTGTCTGGTAACCTCTGTTTAATCCTTTAAGCTTATATTTTAACATCATAAATTCTTTATTCACTGTCACTACTAAAAACAGCTCTAATTTTTTTTCTAAATCATTATTTTCCGTCTAGTCTTGTATTCCTTGCTTAAAAGTCATTTGTGTGTTTCTTTTGTTTTCAGTTGTTTTCTGTTTCATTCTTTGAAGTTGTAGCTCTTGTTCTTGTGAAGGTCAGACAGCTTGTTGACAGATACCTCCCTTAAGATTCTCGCTATTCTTATCACAGTCATAAAAGGTTTCAACAATGACCAAGTGCTTGTAGTTCCTCTTCCGCCTTTAGGTATCACTTTATAGTCCACAGATCCAATCCACAATTAACAAAAAGTATCCATTTTGTTTCCTTTGTTTAGAGCTGTGCCTTCTTTTGTTTCAACTTGTTTTTTTCTTTTTCCAATTTATCCCAATTAAAATCCATATCTTCAATTTAATAATTTGCTTAGTTCAAATCCATAGAGGAAGTCAGAAATATTCCATTGAAGTCCAATTTTAAATCCTCAGTTTTTTTTCTTTTTTTTCATTGTTTAAAATCTTTAATCAGTTATTAAAAACTTCAAATTGTCCAAATTTCAACTTTAATTATAAGTTCTATTTTTCTCTTTTTATTTGAAGCCTCTGAACTTCAATTTCAAAAGCCGAATTTTTATCAGGTTTTTGGGTATTGTTTCCGTTTCTTTTATTCAATTGTATTAACAGTCTTTGTAAATTTAGCCATTATTCCAAGGTTTTGATATTTATTGCAAATATCAATTTTAAGATGCCTCACTGTAAGTTGGTGTTCACTCACCCGGCTTCAATATTATGTTCAATTCACTGCTTCAACCTCCTGCACGATCTTATGTGGCCGTCCCGACTTTGGCAGCTTTAATGGCTGCGATCCTCATCGCTGGGTCGAAGGCTAAAAGGGCAGTGCTGCAGGGAATTTGCAACTTTCTGTTCGCTTTTCTTTCTTCGCTGTCCCTGCAGGACAGCTATGGTCCGTTACGGATCCTCATAATGATGGGAATTTCGGCGCTTCCCTAGGAGCTCCCGGGGTTCATGTCTGTCTCGTTGCGACGCTGGTCACACTTCCCTCGGTACATTTTTAAATGTTTAATAATTTGATCCTTTATGAGCTGCAGTGGCGCTGTGGTTAGAATGCAGTACTTCTGTTAACTGCTGCCTGCCTGCAATTTGGCAGATCAAATCTCACCAGGCTCAAGGTTGACTTAGCCTTCCATCTTCCAAGGTGGGTAAAATGAGGACCCAGATTGTTGCGGATAATATGCTGACTCTGTAAACCGCTTAAGGCTATAAAGCACTGCAAAGCTATATATAAGTCTAAGTGCTATTGCTATTGTTTTATAGCAGGGATGTCAAACTTGATTTCATTGGGGGCTGCATCAGGGTTGTGTCTGACCTCAGGGGCTGGGATGAGTGTGCCAGTGTGGGCATGGCCAGCTTGACATTACTCGGGTCAGGGGCACCTGTGGTGGCCCGAGTGCTCAGACAGTGAAAACAGGCTTCTAAGCTCCATTTCCGGCTGTGATGTCCTCCTGCAGCCCTCTGCCAGTGAAAACAGCTCAGGTGGCCAAGCGTGCCCCCTGGGCCCAGCTTTTAGCTCCATTGGCCTACTGCAGCCCTTCTGGGACCTGGGAGGACCATGCCTGGCCCTTCCAAGCTCAGTTTTTGCTGCCGGAGACACCATAGGCCGGTCCTTTGCTGTTTCCAGGGCAGTCCCGTGGGCCAGATCTAAGTACCCCATGGGCCAGATCTGGCCCCCAGACCTTGAGTTTAACACTGATGCTTTTTAGCATTCTCCATATATTATCTCTTAGGAATGACTCAGGGACAACATTATAATTTTGTAGTTGCTTTAAATAAATGTAATAGTATATTAGTGTGTTTCAAATTTTGCTACACTGGAGAAATTTAGCAATATTTTACTATTGAAAATTTCACATTTTTGTATGTATTTAACAAGTCTTCTAAAATTGCTATTCAAATATCGTAAGTTAGAGGTATGTAACTTCTGTTGGCTCAGGGATTATACAAGGTTTCATGTGGTGTAAGGGCTACATAGTGAGTAGTGGTATTACTAATTTTGGGAAGTAAATTTAGAAATTTTAAGATTCTCCAAAGTTTAAACCACTCAGTCCCAAATGCAAAATAATGGCTAATATTTTCCATCCTCAAACTTGGGGTGACTAGGCTTCTAATAATCAGAAAAATAATGCTCACAAGCCACACATGTAACAGTCTGTCCTGTATTTCCTTTTAAGAAATATTTAACAATGGCAAACCAATAGAATATAAAATAAGAGCAGAGTCCAATCCCTACTAGCATTGATGATATTACCTAGTTTGAATATTGAAATGTCTGTAAGAAAACAACCAAGCTCAGAGAGTATTAAGGACCTCTTATTTCAATCCTAACCTACAAATATTCTTTTCTACAAGTATGTAACAAACACATTCTTTGAAAAAGTTTTACGGAATTCATTTCATCAAAGGCATGAAATATCAGAAGGGATCACAAATATTTGGCATGTATTTCCATGCAAAGGATATAAAAAGGTAAAAAATGGAACTGAAAGTGAAAAATGAAATCTGAAACCAGTTTTTATACAGTTTTTGAATAATTGAAAAATGCAGTTATGAAACTGGGTATGTCTAGTTTAATAAAAAGAAGGACTAGGGGAGACATGATAGCTGTGTTCCAATATCTCAGGGGTTGCCACAAAGAAGAGGGAGTTGGGCTGTTTTCCAAAGCACCTGAGGGTAGAACAAGAAACAATGGGTGGAAACTGATCAAAGAAAGAAGCAACTTAGAACTAAGGAGAAATTTCCTGACAGTTAGAACAATTAATAAGTGGAACGACTTGCCTGCAGAAGTTGTGAATGCTCCAACACTGGAAATTTTTAAGAAAATGTTGGATAACCATCTGATTGAGATGGTGTAGGGTTTCCTCCTGGGCAGGGGGTTAGACTAGAAGGCCTCCAAGGTCCCTTCCAACTCTGTTGTTATATTATATTATATTATAACTGTATTAGAATTCATGAATGAAGTTGAATATACATTTCCCCTGTATTAGAATTACAATTTTTGTCTAATATTTTAATTGTTGGAGAACTCAATCATAGAGGACTATAATTTTATTTACCGTACTTTTTAGACTATTAAGATGTGCCGGAATATAAGACGTACCTAGCTTTTGGGGAGGAAATCAAGAGAAAAAAACCCTATCTCTCTCTCTGCCTCCAGCAATTTGCCTCCTTGCAGCAAACATTGCCACCGCCCAGTGCCGTCTCCGCATGCCCCGTTTTTGGCCTCTGTGTGCCCCATTTTCAGCCCATTCAAGGCGGCGAGGTTCCCTTCTGCCTGGAACAGTCTGAAAATGGGGTGTACGGAGGCCGAAAATGGGCGCAGAGGTGGCGATGGGCACAGATGGCTGGTGGCGATGGGCGGCAACGGCAGTGGCGATGGCGACAATGGCGATGGGCAGTGGCGATCCCCGCAGCCTGGAACAGCTGATAGGTGGTATTCCGGGAGGCAGATCCAACTGCCAACCAGCTGTTTGTGCTAAATCAGGCTGTGCTGAAAGCTGATCAGGCTGTTTGCTATTTTCTGCAAGGACGCAAATTGCTGGGAGGCAGACGCTGAAGAATGGGGGCCAGTGGGTAGGTGGGGCTGGGCAACATTTGCTGTATAAGGCGCACAGACATTTCTGCCCACTTTTTTGGGGGGAAGTCCATCTTATTCACAGAAAAATACAGTAACTTTAATAAAGTTTAATTGAAATAATTTTAATTTAGCAAATAATAGTTTTCCTTTTAAAAGAATTTTTGGTCAGTTTTCCAATGTTTCAGAAATGCAGGCAAGTGAAATTCAGCTGATAGTTACGTTGTAAATGAGATTCATATACTTTTATGGCAATGAATTGCTTTTGTTATTTTCTGGAATTTTATTTTTTTTACTTGTAATTTTATTTAGAATTTTTTTTTAATTTGAATTTATATCCCGCCCTTCTCCGAAGACTCAGGGCGGCTTACATTGTGTTAAGCAATAGTCTTCATCCATTTGTATATTATATACAAAGTCAACTTATTGCCCCCAACAATCTGGGTCCTCATTTTACCTACCTTATAAAGGATAGAAGGCTGAGTCAACCTTGGGCCTGGTGGGACTTGAACTTGCAGTAATTGCAAGCAGCTGTGTTATTCTGATATTTCCTGGTAGTCCCTGATGCAAATACTAACCAGACCTAACCATGCTTACATAAAGATCAGTCAAGGTTGATAGATTAATGTGATAGTTAGGTTAAAGTTGTTTGTGCTACCTTTTGATATATGTGGTATTTGTTGTTGTTGTTAGTCACAAAGTCATGTCTGACCCATCACAACCCCATGGACAACATTCCTCTGCCATCCCTGGAGTCTATTTAAGTTCATGCTGACTGCTTCAGTGACCCCATCCAACCACCTCATTCTCTGTCATCACCTTCTTCTTTTGCCCTCAATTGTTCCTAGCATTTGGCTCTTCTCCAGTGAGTCCTTCCTTCTCATTAGGTGACCAAAGTATTTCAATTTCATCTTCAGGATCTGGCCTTCAAAAGAGCAGTCAGGGTTGATCTCCTCTAGGACTGACCGGTTTGATTGCCTTGCGGTCCAAGGGACTTGCAGGAGTCTTCTCCAGCACCATAGTTCAAAGGCCTCAATTCTTTGGTGTTCAGCCTTCCTTTATAGTCCAATTTTCACAGCCATACATTGCAACTGGAAAAACCATAGCCTTGACTATACGCACTTTTGTTGGCAGGGTGGTATTTGTTAGATTTTATTTAAACTTTGTATGTCCCTATTCATATGCCTTATAGTCTCTTTCATGTACAACATATGTAAAACTTTAATTCACAACAAATAAAACGCAAGGGCAAATTCAGAATTGCAAAGGCAGAAATATGATTTTCTGCTTTATGCAGAACCAAGATAGGATTTCTTAAAAGGAGATTTGTTCGTAAAGAATTCAGATTGAGAGATCAGGATGAATTCAATTTTTCCCCTGTTCTGATGCTTCACTAATTTTTTTTTAATTTTTTTTTTTTACATTTATATCCCGCCCTTCTCCAAAGACTCAGGGCGGCTTACAATGTATAGGGCAATAGTCTCATTCTATTTGTATATATTTTTACAAAGTCAACTTATTGCCCCCCCAACAATCTGGGTCCTTATTTTACCTACCTTATAAAGGGTGGAAGGCTGAGTCAATCTTGGGCCGGGCTCGAACCTGCAGTAATTGCAGGCTCTGTGTTCTAATAACAGGCTTCTCTGTAGCCTGAGCTATCCCGGCCCCATACCTGTCACTATGAGTTCCTTGTTTTTAGAGCTTTTTCCTTTGTTATTGCATATCTTGCAGTAATATTGATAACGAAGAGAGTAATAGAAGAAAGTGTTTTCTTTATGTACTCTCTGTATAATATATACTGCAGAGACGGTTTGGTGTTGGCCTTGAAAAGAAGAAGCTATGAGCTGTGCATGCTGTCTTAGGCATGGAATCTGGCTGAGTCCCTATTAGCCTATTCCCTATTATCATTGGGTGGTTTTTTGGGGAAAGGATTGTTTGTTTGTTTGTTGTGCAGGGTTATTAGGAATGTTCAGCACCTGGAATTTTTATAGATAGATAGGATAAATACCTAACAACATATTCAATGTGTCAGCATGCTATGCATGTAATGCCAACAAATTAGCAAATATTATATAAAATGAGATATTCTATTTTTGACCTCTTGCCTGGATCTTAAAATTGAAGCAGGTAGAATACTATAAATATATTAAACCTTTTAATCTATATGTTGTCATTTAAATGTTATTGCATCAATTAAACAGTTACATTTTTTTACAGAGCAATTATGTCATATTTTCAAGAGGCTTCATCTTCAAACAGTACCCTCCAGACTTCAAATTTTGCACATGTTATCTTTCAAAATGTAGCAAAAAGTTACCTTCCTAATGTGTACCTTGAATGCCATTACACTCTGACACCCTATATACGTCCTCACCAAAAAGATTGGGTTGGTATTTTCAAGGTAAGCAGTCTCTGGAATATTTTAATATATAATGCTTCTTTTTTTTTTTAAGAATGACTGAGTAATGGTCAAGTGAAAATATAAAATGCCTTTTATCTTAAAATATTGATGTTTTGAGAGTAATTGTATTGGTTACATTTTTATATTTTTGAGGCTATGTTTCATTACATTTCATTTATTACTGGATAATCTGCATATCAGCTGTCCAATCAATTTAATCCACATAATGCAACTCCTGGCATATGATCCTAAGAGAGATGATTTTATAAAACTGACCTCTGTCTCCTTGTTAATAGACACACATATACATATACCAATGTTTCTTGGATAATTAGACAATAAGCAGGAAATTAATTGTTTAACTTGTTCAGGAAAGAAACAGATTTTATTTGCCTATGTCTTATTAAAAGATGTTGAGACTCTAGAAAGAGTGCAGAGAAGAGCAACAAAGATGATTAGGGGACTGGAGGATAAAACATATGAAGAACGGTTGCAGGAACTGGGTATGTCTAGTTTAACAAAAAGAAGGACTAGGGGAGACATGATAGCTGTGTTCCAATATCTTAGGGGCTGCCACAAAGAAGAGGGAGTCAGGCTGTTCACCAAAGCACCTGAGGGTAGAACAAGAAGCAATGGGTGGAAACTGGTCAAAGAAAGAAGCAACTTAGAACTAAGGAGAAATTTCCTGACAGTTAGAACAATTAATAAGTGGAACGACTTGCCTTCAGAAGTTGTGAATGCTCCAACACTGGAAATTTTTAAGAAAATGTTGGATAACCATCTGACTGAGATGGTGTAGGGTTTCCTGCCTGGGCAGGGGGTTGGACTAGAAGGCCTCCAAGGTCCCTTCCAACTCTGATGTTATGTTATGTTATGTTAAATGCTTTACTTTATTATAATATAAACTATTATTATATTTTATTGCCTCATCCAATATCATTTTTATAGCTGAAACATTTCTAGGAGTATATTTTTCAGAAGTAATAAACCTTAAGAGCAAAGCTTTTTGTCCTAAAATCTCATGTCTAAGCATTCTAGAATGAAGTTCCATATGATGGTAATATTGTCGCAAATTACTTTGAAAATCACTTTTAGAATTGTTCGTTTTTAATAAAACAAAACCTTATACATGATTTTAGTAAATATTGTACATATGTTCCAGAATCTTCTGATACCTTAATGGAATTCCAGTTTGCGGTCAACTAGAATAAGATACAATGACCACATATTAATTTCATAAATTTTTTACAGTGTTACATACCACATTAAAGTTATATTCTTATATTCCCCAAGTTGTTTTAAGCAAGCAAGTAGTAGAAATGCAAGATGGCTACAGCTATTAACTTTTGTTATCTTTGAAGATTAGGCTTTGCTTGGTAGCAGCTGACTGCATGCTGAAATTAATTACTTTGGTATGTTTAGAACATTGACTTCTATTTTCTTTTCTCCCTTATATGTTTATTTGATGCATAGATATTTGTTAAACTATATAGAAAATTATAGCTGCCTATTAATTCATGGTTCTATTACAATGTATTTACCTTTTTAATGTTTTCTTTAGGTTGGCTGGAGTACTGCACGAGATTATTACACATTTCTTTGGTCACCTATGCCTGAAAATTATGTGGAAGGTTCAACAGTTAATTGTGTATTATCTTTCCAAGGTAAATATTTAGAAGCAAACAGGATTTCAAAAATACTGTGATATTTTTATTATAAATAATTGAAATCTATATTGTTTCTTAGGCTAATACTAAAATTACTTAGGGTTATATAACAGTTTTAATTAGTGCTTTGAATAACTGGTTGAAAAAATAAAATTGGAATTGTACAACAACTGTAATTTGATCATATTCAAACAAGGGCTAAATATAAGGACATATGAAGTATTCTTTACCACTTATTGAAGCAGTTTAAAAAGGACTGTTTTGGAATAGAAAACCTCCCCCGACTCCCCAAGGATTAGGATAAATAGGCAAAGCTCCTTAAATTAATTTCCACTGATAGAATCTATTCATATTTTGTATGAATCATCTGGAATGGAATTTTGGTTTGTAAAGATTCTATAATAGATGTAACCTGTATATCTGTTCCAGATTAATAGGTTCTATGACAGACATTGATCTGCTTGATTATAATATAAGTCTTCCAGGTAATTGTCAAGTTCAAGTTTTAATTTTTATAGCCCAGAAGTGTTACTTTTGCATGTATCATAAACTTTATTTTTTGCACTTAAATAAACTTTCTGGATTTATTGAACTCTTTACTTTTATATATATATTCAAATAAAGTTATATAAATGTGGATGAATACATTAGAACAAGCACAAGTTTCATTATATACAATTTTTTTGTCACTAGAGTTTCACATTCTACTATGATTTTTTAAAAATATTAATAGGTTTGTGGGCTGAAAAGGTTTGAAATCTCCTGAACTATAAAATCTGTATTTTAGGGCTTACTTGCAGAAAATAGAAAACGATAGCTTTAGGTTCAGGCTTACAGCATTTGGAGGTTGCATATGACATTTAAGTCAATTGCAGAATTTTTCAAAGGATGCATGTGTAAGGTAAATGGAAAATAAAATGAAAATGAAAATGAAATTTGAATGCATCCAGATGGTTTTAAACCATATTTTAAAATCCCTTTAAAAATGAGCTGGTGTCTATCTTATGTACTTTCATCTTGACCTAGTTTAACCAATTTAAAACACACTAAGGCTAAGCTTAACTTTAACTATTTGGAACAACAGTGGTTGTCTCTGCAGTCTGACTGTGGATTTCTTGTCAGATGCTTTGTCATTCATAGTCAGAAGGGACAAAGGAAAACCTGATAGCAGTCTTCTTTTTGTAATAGTAGTATTTGTACCCTTATTTCTCTGTCATCTTTGAAATGTAATCAGGATGGGAAAATCAAGAGAAGGTGATTATTACAAGTAAAGGTGATGGAATAGTATTAGGAGACATTATATACTACTAAAAATTTGTGGAAGCTAGAAGACTTTTATTATTTATATAACATTTGGGATTCAAATAAAAAAGATGCACATTGCAATAAATAATAAGTAGAAAAACACTGTGATGTACTCACACATTATTTTTATTGTATAATTAAAATAATTGCTTTTACTTACAGTGTGTGTGTGTGTGTGTGTGTGTGTGTGTGTGTGTTTTCCACCTTTATTATTTTCTCATAACTCAAGATGGGAACATACCTGCTACTCCTTCCTCCTGCTATTTTTCTCACAACAACCCTGTGAGGTGAGTTAGGCTGGGAAAGCATGATTGTCTTTCCTGACTAAGGCAGAACTAGAATTTAACAGATTCATGGTTTCTAATATGGTGCCTTAAACACTAGACCAAATTGGTTTTATATTGAGATCAAACAAGTATGTGCTTTCATTTCTTTTTTTTTATCAGGGTACTACCTCCCAAATGATGATGGAGAATTTTACCAGTTCTGTTATGTGACACATAAGGGAGAAATACGTGGTGCGAGCACCCCTTTCCAATTTCGAACATCATCACCAGTTGAAGAATTGTTAACAATGGAAGATGAAGGAAATTCTGATATGTTGGTAGTGACTACAAAAGCTGGACTTCTTGAGGTGTGAATTAACAATTTTTAGAATATAGATAACTATATTATACTGGTATCTCATATTAGAGATATGAAGAAAGTAGAAAATTATATTAAATGTAATTGAACCCAAATTGGTTTCAAGCAGAATGATTTGGGCTATCTTCAGTGGAAAAGAATTTGTAAGATGTAATTAAAAATTAACCAGCAAAATGTGTACGTGATTGATGCCATGCAGGGTTGCAATATCTGTATCTGCAGAAACAACTTTGCTCCTTCCTGCATTTTACATGGTTTTTTTTTAAATAAAGTATTAGTGTTCAGCTATCAACTATAAAATTTAGTTCAGAAGTATATGCATCTTTGAATATGATGGGTTATGAAATAGTTCCTTGTTTTAGTCCACCTTATCTGTTGGCTGGGAAAAAAATTGTAGACTTAATTTGCAAAATATGTACATTTTTGAAACAAACACTTTTTATTTTTAGTTCAAAATTGAAAAAATTCTGAAAGAAAAAGAAGAACTACTAAAAGTAACAGCATCACTTGAAAAAGAAACTGTGCAACTCAGAGATCAAGTTGAAAGACTAGAAAAAGAACTTGTGTATGAGAAAGAAAAATGTGATAAGCTGGAAGCAGAACAAAAGGTTTGTTCTATAATATTATATATATATATATTTTATTTGTAATTTTCCTTTAACAACCATGCATATTTTGTGGACAGTGTATTGACTGGGTCAGTCAATACATTTTTTATACAATGCTAACAGTAATAATACAATTAAATATAAATAATTCTTGTTTTCCAACTTCTAACTTTAATATGCACATTGTAATTGTAAGATTCCTTTATATATCAGTGTGTATAATACTATTTTTCCAATTTGTACTCATCTTCCCCTCCACTCAATTTGTTGGGGTTCTTCTACATTCACATCTTTGTCTTTAAACAATACAATTCCCTCATTATGAGTCAATAACAGTCAATAACATTTCTTCGTACAATGTATTTGTTGTCCCATGCTAAATCACTAATATTTTAAAAATTATTCAATATTCCACTATAATTCCAATATCTTAATTTATCTTTAATAAATGGTTTGATTGCTTTTGTATCACTAACCAGTGTCTTCCATAATCAGAGTATAGTACTTGCTATACTGATGATTCTTCTGGCAGATGGTCTTCTTTGAAGAGGCAAATAGATGGCATTTTTGATTGCTAGTCATCTCTTTTTTGACCGAAGTGGCAAAGTCCAATAAAGAGTTGCTGATTGCTATCAGAAGCATTTGATTAAAATGTGCGATAAGAAAGTCTTTGTGGCAATAGTGATTCAAAGTGGGCTGGTGGAAAACGATGATTGGATGTTGGCCCTTTTATTACAATACTGAGAAAGAAAAGCCTTGTGATTTTCCCAAGATTGACGAATGCATCATCCCCTATTTTTTTCCTGCTGATCACAGGACTTTTTATTATATCATATTTCTCTTTTGACTCTATGGGTAACAAATTTAATTCTCAAGGTTTTTCACTGTAGTACTAACTTGTAGATTAAATATGCTAATGACACAATTTGTTACAAAGATACACCTAAAAACAGTGCATATTTAGAATTTACTCTTCATGCTAAATATCATTTTTATGACAAAATAATATTAATGGTACATTTACATTTTTATTATTGGTTTTATGAACAAATATTCTTTAAAAGAGGAGGCTGGGATTGGTTTTAGTTTAATTCATTGTAAACAGATATATTTTGTCCATGTTCATGTAGTTACATAAAAAAATATTTGTCTTTGAAATATAAAGGTCAAAGATCAATAGAATTGACTTTTCTTATTGCTTCTGTCACTAAACACTTATTTATGCATATCTGATCTATGTATTTAATTTATATATTTCATCATATTTTGCATATGTATGAGTTGTACTAAAACAGTTGCATCCTGCTTTCTTCTGTGAATGTATGAGTGTGGTAAATGGTAACTTGGTGATATCAGATAACCTTGTGTCTCTAGTGATGATTTAACTTCACTTGATAAAAATCATTTAAATATCATACACGTATCCAATAGAGATTTCATTTCCTAAAGATAAGGTAGTTGTTAATGTAGATTTGGTGAAGTGAATTAAACATATGCAAACATGCACACCTTTAAAATCAGTTTTATTTTATTTTTTTAAAGGATAGTTTTAAAGCTGAAGAAACCCTTAAAGCTGAAAATGAAAAACTCAAGAAAAAATATGAAGAAGCTACTTCCAAAGTTATTCAGCTTGAAGAAGACATCATGATCGTCACTCAGAAAGCTATTACAAAGGAAACAGAATTAGATAGGTATGCATCAAATAACAAAATGTTTTCACTGATAGCTAAATAAAATTTAATTGTAAACCCAGAGCTGCTTTAAGGAAGAAGACAGGTTGCATATAAATTTAATAAATAAATAAAAAATCAAAATTGTTTTTTCCCTATGTAGTTTGAAAGATAAACTGAAGAAAGTAGTCTTGGAAAAGGAACAGCTTGAATGCCAGTTAAAAACAGAAAAGGATGAAAAGGAACTTTACAAGGTAAATTCCAAACTATTAAATATTTGTAGCTGTTCAACAGTAGCGATAATTCCATCATTGAAGGTACTTTACTCAAGTTTTCAATGTTCATGATCTATCCTCATATTAAATCAGTATGATCACCTCTTAACCTAAAGCAGTGATTTAACTCTGGTTTAGCATTAGATAAAAAAAACCATTTCCCCAAATTCAATCATCAAATTTAAGCCCATGTTATCAAAAAGAAGATAATGAGTATAGCTTTGCAATAGCAACAACAAGAGTTTGGAAAACACTCCTCCTCCACTGTACCAAGATACAGAATGCCAAATATATTGCCCAGGGCTAGATCCCTGAAAAATTGCATTGAAACCTTGCCAGATATTGCACCTTTTTTGCCCAGACACACTAATATCTAGCAGGAAATATCTCCTCATACCAATCCTACTTTGCATACTTGGAGCCATTCAAATTTGTTTCTTATCAAATATGCACCCAAATAAGTTTCTTTTGTTTAACCTATCTCATCCCAGCTACCTTTAGAATAAATACCAGGATTAGAAATATGAATTAATTATGTCATTACAGATACACTTGAAGAATACAGAAGTTGAAAACGCTAAATTAACATCTGAAATCCAGACACTTAAGAATTTGGATGGAAATAAAGAAAACCTTATAGCATATTATAAAGAAGAGATTGGCAGATTACAACTGTGTGTGACTGAAAAAGAAAAATTGAAGAAAGCTTTCCTGCTTACTTCGTCAAATAAGGTACTGATATCAATTAAAAAGCATCTTTATTTTTAAATCTTTGATATTTTGTTTTTAGAATGTTCCTAATCAAATTACCTGTATGACAATTGCTTCAATGGACATAGTAATTTGCTTAAATAAGGACAAATTCATTCATTAAGGCGTCAGAGGGATTATGAAAGCAAGAGTTGGTTTAAATGCATCTACTTTATTTTCAGTTGTACTAGTGTCAAACATAAAATAATCTGCACCTGTAGATTTGTGGTTTACTTCACCCAACAAATACTTATATGCTATTTCCCCCCCAATATTCTTTTAGCATCTTTTGGTATATGACTTGGTGACAGTGATATATACATTCTGCCAAGTTGAAGAATATATTTGACATGAGGACTCCAATGAGCTTTCAGAATATAAATTTAAAACACAGTGCACAAAGACCTCTTAATTTTTTGCTATCAAAAGAAGTGTAGTATACATCGTCCTCGTTTACTAATCATTTCTTGAGTAAGGGTTTAAACTTAACAATGGCACTAAAAAGAAAGTTCAAGATCCAGTCTCAAAATTGTAGCCATTGCATCATTGCCAGTCAGGTAATTACATTTCGGGATCTTGGCAACCAGCATGCAGCTATGACAGTTGTAATCCCTGTGGTCATGTGATTGCCATTTCTGACCTTCATAGTTAGCTTCCGACTTGCAAAGTCAATGGGGAAGCTGGCAGGAAATTACAAGGTATAATCATCTGATGTCACCTGATATCATGCTTAACCTGCAATGATTTGCTTAACCATTTCTGGATCTGGCATCATAAATTGGTACGATCACAAGTGAGATACACACTTCATTCCATTTCAAGGATATACTGCTTTTTACGGCTGCTCCTGTCTTCCTCTTTCCTATAACTAATAGCTGCCAGCATAAAGTAATGAATTACTGCATGAGTTGGAAGCAACTAGCCAGCCATTTTCACTTTTCTTCCATAGGAAAATACAGATAATCCTTTTTTACCAATGGTAATTGGAATTTGGAACTCAATTACTAAGCAACACGGTTGTAAAGCATGGTGTCACATAACCACACCAACATATAATGGTAGTTCCAGCTGTTTTTGATAGGCAATCTCTTAAAACTTCTGTAGTCACATGGTTGTTATTTGTCACCTGCTGGTTACTGTATTGACTTTACTTGTCAGTAGCAAACAGCAAAACTCACAAATGGTGATCACATGAGGATGCTACAACATTGTAATTGTAAACCATTTGCCAAATACCCAAATTGTGATGATGTGATTTGGGGATGCTGCAGCGGATGCATCTATAAAGACCAGTCATTTATCCCCCTTGTATATAAGATCCAGTCTCAAAATTGTGGTCATTGCAGCATAATGACCAGAATAACTGAATGGTCATCAAACAAGTGGTCATTAAACAAGATAAGTCTTCCTGAATATTATGTTTGAAGTTTAGAATGTTTAATTGTTAGAATTATTATTAAAACGTGTTCTCTGTTTGACTCGCAACAATTCTGGGTGGCTCAAAACCAAGAAATTACTATATTAGTTCTGCTGTTTTTATCCCTGCTACCTAACTAGGGATGAGTGTAAAGTAATTATGCTCGCGTACTTTTTTTTTCCTCTTAAGGTGTTCAGTTTTTTTCCTTGCTTGTAAAATGTGATTTTTCCTTTTCAGTTTTCAATTTATGAGAAGCCCATCTGTCATAAGTAGAAATATTCCATGGGGTCTCTTCCTAGAACACTTCAACTTAGTTTAGATCAGCACGCTTTGGGAACTTAAAACTCCTCAATCTTTTTCACGATTGTCCTTGCTGTTTTTTGAAATCAAAAAAGTATCTTTAGTTGCCACCACTGTCTAGATCTATCCTTGATTGCCAATCCTTAGATCTCTATTGCTCTTTTCTTTTTTTATTAGAGATCTTTTCATTTTGAAGTCATTTTGATTGCAACAAACACAATGGCTATTAGAAACATATATTGTCTATTTTATTCTCAGAATACTGCTGCCAATTAAAAATAGTTTGCTGCTGCGTGTTTGACAGCATGACATGACAGACTGCCCAGAGCCATGGGCAACAGTGGACGGCTATAATCTCCAACAATGGAGAAATTGATACATTACTAATATTTATGCCTTGGAAATTCAGTTTTCTTTTTGTTTAAGGATAACAGACAATAAACTAAGAAAAATATATAAACTTACTGTTTTATTTTTCTAGGAAGAGTCAAGTGTTTTAAAAGAGCAGCTTCGGAAAGCTGAGGATCAAATTCAGGCAAGCAGGCAGGAAGTTCTTTTCATGTCAAAAGAACTAAGTGATGCAGTAAATGTGCGTGATAAAACAATGGCAGATCTTCATAGTGCTCGACTTGAAAATGAAAAATTGAAGAAACAATTGAATGATGCAGTAGCTGAACTTAAAAAAACTTCTGCGAACAATGAACAGGTAAAAAGGGATGCTTGGTTCTTTATAAAGCTCTTGTGTCAGTTAATATGAAATTATTTAGATAACTTTCAGCAGGGATTAGATTTCTATTCCATTTATTTACCTTAACAACTTGTGCGCATCATTTACAATATAGTAAAGTATATTTAGATTGAACTTGGAGCTTTAAATGGTTTTCATATATTCATATATTTTAAAATTTCAGAGTTCCACTCTGAAATTATAATAGGATATAACCAAAATATTGAATAGGATATATAGAGTATTAGTGGTACAACTTCCATTGTGTTACTATAAACTGGATGGATTCATTTTATGTTTCCTCATAATTAAAGCTAATTTATTGTAATCTCACATTTATTTGATGGGGAGAGTTTCTTTAGAAATTGGCTTAAATTTCTAAAGCAGAAAGTACAGGATAATTATATTATTCCATATCAATTATCATACTCATATCAGGGTAATTATCTTTCTTTGCATCAAAATAAACAGTATTGTAGCATAATAAAATCATTTAACTGAAGCCAGTAACAAAGTTTCTTTCTTACGTTTTTGTCAATCCATTATCGACGTTGTACCAATAGGAAATAAACTTTTTTTATTGTTAAAACAGTGTAATACAAAGAAAAAACTATAGTAAATGACAGTATAATAAAAAAATACTAAGCACATTTTTCTCTATAAAAACCATATTGCAAATATCTAAATTTGCCCTTTTGTAAAATGTGTAGTATATAAGAAAATTTGATTAGACTAGTGTAATGGAGATAGATAGATAAATAGATAGATAGGTAGATTCTTGTTGAATCTTTAGTCTGTTTCCTGAATCTGGATCCAGTATGTTAAAAAACTCTTTTTTAAGAATATATATGTTCTTGTTTGGGGAAAGGGAACATCAAATGTTGCAGAGAGAGAACTACGCAGAGAAGTTGAAGATTTAAAGCTCCGCCTACAGATGGCTGCTGATCATTACAAGGAAAAGTTTAAAGAGTGCCAGAAGCTGCAAAAACAAGTCAATAAATTTATTAACCAGAATGTAAGATATTTTTATACCATCAATTTATTATTTTGGATGAAGCAGACAACAGAATGTGTATCTTTGGAAAAGCGAAGTTCACGGTTACTCCAAGTTGGGTAACCTAAGTTTTATGAAGGTTTTACTACAAGCCTCTAAAATTTATTGGAAGTAAGGCAGGCAAGTTAATGGAACTAAGGCACAGTAGACAGAATCATACCTGTATATAATACATGCAAAAATGCAGTAACCTACTCCATTTATATTTGCAACTTCTTGTTAATCCTTATCCAGAATGCTAACATTCAAATCATTTATTTGAATGTTTTCTGAAGTCTTGGATAGCATCCTTACTGCAGTGTTGGATGATACTTGAAAAAATGTACCGTATATACTCGAATATAAGCCGATCCGAGTATAAGCCGAGGTCCCCAATTTTACCCCAAAAACTGGGGTAAACTGGGGACTCGAGTATAAGCCGAGGGTGGGAAATGAGGCACCTACCGGTCGGCGAAACCCTCCCTCCCTCGGCCGAGAAGGCTGGCGGCTCCCCCGCCCCGCCCTCTCACTGCACCGGCAGGGCTTCCCCGCGCTAAAGCAAAAGCCCGCCAAGTTCGCGCCGGCCGGTATAATGTGAAAAAAACGGAAAAAAAAAAAACTCGAGTATAAGCCGTATATACTCGAGTATAAGCCGAGGGGACGTTTTTCAGCACAAAAAACGTGCTGAAAAACTCGGCTTATACTCGAGTATATACGGTAATTGCCTTTTAGAAAAGTGTAATATATTATTTACAAAGGAAAAAAAATATTAGTAATAAGTATATTAGTAATTATGTATAAATACTAATAATATATATAATTTATGTGTGTGTATGATAATTTTATAATCTGTTCATTATGATTTGTCAGAATAAATTCTCATCAACTGAGTAAAAGTAATGAGAGAATTGATTTCTGTCTTCCCATAGCAGAATGAAAGGCTCAATTATTATGAGAAAACAGTACATATATTCTCCATTACAACAGGAATTTCCTCCTTCTGTGACTTCTTTTTATGTATCCTTATCCTAATTCTTCTAGATAAGTAGTGTAACTATGATATCTGCAGTGAAACTAGTTTTTCTGTTTTTTTTTGTTACACTAGCTTTTATTGATCATAATTTCATCTGAATCTGTGTACCTGAAAGAACAAATTGATCAATTTACAATACACTCTAAATTTATATGGCTACAAATGTAACATGATAGATGATTCCTAAGACAATAAAATTAAGCTTGTAGGCTAAATTTTGTGATGCATTAAGAATATTTATTAAATATTCCAACAGCTATTTGTAATTTGATGCATATTATTTCTCCTGGTTTCCTTTAATGTCTCCTTTAGTCATTTACCAAGGCAGTTCTCTGAGAAATAGGTTTAGAATTACTGCAAAATAGGAGGAAACATTATTTTAAGCACAAGAGTGATTAATATAGATTAGCTGAAGGATTATAAATCTTGACAAAAGAATTGTCATTGGCTAAGGGAAAAAAATTAGGTTAAGTTTGTATTTCTATTTTGTTCTACTGATAGGAAGATAATCACACCCCAGTTGCTGAATTTTAATACTAATCTGTTAAATATCTGCAATGTCCTATTATACTTTAATTTTTAATTTATCTTTTTTCAAATTTACTTATAATCACTTAAATAGTAATATATAAGTAAAGACCTTTGTGATGGTCTTTCCATCACTAAAAAGCAATAAAATTCAGAATGAAAACAGATAGTCCTCAATTTACGACCACAACAGAGATAAAAACTTCTGTTAAATGACACATTTGTTAAATGAGTTTTGCCCCATTTTTACATCCTTTCTCGCCTCAGTTGTTAAGTAAATTACTGCAGTTGATAAGTTACTAACTTGGCTGTTAAGTGAATCTGGCTCCTCCATTGATTTTGCTTGTCAAAAAGTTGCAAAAATTGATCACATAATCCTGGGATACCACAATGGTCATAAATATGAATCAGTTGCCAAGCATTTGAATGTTGATCACATGATCATTGGGATGCTGCAAAGGTCGTAACTCTGAAAATGATCATAAGTCACATTAATCAGTGCTGTTGTAACTTTGGACGGTCACTAAATGTAAGTTGTAAGTTGAGGACTACCTGTATAATTTTCTGTGTATGTTAATATTTAGTATTTCAAAATACATTTCTATCTGGTTTTGATTTTCAAATCAGTATGAGTTTGATGTATGTATGCACATACTATAAATAATAGGTTTATAATACTTAAGGTCATTGTGCTTATCATACGCAAGAGTCACATTTAAGTTATTTTGCCTAAAATGAGTAGTGAGTTGTGATAAAATGATGGGTTATACAGATGTTGGAATATTACAATCATAGTCTGAAGACTGAAACCACCTGCAGTTTGCTGGGTCACATGATCACAATTTAATAGGAGTTTTTTTTTTTGCTGGTAATATGCCTTTACTTTTGATTTCTTGCAAAAACTGCCTCAATGTGAACAAATTTGCTTAACTGCTGTAAAAAATGTAATAAAATTAGCTCCAGTCACATGTGACCCATTTTATAATTATTACAACTTGTGGGCTCAATTACAGTCATTAATGGATCATCTGTATTCCGTTTTTTTTAAATAAAATATTAAAAGCTGCATCCATCTTCATATTAGCATCCATGTTCCTTGATCTTCTAAAGAGCATTCACTACAATCTTTTAAATCATAGCCATGCTTTAGAGTAAAAAGGGTGAACTCGCAGATATTGTTAGATGTCTAGAATATGTCAAGTTATATAGCATTGTATTGTTGTGGCCCGCCAGCAGAGTTGGCAGCAGATTCAGACAGTGAGGAGGTTGAGGAAGAATATGGGCAGTCCTGGAGTCTGGGGAAGGCTCAGACAATGGCTCTGAGTCAGAGGTAGAGAGGGAGCCACAGCCATCTTGTAGTTCTTTGCTGCCTTCAGAGTCTGACATCAGCGAGGCAGCAGAATAGCGTGAGCCTGTTCCCAATGTGCACATGTGTAGAGCTGCCAGGACACAGGAACAATTAAGAAAAGAGGGTTGACTTGGAAGTAAGGCTTGGAGATGATTGGTTCCTCCCATAAGAGAAAAGAGAAGCGAACGGGATGTGAGCTTTTGCAGGAAGCAATTAGTTCATCTGGCCGATTCAAGATTTGAAAATTCTGTTTGTGAGTCTGCCAAGTTTGGCTTTGCCCTGCATCTGGAAATTAGCTCTTTGGGAGTGTTCCATGTGAGAGGTGGCTGTTGATAACCTTCCTCTGAAAGACTGTTTATCAAGCCTTGTGGACTGTAAATGAAAGTAATTTACAGCCGTATGAATTAAAGAGGTTTGCTGGGACTAAATTTGTGCTGTTTAATTTCTCGGTCAGAACACGTATTCCCTTTTTGCTGAGGTATTTAGATAAAGATTTTTAAGACAAGGTTTTGATTTTGCTTAATTGGTTTTATATCTGAAGGATTATTATTATATTTGTTTGAAGAACTTGCCGTAGAATCCTTTTAATGAAAGAAGTATTTTAAATAAAATCTTTTTCATAAAGAAAACTTTAGGGGATCGACGGATTTGACAGATGGCTCAAAAAATGAAACTTCTACAGTCGAAGCTGGAGATAAAACATTGCCCACATCTCCAGGTATCAGCTCCTACTGCTCCCTTAGAAAAATAAAGCTGAAATCTAAAAATCACCCAAACCATTTAATAGCGTGTTTTTCTCTTCCACTGGTAATTCTTGGAAAACTTAAAATCAGAGTGTTCTCAGGGCTAATACTGGCATAGAATGCAAATCTAAATGAATTAATTACAAGCCTTTTTTAAAGCATGAAAATAGCTTTTGTCAAATGCACATAGGACTGTCTTCATCATGACACAGCCTAGGAATTTCAAGTTTTGTTTTAGTCAGAGGTTTTTTAAAAAAATGCAAAAACTTCATCTGTGTAGCAACTCTATTGATTCCAGAAGATGAGGAGAGTATTTATTCTGTGTGTGTGTGTGTGTGTGTGTGTGTGTGTGCGCGCGCATGCTCCTCTTCCTTTTTCTGATAGGCAGAATCAGAACGTGTATCAGAACTTGCAAAGGGGCAATCATTTTCCAGTTTCAAATTGCATTTAGCTATGGTTTGCAAGTCTTTGTCTAAGCTCCCCTTGTGACCTTTTTCTCTGGTTCCTTTTTTTAAGAAGAGTACTAGTCATTTGCTATAATTGGGGAATGATGAGAGTTCAGCTCTTTTTATCTGTGCTGCTACAAAACCAGATCTAAGGAGTTTGGGAGGCTCATGAGGTGAAATAGTTTGTGGTGGGCTATTTCTGTCTTCTTAGGGCAGTGGTTCTCAATCTTTATAGTGCTGCGACCCCTTTAATACAATTCCCCACGATGTGGCGATCCCAACCATTAAATTATTTTCGTTTTGAATTTATCGCGCCTAAAGCTGTATTGGCTAGCGATCTGAATTGCTTGTGATTGCCTTGAGGACGGAGGCATTAAAGCGGAGACTCCTCCCCTATTAAGTTTATCGCGCCTGAAGCCAGATTAGGCTAACGATTGGGAGTGATTGCAGCTGGTTTGAGAGGGAGACGTCAGAGCAAAGATTTCTCTCTTTTTTAATTCATCGCGCCTGAAGCCGAATTCGGCTAGCGATTTGAAGAGCCTGCAGCTGGCTTGTGGAGTCAACCATTGGAGCGCGATTCTTCGACTCACAAGTATACTTCCCATATTTCCAATGGTCTTAGGCGACCCTTGGCAAATCGTCATTCGATCCCCAATGGGGTCCCGACCCACAGGTTGAGAACCACTGTCTTAGGGACTCTGGCTCAGTTATATCTGGTAAACTGTCAGGTATTCTCTTTCAACTATGATTGAGTCCCTTTCTGCTCTTTTGGGCACCAGGAAGGACACAGTCTAGCAAGATTAGGGGGATTTTTCCTCCACTGACTGTGATTGATGGTATATCAGTCAATTCAGAGCACAGTACTAGATCTTCCACATCATTCTGTTCCAGACTGCCTGCTAATGATCCTGGCATCTGTGTTTTGTAGATCCAATCTTTAGCCTTGAAGAATGGTGACACACTTAAACTGTTCATATATATTTTTAAAACAAAAAAATTGGCAAGGATCACCTTTTTATTTTTCAGAGCTGCACTGCTCTCTTTTTTTTAGATTTTTTTTTTTTTTTTTGGTAATGATTAAAAACACTGTTGTCACAAAGAAGGCAAGTGAAAACACTGCCTATTGTTTTCCAGCTCTCCTTTGCCAGTCTTATTTGGGGAGGCTATCCATTTCAGTTATCTTACCAGAAAAGGATATGGAGTGGATTGGGGAATTCTCCTATTTGCAGAATCAAGCTGCTTTGTGATTCGCTTTTAGATCAAGTGTCCTTATTCCCTATTCCCTTTGATGAGAAAAGAGGGGATGATTAGTTTTCTCTTACCTTCTGGTTCAACCTGCTTTAATAATTTTATAGTCATAGGGCTGGGGAGAGGGGAAAGGGTCAGTCTTCCAAAAAATGCTGATTTACCTTCAGCTTTAAGCTTGAATATGTTGTCATCAGAATGTAAACAGACTTCATTTTAATTAGAATTATCATTCAAAATTATATTTCTTTAATATATGCAGTCAACATCATTTCATCTGATATAGTTTCGGGTTTTTGGAAAAGGAACAGGATCATGAAAAGAATAAGGAAATTTCTGACAACAATAAAATTTATGAAATGCAAGCCAATGCTGTCAATAAGTAAAACAGAAGAAACTAGGGAGTCATCATAGAAAACCTAAGTGTTTTTAGTATATGTCCACAGTTGGCTTGATGTATTTGAAAAGTTCTTGTAAGTTAATATCTCTTTATAATTCATTTAAGTGTCAGTCGGAATTAAGACCTGGGCTACAAACAGCAAAATATATTTATGACATAACTATAACATTTATTCTTTTGGTGAGAAACTGCACTTTCATATCTATGGTTACTCAGAAATAAATCCTGCTTTATTAATATATTGTTGTTAAATATTCATAAATTTGCATTATCTAAGTCTCATATGATAGGACTGCATAATATTGCCCTGTCTAAGGCTATTTTTATTCAGTTGTATAAAAATAATTTTAAAACAATTGCTGGAAGTTCTGAATGTGTACATTTTTTCCAAGTATAGGTTTGCCAATATCAAAAGGGATGAAAAATAAATTTCCAAAGAAATAGAATTATAAATTATGTGTCTCTGCTTTTCTTGAAGGGAATGAATTATTTAACCCAATAAACATGGCTAGTATCAAATAATATTCTGAAGATGATTTGCTTATACTCATCTTTGATTTTATTAGCACTTGATAATATGTCATAACTGATTATACTGCTTATTGAAATTAAGGGCAATTGATTTCTATTTCTGGATATAGGATGAACTTGATAGTTGCAAATTTTTTTGGAGTGTGTTTGCAGTGATCCTACTTGGCAGAAAAAGAATTGCACATTTGTGTAGAAGGCTACTAAATACTTTGAAGAGTGTTCATTGTTTTATTCTTTAACTAAAATATCAAATAATGTACGATTAGAGGCAATTAATAAGCAACTCAGTTTTTGTATTCTCAGTTAAAAAACCCTGCCCAAAATAATCTATGCGTTTCTCAAACCTTGATGATTTATAATTTTTCCTTAGGATGAGAAATTGAAATGTACGATGTATGCTGATGAACTGGCCAAATTGGAACTGAAATGGAAGGAGCAAGTGAAAATTAGTGAGAGTGTGAAGCAACAACTAGCTGTGGTGAAAGACCAGTATCTAGTAAGCCTAACCCTTATTTGAACAATTATTTAATATGGTTATACATTCTTCTAATTAAAATAATCACTTTGCAAGGGAAATTAGAATTGGTGATTAACAGAAATGTTTACAGATTTACAGTCATTTGTTTAATGACTACGCTTAAGTTACAGTGGTGCTGAAAAAAGTGATTTGTGACTTGAATTTATAAACATTCCACAATCACATGATCAAAATTTGGGTAGTGGTAGCCAGCATGTATTTATGATAGTTGCAGGATCCTGAGATCACATGATTGCCTTTAACAAATTTCCCAGAGGACTTACAGCAAGCAAAGTCAATGAGGGGAGCCGGATTCACTTAACTACATGATTCACTTAACAACTTTGTTGCTTGGCAATGGAAGTTCCAGTTCCTATTGTGGTTGTAAATCAAAGACTACCTGTAGTCACTTTATAGCATCATTGAAACCACATGTCTGTGACAGAAGTATTATCACTGAATATGTCACCTCTTTGTTTCTGTACTGCCTTCAATGATGCAGAATGATTTATTTGCCTGGCTTTGGGACTATTATGATAGAGAGCTGGCTCTTCTGAACATGACTTTTAGCACGTTATTTATTACACAAGGAAGACCATTGTTTTTGTCCATATGTAGCCTAACTTGAAAAGTACTAATTGTTTTCCACACCATAAGTGAGACTGCAGAAGTTCTTATTTTGTAATGAAAGAAAAGTAAGTATTGTAGGAGAGAACAGTCTTTAGTACAGCCCTAAAATTACATTTCTAAGTTTCTGTTTTTGTTATATTAAAAAAAATACATAAATAGGGAATAGTTATGTTAGTAACTTAATTCAGTAAATTAATTTTTTTTAATTCACTGGGAATTTTTTGTTTTACCCTCATTCCATTGCTTCATGTTCTTCATGTCCTCACTCCAATGTTGTACTTCAAAGACTAGTATTACATCCTACTTTATAAAACATACATACCAGCAAAATACTTATTGCTAAATCAGCTTTTTATTTTTGACAGATGAAAGCAGAGTCCAGCTTAAAGGTTACAGTGTGAAGTCTGATTTCTCATTTATGGATTGCAATCTTTTTGCCTTGCCTTAATAATTGACATAGTGTAAGCCGCCCTGAGTCTTCGGAGAAGGGCGGGATATAAATGCAAATTAAAAAAAAAATTAAGAAAGTTTTGGAAACCAGCAGAACCCTTAAAAATTCAATAAAACATGAGTATGAAAACCAAGTACAAAGTACAGTCAATATAAGGAACTAGGTAGAACAAATAAATAATGATGTGATATTTCCAACACCCACATGGAGAGCATATCTTATAAATTATGACAATAAGTATCTGACACTGAAAATATATCTGGAGAAATGTCTTAGTCACTAACATTATTTTAACGTGTATTTTAAATAGATGCAGTTGGCTGAAAAAGACAGACAAATAGATGAATTGACATCTCATCTGGGAGCCCTCAGCAATGAGAAGGTACTGATTTAATATCAGTGAACTACTGATAATATATATCTGTCATGTGGCACTTGGAACTATTTCAGTACAAAAAGCTGTGTAAGAATCAGAATATGAATACTGTAGTAGTTAGAAGAAAAAAAATTATCTTGGGATATAATTAAATGTGAGTTTGTAACATAGTGCAGTGGAACCGTGGTACTTCTTCTGAACTCATAAAATTTGATACTCAATGCATTTTGATGTGAAAATGTCCTGGTACTCGTTGCTTGTTTGATACTTGATATGGTGCAATAGGAAAAGGGGGATGGCCATGGAGAAAGGACAGGAAGTCAGCCATGTCGGGAAGGTCCCTGACGTAGCAAAAGGGACAGACATGAAGTCCTACCTGGCTGGAAAAAGGGTCATGTGGTAAGTCATGTGGTACTCATCGCTTTTAGTATTCATTGCACCTTCTGGAACCAGTTAACGAGTACCTAGGTATCACTGTACCATGGAAGCTTTAAACTGTTAGATACCTTGTTTTGTAAAGCTTACAAGAACATAGGGCAGTAGGTTTGTATGAAAAGTAAAGAAATTCAGAAATATGTATGTTAACTAGAATCTCCCAGCCATGATGATAGTGATGATGATGATGATATTAGGGTGGCAACATATTGCTTTTGTATAAAAAAATAATAATTTGCACAGTTCCCTGCCATGTCATTATTATATCATTAAGCAGCTCTTTCCATTGGCCTCAAGACATATGGGTATATCATCTCTGGAAATACATTTGTATTTTTTCAGGGTATGAGAATTAAGATATAAGATATATTATAGTATAGTTATAACAGTCATGTTAATTTTAGAAAAGATTTTATTTTATCAAATTTAGAAATTGTTTAGGTAAATATTTAGATAAAACAAAGGTACTAGTTTAAGTTTTAGTTCAAAAATTTAAGTTTTATTACTTTTTAGTTATGTTATACTCTTTGGTATAACATAATTCAGATTACTAAAGAAGAAGAAATAAGAGACACTATCAAGCTAGACATTTATAGTACTGCAAATATGAAGATTTAAAAAATATCTTTATAGATAATGGGAAAAGAGAAAGCTAAATAAAGCAGCCTTAAAAGACTGTTTTGTTCCTTGTATCATAGCATTATTTTTCAACCATTCTTTAGAAACCTGGAAGGAGACCAGAAAATCAAACAGAAAGGATCAAGGAAGGACAGATTTCTCATCAGGCACTACATTTTCTCAATCCAGATCTTAATTCTGAAGATAATGGGCAGATTCCTGCTACATTACCTAGTGTACCACTTCTGCACTATGGAAATCCCTACACAAGCCAGGAAACTAGAGGTTTGAGGATTCAGTTTTTGTCAATTAGTTGTACTAGGAAAAATTCCTTTGGAAGCATATCACAGGTTCTCAAAGCAACTTAATTTGTAATCGTTAATAAAAGTGGCTATTACTTTCAAGCATTTTTAACTAAAGGTCTTTTGGAATGTGGCCTTTCAGAAAAGGCTTCATTGTATATAATCTGGTGTTCATTCCCTAATTATGATTTCAGATGGAGCAGATGATGGTTTTTATCTTGATGACATCCAAAGGCCACCCATGAGAAGAGCATCTTGGGACCTTGAAGATAATGTGGTATGCAGTCAGCCTGCTCGTAATCTCAGTCGCCCTGAGGGTTTAGAAGATCTTGAAGATAATAACGTAAGTTTGAAGTTAAAATAACATTTATGTTTCTTATATATAAATTATGTCTCCATCTCCCACCCAAGCACATCTGAATATTTCTCTGAAAGTTTCTAATTTAAATGAGGTGAACATAATATCTCACTTTAGAAGATTCAATAAAGTCAGTGGCATCCATTTATCATGGTGTAAGTCAGTTGTAGTATTTATTCAAAGATATCAAAATTGGTTTTATCTTTGCTAGTCAGTGCTGTTAATGACTAAAGTTTATTTATTTATTTATTTATTTATCAAATTTATATACCGCCCTATCTCCCGAAGGACTCAGGGCGGTGTACAGGCATTTAAAACACATAAATACAATGTAAGAAATATAAAAACAGTTAAAAAACTTATTCTAAACGCCTATTAATTTAAAATTAAAAATATAGAATAAAAACCAATTTAAAAACCAGTAATTTAAAATTTAAAATTTAGCTCAGCCCTGCACAATTAAATAAATGTGTTTTAAGCCAGCGGAAGGTCCGAGGTCCGAAGCTGACGGAGACCGGGGTAGTTCATTCCAGAGGGTGGGGCCCCACAGAGAAGGCCCTTCCTGGGCGCCGCCAGACGACATTGCCGCGCTGACGGCACCCTGAGGAGACCCTCTCTGTGAGAGCGCACGGTCGGTGAGAGATATTCGTAGCAGTAGGCGGTCCCGTAGGTAACCCGCCCAATGCCATGGAGCGCTTTAAAGGTGGTCACCAGCACCTTGAAGCGCACCCGAAAGCCACAGGTAGCCAGTGCAGCCTGCGCAGGATGGTGTTATACGGGAGCCACGGGGCTCCATCTATCACCAGCGCAGCCGCATTCTGGACTAACTGCAGCCTCCGGATGCCCTTCAAGGGAGCCCCATGTAGAGAGCATTGCAGTAATCCAGGCGCGGCGTCACGAGTGCGTGAGTGACCGTGCATAGGGCATCCCGTCCAGAAAGGCGCAACTGGCGTACCAGGCGAACCTGGTAGAACGCTCCCTGGAGACGGCCGTCAAATGATCTTCTAGAGACAGCCGCTCATCCAGGAGGACGCCTAAGTTGCGGACCCTTTCCATCGGGGCCAATGACTCGCCACCGATGGTCAGCCGCGGATTTAGCTGACTGTACCGGGATGCCGCATCCACAGCCACTCTGTCTTGGAGGGATTGAGCTTGAGCCTATTTCTCCCCATCCAGACCCGCACGGCCTCCAGGCACCGGGACAGCACTGAAAGCTTCGCTGGGGTGGTCCGTGTAGAAAAGTACAGCTGGGTGTCATCCGCATACAGCTGGTACTTCACACGAAACCACTGATGATCTCACCCAGCGGCTTCATGTAGATGTTGAACAGGAGGCGAGAGGATCGACCCCGCGGCACCCCACAAGTGAGGCGCCCGGGCCGACCTCTGCCCCCCCGTCAACACCGACTGCGACCGGTCGGAGAGATAGGAGGAGAACCACCGATAAACGGTGCCTCCCACTCCCAATCCCTCCAACCGGCGCAGCAGGATACCATGGTCGATGGTATCGAAAGCCGCTGAGAGGTCTAATAGGACCAGGGCAGAGGAGCAACCCCTATCCCTGGCCCTCCAGAGATCATCCACCAACGCGACCAAAGCCGTCTCCGTGCTGTAGCCGGGCCGAAAACCGGACTGGAACGGGTCTAGATAGACAGTTTCATCCAGGTGCAAGGGAAATTGATATGCCACCATATTTCTACAACCTTCGCCAAGCGAAGGTTGAAGACCGGACGATAATTACCTAAAACAGCCGGGTCCAGGGACGGCTTCTTAAGGAGGGCCTCACCACCGCCTCTTTCAAGGCAGGCGGGAAGACACCCTCCACCAAAGAAGCGGTCGTAATCGCCTGGAGCCAGCCTCGTGTCACCTCTCGAGTGGCCAGCACCAGCCAAGAGGGGCACGGGTCCAGTAAACACGTGGTGGCATTCAACCTACCCAACAACCTGTCCATGTCCTCGGGAGCCACAGGGTCAAACTCATCCCAAACAATGTCACCAAGACCGCCCTCGAGCATCTCACCCGCATCACCGCAATCTTGGTCCAGACCATCCCGAAGCTGAACGATTTTATCGTATAGATACCCGTTAAACTCCTCAGCCCGCCCCTGCACCGGGTCGCCCCGCTCCCCCTGGTGTAGGAGGGAGCGAGTCACCCGAAACAGGGCGGCTGGGCGGTTATCTGCCGATGCAATGAGGGAGGAGGCGTAGCTACGCCTCGCTTCCCTCAATGCCACTAGGTAAGTCCTAGTATAGGACTTCACTAGTGTCCGATCAGCTTCCGAACGGCTAGACCTCCAGGAACTCTCTAGGCGTCTTCTCCGGCGTTTCATCCCTCTCAGCTCCTCGGAGAACCAAGGAGCCGGTTGGGACCCGCGCCGGGTCAGAGGTCGCAAAGGCACGACACGGTCTAAGGCCCCGCGCGGCCCGTTCCCAGGCCGCAACAAGTTCCTCAGCCGAGCCGTGAGCCAGGCCCTCAGGGAATGGCCCAAGCTCCGTCCGGAACCCATCCGGTCCATCAGGCGCCTGGGGCGGGACCAACGGTTCCGCTCCCGCTCCCCGCGGTGGTGAATGGCGGTCAGAAAGTCCAGGCGAAGAAGAGAGTGATCTGACCATGACAAAGGTTCAATGACTATTTCCTTTAAGTCCAGATCTCTCAACCACTGACTAGAGAGAAAAATCAAATCCAGAGTGCCACCCCCAATGTGAGTAGGGCCATCAACTACTTGAGTCAGGTCCAAGGCCGTCATGGAAGCCATGAACTCCCGAGCTGCCGCCGATGACGAGCCGGAAGATGGCAGTTAAAGTCCCCTTGACTAAAAGTCTGGGGGTCTCAACTGCCACCCCAGCCAGCATCTCCAGAAGCTCGGGCAGGGCGGCTGTCACGCAGCAAGGAGCCAGGTACGTGATCAGCAAACCCATCTGACACCTACGACCCCATCTCACAAAGAGGGAATCGCACCCGCAATCTGAGGTACAGTGGTCTCCTCGGCTCTAGACTCTCTAATCACAACCGCCACCCCCACCCCTACCCTGGGCCTCGGCTGATGGAACGACGGAAACCCGTGGGCACATCTCAATAAGGGCACGCCTTCAGTGCCCAACCAGGTCTCCGTGATGCCCATAAGGTCCGCGGAACCCCCCTGTATAAGATCACAGACAAGGGGGGCTTTGTTCACCACGGACCGGGCATTGCACAACATCAACCGAAGGCCCGAGCTCTGAGGATCCTGACCATCCGGGGAACGGGAAAAGTCCAAGGGGTCGGAGCGCGTGATCGCTTTCAGACATCGAGCACGCGCTCCCGGAACTTGATATGACCCCTCGCTTCCGCCATACCTGCCTCTCCCACTTACCGTGTCAATAGAACCACCCTCACAGATAGGAACACACTCCTCCCCTAACCTCCGAACCTGGTAGAGAAAACCCGCCGCGAGCATGTGCAGGAACTGGCCCCCTACCCGACGGGTTACCCCCATTACCCGCCCTTACCCTCCCACCCCTTAAAAATTCCCTCTCTAAAAAACCCCACAGGCTCTTCTTTTTCGCATGCCACCTCTGTGGGTCCCAAGACCCGTCATGGAGGCCGGCCCTTGATAACGAGGAGGGCCATTCCTGCGAGGCGGGGGCACCTCGCAGGCGCAAGAGTTCACAAGCTGAGTAGCCGATAACAACTGAAGATAGACAGATAAAATATAAAATCGGCAATACAAAGGGTCCATCTCCGAGTGGCAAAAGTGTCATGATATGATGGTAATCCAAAATGAGGATGGGCTTCAGATGGAAAAACAAAGCAAAGAGGACAGTCTAGATGGCAGTCTGCCCAAGCCTCATCCAAACATCCTGGAACGGGGGTGGGGGTACATCGGTCGTGGCACATGTCCTCCTCTGTCCCCAAGCAAGTCTCACGCCTCCCCCCAATAGCCCAAATAGGGCCAGTCCCAGCCATAAAGATCTCAAATGGCAAGGGGGGAGGCATAGCTGGAATTACAGCAGTCACAAGATGGTTTCGCAGGGACAAATCAAAGATCAAAGATACCTCCGTCGCCTCCCCCAAAGTCCTCCAACATCTGCGTCCAAAAATGGCCAGAAAACTACCTAAGTGATAGGTAACAGAGCCAAAGCACTAATTTCCACATGCAGTTCCAAATTGGAAATCTTTAAACTCTAGGGGGGCTATGTTAAGAATTATCTTAATTGGAATACTATACAGAAATCTCTATTTTGAATTCAAAAGAATGTAATGGTATTAACATATCAAGAGAAATGTTTCTGACAGAGTAACATTTTATTTCAGTATTTCTGAATAAAGAAAATTACTAGTAACATAAGCATACTAATTTCTATAAATGCCTATTTCACATGAAGACGGTTGCTAGCTCAAATAAAATGTGATAAAGCTGTAAAATAGATAACTATCATTTTGTGGTCTTTTAAAATCCCTTGAATAAGAATTATTTTTTAAGAAGTCCTTTACTGTGGCAAATATTGTGATATCATGACCTGTTATCCCAGTTTGCCGCATTTAATTGCTATTAACCTTTTGAGAAACTGATCAGTGTTCAGACAGCACAGTTTTAGCCTTGGTACTATTAATGAAGAAAACTTTATCTCCTCTTCTTGCCTTTTGCCCTCTGAGTCCATTACTAGGAATAATTATGGAAACTCTCAGAATCTTTTTGGCCTATTTAACATCTTGAATGTGAGCGTAGTGTACCTGCCTACCTTTATTTCACATTTCGCATATTTAATGTGACTATTCTTGGCATAGATACCACTGTATGATGACAGGTTTTTCTTCTCTCTAGATGTCTGCTGCAGTTTAATTAGGAGAGTATTCTTTCTAATCTATGTGCTTTACCCTTTTGCAAACCCAAGAAGAACAGAGCTTAAGTCTTGTGCTCATTTGCTGACATAGCTTAGTTTTTGTAATGAGGCAAAAGGATCCTAATGTGCTCAAATGAGAGCTAACTTTGGGCAAGTGTATATCTGTTCTCAGAAATGGTTCTTGTCTTACATTAAATAGAAGTTTTAACATAATATGACTTTTCAACTTGTCAATAGAAAAAGGAAAAAACTGGCTAGGCAAACATATTTAGCAGAAAAAATAGGGTGCTAACTATTTTGTACTGGTATATAGGAATCTGATAAGCACCAATGTAACACAGCTGATTAATATTCCTTGAAAATAAGCAAAAAAGCCTTTTTATATGTATGGCATATGGTAGAAGATAGATATTAAAATATCAATAAAGTTGTTCATTATTTTCCTTAATAAAAAAAGGAATGCTTTAGTGCAATACTGACTTCTGTTATGTTAGCCATGAAATAATTTTATTCCTAATTGAATTTTTATGTGATATCCTTTGACCCTGTGCTGCCAACTACTTAGTAGTTTGAAGGGCCTTTTCAAACAGAGTTTATTTCAGAGATAAATAAATTAGGTGCACCTATATACCTTTCTTACATGGACTTAAATATGGCTACAATTATAATCTTTTAAATAAAATATAAGGAACTTTGGACTAATGAATACGTTGTATTCATGTTCCTGTTGTAATAGATGAATAGTTGAGAGCATGTATAAATTTGCTGCCTTGTATATATTTTTCTCGTTCTTTTTGTTACTACTGTAATACTGTAAATCATTTTTTTGTTAAATGAATGTTTGTAAACAATACCTTTCCAGATGTTGTTGAATTGTAACTTCAAATATTTATCACCATTGATGATCCTAATTGGAGCTGCAGGGAGTTTTGATTTATTAGTTCATGAATGCATTCGATCATCTTCATTATCTGAAAATCATATCATAAAATATTTCAGAATGATATCTGTTTGAAAGTGGCTAATCACTGGCAATTGGAATGCAGCTTGGATATGTGTGCCCATTTGATGTTGCTGGATACATTTACATTCAGGATAAATTTCTGAAATATGAAATTATTTGGAATATACCTTAATCCCCAATAGTCACTGTTGTACTAACCATGCTAATCAACTGTACTTCTGGCTGCTTGTGTGTCTTTAATGCTGCTGGCATGATTACCAGTGACAAAAATGAAGAGGGGAATTATTAAAATTAAATAGTTTGGGTAATAGCTCTCACTGCAGGATGATGATAAATTGTATCATTGCAAATTACATCTGTTTACAGTAGTGACACACTCACATTTGTAAAAAAAAACTTTTTATATCAGTAACTTGTTTATATCTTTTGTATTTATTTCATATGTTGCTGTAGCATATTCCTTGTTTAATATAGCTGTTCATAAAATGGAGGCTTTGTATTATGATAAATTTCATTTTATTTTGAGGAGCTGTGCAGGAATATAGTCCCGAGGCATTTCTGTTAAAGTTGCTAATCAATTTTTAGTCTTTCTATTGAAACGGTGTTTTGCAATGCAGGGTCTTCTCTTCATTTTAAAAGAGAAAGTTAGGTTTGCAAGTAGTTCCCATCATGGCGTCCTCAGCAGCACTTGCCAAGTTTTAATGGTATTACAAGAAAACGTACAGTTTATATCCTCAGCAGGTCCTTTAAGAGACTTGCTCTTAAAGGACCTGCAAGGATGAGACAAGGAAAAGCTTCAAGGCAACATTTTGTTGCTCTTTGCTTCAACAAAGAAAATGACATAGTTTCAACAATATGAATCTGTAAGATAAATGCTATTTCACACAAATATCTCATGGATTATTTAGAATTTTGCTGGTTTGTAAATGTAAGTAGTCATAGCAATAATAAAAATGACAACAATTCTGTGAGAAAAATACATTCAATAAAATCAAATACTTCCTTTGCAGGTTGATGAAGCAAGTGCACCTTCAGCTCCAGATCCATCAGATCTGCACTTACATGAACGTGAGACAGGCTTTTGCTTTGATTCCAGGTAAGGTACTAATGCCAAATCTGTGTTTTCAAATTAACACCAGAGATTTCTTGCCAGCTCTCACTGTTATACTTTATGTGAATGTGTGGTCATTTACTGTGGACAAAAATGAGTGAAATTTCACTGGAGTAGCTTAAGTCCAAGGTCTTGAACTCTAAGAAGAGTTGAATTTCAATTTTTACAGTTGGAAAAATAAATGATTTTTCATTCATTTTCCAAAATTGGAGTTATGATAAAAATACTGGGTCCTTTGAATATAAAAATAAAGGTTTCCCTTGTCCAGTTATTTACAGCTCTAGGAGTGGTGCTCATCTCCCTTTCTTAGTTGAGAGAGCTAGCTTTGTTTGAAGACATTTTCCATAGTCGTGTGACATGACTATATGCTGGAACACTTTTACCTTCCCATATAAGTGGTACCTATTTTATCTATTCACATTTGCCTGCTTTCAAACTGCTAAGTGGGTAGGAACTGTTACAAGTAATGGGAGCTCTCCCCCCCCCCAAAAAAAATAATTGAACAATGCTTGGATCTTGAACCTGGACTGGGCTTTCCAGCTGACAAGCTCAGCATCCTTAACTGCTGAGCCCTCACTTCCTTCCTTTGCTGCTGTTCCTGCAGCTCCCTATTCTTAAAAATAATATCTGTTTTATAATTCTTTATACAAAATAAGTTTCACTTTAGTATCCCTCTATTGTTTTCATTTCATGCTTCATCTGTCACTTTTATTTCCTCATTCTTTTATCATGCTCATAAATGTAAGTGGCCTGAATAAGAGCCACTTACACTTGTTTTCAAGAATTTGAAGTATACCTTATTATACAAAGGCTTTATTCTAATCAGTGATTGAAAACTGTATACTTTAAAGATGTTGAATGCACTGAGTGAAAGTTTGCAGCTTTCTATTTTGATACAGAATTCTCATCAGTTAAAATGATTAATGAATAAACTTTAATTAGACTTCCTAGACTTTCTCCCTGGTAGGTAAAGGACTAGTATAATTAGACCAAGGTGGAGACATGGTAGCCTGGAAAGCTTTTAGATTACAACATCTATACCTTCTGATAGCTGGTGTATAAGAATATTTAAAGGATATTGGTGCATGAAAACATTTACTAGTTTTCCCCAACTTGGGTATTTTTCCAGCTATGATTTCCCAAATTCTTAGTAATGTCCGCCCTTCTTTGAGGAAATATGGAAGTTGAAGTCTATCTTGGAGAGTCCTGAGGTTAGGGAAGATTATGCTACATAATGGATAAATATTAGGAACAGGTACCTCGATTAAATGGAAAACCCTTTTATGTCCAATGGCATGGAAGCACTAATTAGTCTTGGTGGTGCAGTGGTAAAAATGCAGTATTGCGGGCTGCTTCTGCCCACAGCAGGAGTTCAATCCTGATCAGCTCAGTGTTACTTCAGCCTTTCATCCTTCTGAGGTCAGTAAAATGAGGAGCCAGATTGTTGAGGGCAATATGCTGATATTTGTAAGCTGTTCAGAGATTGCTATAAAGCACTGTGGAGTATATATATTGCATTTTTCGGACTATAAGACACTCCGAAGTATAAGATGTACCTAGGTTTTGGGGAGGAAAACACGAAAAAAAAATCTGCCTCTACCTCCCAGCAATTTGCCTCCTTGCAACAAACAGCTTGGTCAGCTTCAGCACAGCCTGATTTAGCACAAACAGGTAATTGGTGGTTGGATCTGCCTCCTGGAATACTGCCTATCAACAGTTCCAAGTGACAGGACTTGCTGCCTATCCTGCCGCCTGGAAAGGGCTGAAAATGGGGCACATGAGGCAGTGATGGGCAGCGAATGCAATGGCAATCCCTGCAGCCTGGAACAGCTAATAGGTGATATTCCAGAAGGCCAGCCCAATTGTCCATCAGCTGCTCGTGCTAAATCAGGCTGTGCTGAAGCTGACCACACTATTTGCTGCAAGGAGGTAAATTGCTGGGAGGCAGAGGCCGAAGGGTGGGGGCCAGCAGGTGGAAGGGGCTTCGGCAACATTCACTGTATAAGATGCATAGACATTTCCACCCACTTTTTTTGGGGTGGGGGAGAAGAAAGTGCGTCTTATACTCCGAAAAGTACAGTAACTCTTAAAACTATTCCTATTGCTGGTTATGTCCATTCACTTAGATAATAGCAATGACAAAGATAATACTGTTGGAGATTAAATATTGGTCTCAAATTCGCTGTTATCTCCAATTCTTTCTCTTTTTATTCCAAGTTTTGTGCACATCAAGAAATGTCCACTCTGTGAAGTGATGTTTCCTCCTAACTATGATCAAAGCAAGTTTGAAGAACATGTTGAAAGTCACTGGAAGGTGTGTCCAATGTGCCGTGAACAGTTTCCTCCTGATTATGACCAGCAAACCTTTGAAAACCATGTTCAAACACACTTTGATCATGGTTTAAATTTTGATTAGGTTGGGTATCATTATGCATTATACCAGGTGAAGGTTGTTATCTCAGATAAGGGAATGCTTCATGAATGATGTAAGCTTAGAAAATTAGTGACCAGCATTGCAGTTGATTAGAATAAATCTTTGGCCTATTCCTCAATCTAGCATATAGCCAAATATGTTGTATCTGTCAATATTTATTCCTTGGCTAACAATTCATAAACACATAGAAAATTTGCAGACTTGTCTCCAGAGTTCAATTTGTGGTGGGATGACAGTTTTCCTCTTGCTTGTTCTAACATATTAAAGTTCATTTCTTAATAAAATGATGTTTTTCAATAATTTTATGTATATCTTTCTGAAACGTGGGTTTTTCATTTGTTGCAAAAATATAGTTGTGTTGTGATTAAATGTTTTGCAGAAAAGCCTTACAATAGTATTCATCTTTATCATTATTATTCCAATTCTAAAATGTCCAATATACTACTAAAACTATGAAAATTACTGCATTTAGCGCTATTAATAAATGTGTAATAAAAGTATGACCTTTTTGTTACTTAGTAAATTTTAAATGTTTAAAATCCTTCAGTGGACATTCAAAGCTGTGGTCATACAATCAATATTTTTAGTATTTTATGTTTAGCACATTTCCCCCCTTAAATTTGTTGAATGTTTGTATATATCTAAACCACTATATTTTTAAAAGTTGCAAAAATCTTAAATAATTTGATCTTTTTGGATAAAAACATTAACTTTTTATGTTTTATGATAGCAAATTAAAGGAAAAAGTAAACCATGTGTGATTTCATTTAATCTCCTTATATTTTTCAAACCTGTATCAAATTTTGCTTGAGTCTTCTAGGAAATGTTTTGTAAACTATTGCAGATGAAAAAATTGCCACAATCATTCTTTAATAGAATAAAATTATCTTTCACTTGATCATATTTGGACATCCTTTCATAGTCATTTTTTAAAACCAAACCAATGTCATAGATTTTGGGTTATTCTTACTGATACATTTCTACCCTACAGATTGTTTTTCTGAAAGGGTTTTCTTTTCTTTCTTTCTTTTTTTTGCATTATTTTCCATAACAGCTATGAGTTATTGGCTGTCTTTTTCTATGTCCTATTTAGGGGATTAAGTGCAGATAATAGTGATAATATTCATATTTGTTGACTGCTTTTGCTGTAATTGGTTATTATTGGAGATGTGCTCAGCCAGATTTAAGATTTGACATCAGCTGGAACCCCAGTAGAGGAGAGGGGGATGTACAGCCTTCATGGACCTTGCTTTCTAAGTCTCTAATTATGAGACCTTCTTTCTGAAGCTGGGATCAATTGGCAATGTTGCTACTGCATCAGCTTCTCTGTCTGAGCTGCTAGAGGCCATCTCGGGACTGGCAGCAATGTTCCCCAGACGTGATCTCAAAAGTGGTTCAGGAGTTCATGGCCTCCACAGCAGCCATAAGCCTACTCTAAATAATCTTGGGCCTGACTTGAGACAATGGTCATTCATCAAATAGAATTTTCTTGTCGGAACAATGGCAACATGATCTGGTGGGAGAATCTAACATTATCCTCCCTGGTGTCCAAGAGCTTGTCTTATATCACCCTCTCTGCAAGGATGCCTGGTCTATCCCCAGTGACTGATAGAACTGATTGGGTTTCAGAGGGAACTGAAAGTTTTGTTTCATGGCCTGCCAAAGCCTTGGTAACCACCTGAAATCAAAGGGTGGCTGGGACTCTGAACAGGATCACATTCATGGCCTCTCTTGAACCATTGTTCTAACTCTCCCTGTGGTTTATGGAGGAGTTGTGGGTACTGAAAAGGATTAAGAGACTCCTACAACACCATTGGAGGAAAATGAAGGATGACTCTGATCACATGACTCAGAACTGCTGTTAAGGCTTATCTTGTGGTGACAAGAGTGATGAAACAGCCTAATTTCTCTGCCTTTACTGAGTCCACAGAATGTTACCCCACAGTCCTGATCCTGGTCAACAGGTCCCTTCTAGGATGGGAGCTCAGTTGAACATCTTCAGGACTGCACAGAGGAATTTGTTCAACACCTAACAGAAAAAGTCACTTGGATTTGTTTCCCCTTGAAACACCTGAAGGGTGCAAGTCTGTCAAATTCTGGGGAAAGATCTTTCTCGGTAATCTAGAAACAGTTTGATCCTGTTGGACCTGATGAAGTGGAACAGATTCCTTAAACTGTCAGTTTTAATTGGATCCTTGTCCCACCTGGTTGGTAAAAACCTCCAGGACTTATCATATGGATTCAAGCAGTGATAAATTCCTCACTGAGGAAGGGATATTACCATATTACCGCCTTTTAAGGAGGCCTTAGTTCGTTCCGTACTTTAAAAAGATCACTTAATCCCATTTGGACAACTTTTGTCCACTGCCTAACTTCTCTTATTAGAGAAGGTGGTGGAAAAGGTGGTTGCTTGGCAGCTTCATATGGTCTTGGATGAAGCGTTATCTTGACCCCTTCCTGTCTGGATTGAAGCCATTACGGGACAGAAATATCATTGGTTGCACTTGATTATCTCTGGCAAGAGTAGGGTAAGATAATGCAACCATCTTTGCTCTCAATCTCATAGCAGACTTCGGTACCATAAATCATGGTATCTTTTTGGGCCAGCTGCAGTGTTTGGGACTAAGTGACACAGTTTTGCACTGTTTTGCACTGTTCTGACTCTTCACTCCAAGGCTGGTCCCAGTTGATGTTGACAGAGGGGTCCAACCCATGGCCATTTCTTCGTGCATAGCTTGGTGTTCTCCCCACCTCTTTTTAACATCTACCTGAAGCTGTTGGTTGAGATCATTTGTCACCAAGGGTTTAGGATCATGTTGATGCTCTGCTTTATATTTCCAGGGTGATCCAGGTGATGCTATTGCTGCCCTCTTGCAATGCTGGGAGGCTGTGGGGATCTGGATAGGGGAAATAGGCTTTGGCTGAACTCTGACAAGACCTAATGGCTTTGAGTGCATGGAGTTTCACGATATGGGATTTTAATTTAGTTCTGGACAGAGTTGCATTACTCTACTCTAAGATACAATCAGCAACTTGAGGGTTCTCCTGAAATCATTACGCTTGCTCAAAGAGCAGCTGGCAGTCATGACTAGGCAACCCTTTGCACTTCAGGTTGTACCCAGTTGTGGCCTTTCCTGGATTGGGAGTCTCTGCTCAGTCATTCAAGCCCAGGTTGTCTTCTGTCTGGACTTGGGGCAGTCCATGTTACATTATTGCTCCATCAGCTATAGTGTATGCATACTGTGGGTCCAGGGTACTTGAGGAACCATCTCATCCCACCGGGATTGGCCCTCCCACCTCTATTGGCAGAGAAAGCATGCTGCAGGTGCTGTCATTCAAGTAATTATGGCTGGCGGTGTCCAGAAGCAGCACGTTCTCTGCCAGGCTTCCGCTGTTTGGAACAACTGACCCCTTCATTGAGAGATTGGCTTCCATTCTTCCAATCTTCTGTAAAGTCCAGAAGACTTGCCAGATGGTTTCAGGCCCCAACGGGGGAGCATCACACTGGTGATGGTTAATGAATTAAGAGGAAATCCCATCTCCCCTCTTGCATATCCTTTTAACTATCATTCTATTTTTCATTGTAATTTTGATTTTTATTGTTAGAAATATTTATCTTTTATGATGTTAATGCTTTTAATGCTGTAAACTGGCCAGAGTCATTTGGAAACAAGATCGACAGAGAGAGAAAGAAAAAGAGAGAAGGGAGGGAGGGAGGGAGGGAAGGAAGGAAGGAAGGAAGGAAGGAAGGAAGGAAGGAAGGAAGGAAGGAAGGAAGGAAGGAAGGAAGGAAGGAAGAGAGAGAGAGAGAGAGAGAAGAAAGAAAAAGATAGATCAGTGGCAAGGAAATCTATTGCCTTTTAAAGGTTTTAAAATACACTTTGCTATATATAGTAATCATGAACAGACCGTGAATATATAATCTCTTAAAATATTCCCTTGACACTTTCCACGTTTTCCGAAAAAAATATCTTCAGTTGGGAATAAACTATTCAATTGGTGAGAGATGTATTGGATCTCAATCCAATGGAATCCTGTTATATTTAAAAATTATAAACTCCCCATTTTCATAGTATATTTATTATTGTAAAAAGTTACATGTGCTATATTCTATTTATTTCCTGCTCTCAGTATTTTCTGAGTATAGTTAAGTAAACTGAGAACATTGTATTGTGTGCCTTGGTAATACATAGCATATTTACAATGTAAAACAATCAAAGATAATGAAACAACATTCAATTTTCTTTTGGGTCAGAGGCAATTTATTAAATGTGATTTGATTAACATTTGTAAGCAGCTTTTATGGAAAGAAATTTCAATACATTTTATGGTGCTCAGTTCTAAAACAAACTTTGTGTGACTTCCAAACTTAATGAACCTTGTCCCCAGCAAAATATAAGAAAATATAATTTAAAGCACATTTTCACAGACACAGTACAATACACTCACTATACACAGTATAATAAAATAGTCCCATTTCCGTCTGTTTAATACTGCCACAATGACTATGTAGATAGTAATGGATTGTAATAGTGGAAAGAACTGACATGCAACATTATTTAACGGTTAGGTTACTCAGTACTTTTTACTGAGAGCACAATTAAATGAAGTCAAAATATTAGAAGATGGATATAAAGCTTTAAGTATAGCAATAGATTGTTATATTATATACTGTTACATCAAACTATTACTGATGCTAGTACATAGACTTTTCTGAAGGTGGGTGTAGGGTAACTTGTCTAAAAGAAGCTTATCTTCTCAAACCCTCATTATGAGAGATCTTAGTTGGAAAAAATCTTTCTTAGTGAAGAATCTTTGCCCACTCAGTGTTTATACATGTTCTAATCTAAAAGAAAAGAGACTTGTATTTCCCATGTCATTTATATATAAATACAAAATACACAGAAAAGGATTATCTGAAAAACTTAAAATAGTCTCATGCGGGAGACAAGCTCCCAAGTTAGTATTAACTTAGCTTTTGCATACTAAAACTATTAACTATAACTTTAAACAAGAGAATGCTGAAGGCAGGAGAGCATCAAATAAATGAAGCATTCAGGTATGGTTTTAGACCTAAGGAACTCTGTGTTAGAAGTCTATCTTGGAATTACCTGCTTCAAAAAGTGCTTCATTTTAGTAAGGCTCATGTCTCACAGTTCATAAAGAAATGTAATGCTAACCTGTAGAATACATCACATACAATAAGTTTATTTGTGTGTGTACATGCACACACATCATGTGTATGTATACACATTTATGTGTGTGTGTGTGAACACACACACATCTACATATACATAATATTGCATATATATTACAAGTAGTCCTTGACTTACGACCATTCGTTTAGTGACCAAAGTTATAATGACACTTTAAAAAGTGACTTATGACTTTTCCACACATCCATTTCAGCATCCCGATAGTTACATGATCAAAAGTTGAATGCTTGGCAATTGGTATGTATTTGTGATGGCTGCAATGTGCTAAGCAGCAGTTCTCAACCTGTGGGTCGGGACGATTTGCCAGGGGTCGCCTAAGACCATCGGAAATATGGGAAGTATACTTGCAAGTCGAAGAATCGCGCTCCAATGGTTGACTCCACAAGCCAGCTGCAGGCTCTTCAAATCGCTAGCCGAATTTGGCTTCAGGCACAATGAATTAAAAAAGAGAGAAATCTTTGCTCTGATATCTCCCTCTCAAGCCAGCTGCAATCACTCCCAATCACTAGCCTAATCTGGCTTCAGACGCGATAAACTTAATAGGGGAGGAGTCTCTGCTTTAACGCCTCCGTCCTCAAGGCAATCGCAAACAGTTCAGATCGCTAGCCAATACGGCTTCAGGCGTGATAAATTCAAAACGAAAATAATTTTATGGTTGGGATCACCACATCTTGGGGAATTGTATTAAAGGTACAAATTGTATTATAAATACGAATTGTATTAAAGGTCGCAGCACTATAAAGGTTGAGAACCACTGTGCTAAGGTCATGTGATAGCCTCTTGTGACTGCCTGACAAGTAAAGTAAATGGGGAAGCCAGGTTCACTTAACAACCATGTTACTAATTTAATAACTGCAGTGATTCACTTAGCTCTTGTAAGTCAGATCATAAAATGGGACAAAACTCGCTTAACAACTCTCTTGCTTTGCAACAAAACCTTTGGGCTCATTTGTGGTTGTAAATCGAGGTCTATCTGTACACACACACACATGCAAAATCCAAAGGTACAACGACAACCTCCCTTAACTTAAAATACTGTACCTCTTAACAATATGCCTCTTTTTTATTTGCAACAATGATAGTTGCAAGAATTGGCAACATAAAACATTTAAATTTGTTGGCAATGAAGAACTAGAAAGTGCTTTAAGGACTCCATCTAAGATGAAGATTAATTTCTCTCAGAAAATTTGCACTTCATTTCCAAGTTTCTGCTAGTAATAGATAGCAGAGGCCAATAGCAGGACCAGGAAAAGTTAGTCCTCAGAAATTTCCGTGGATTGTTAACATTAAATAACGTAAGTTCTGTACAGATAGACGTAGGAATTTTAATGGTAGAGTGATCTACTAATTCACTGCAAAATTTTCAGCATTTCAAAAGACTAAAAGAATTTGCAAGATAATATAAAATACAGCAAGCACACCTTTTATGTATGTTATTTGAGTATGAAAATATTCTTCGAATATGTTAAACATTCTCTTATTTATAATTCCAATACCTATAACCTTGCTATCCTACAGATATCTCTGTTACATAAGGCATATTAACCAGGTGGATAAAGGAATTCTTTTGGTTTTTGCAAGCACATAGGAACTGATGTATTGAATTTCTTCAAACACATTACAATCTTGGAAATTATCCTAGTGCCAAGTTTTCCTCCCCCGTCCTTATTCAATACCGTGGAACAGCTAAATATACGTTCCCTAATTCACCTTTGGGTGGGGTGGGGTGGGACGGAAAAATACTTTTTAAAAATCTGTAGCTTTTAGCACCTTTATATTAAAGTAATGTATATGGGCATGATGATTACATGTGCAAATGTACAAAATCATTAACTCTACAAAGATACGTCATTCCAAAATTACAGGGGGGAAAATGTAAAGCATGCATTTAATTTCTTCAAAGTGTTGCTCAATGCTTCCCAGGAGAAGGTGGCTGTCTTCAAAATCAGCAACTGCTGGTGAGTATTCCTTGGCACATTTGTGACCAGCATCTTATTGCTGCATCTTCCTGATAATCTCAGCAGACACTGGTGGGTGGAAGTTGATTGTGTGGTGCCGCAGACCCTGAGCTGTCTTGTAACTCTTTCCACAGCGGCATTTGAAGGGTTTCCGCACCCGGATCTGTGTCCTGTGGCCATTCTTGGCATGATACTTTATACCATTCACATTCTGTGACAGAGGATTGGACACAAAGACTTTAGTAGGAATGCTAGAAATATTACCAGGCTGTTTAATTTTCAAATCAAAGTGTATCTTAAGAAGCCTTTTAAAGAATATATTTTACCAGGGATTTAGCTACAAATCTAATCACAGGACAGCTTGAAACAGGATGTCTTAGCTGGGACTTTAAATGTTCACTTTTCTTGTAATCCTGATAGTTCCCTTGTAAGCTTTTTATCCTATCTCTTGGGAAGACCAGAATGATAGCTATCTGATACAATAGTCTACCCATGTAATAACGCAGAAACTGCACCAATATTTATAAGATCCAGATCGCAAATCCTTTCCCTTGTTCTAACAGCCATTCAGCACTTTGTGTATAACTTGAAATCACTTTTCAAGTGATCCAGCCATTTGCAAGTCATTTTGCAATAAAATACTGAAATTTATTAGCAGGAAGAGAGAAGAAAATACTATAACATAAACTCAATTCAAGTTTAGATTCTCACATTTCTATTATCCCAGTCCTATCTCTTCCTTTATATTAACTTTATTTTCTGCTCAAATTGGAATACCGTATTTTTCTGAGTATAAGACGCACATTAGTTTTTGGGGAGGAAAATAAGAAAAAAAAATTCTGCCTCTGCCTACTAGCATCCATCCATCCGGTATTCATCTGGCTAGCGTCCTTGCAGCAAACAGCCTGGTAAGCTTCAGCACGTTATCGCAGCCTGATTTGTGAACAGCTGATTGGCGGTGGGATCGGCCTCCTGGAATACCATCAAAAAGCTTTTCCAGGCTGCAGGGATCGCCAAAGCCCAATGCTGCCTCAGTGTGTTGCATTTTTGGCCTCCATGCATTGCATTTTTGCCCTTTTAGATCCTTGCCAGGATCAGCACACCATATCGCTGCCTCTGCACGTCTCATTTTCAGCATCTGCATATCATGTTTTTGGCCTCCGCATGCCCCATTTTTGGCCTCGGTGCGTTGCATTTTTAGCTGGTTCCAGGCGGCGGGGATCAGTGGAGATAGCCTGGAACGGCCAAAAATGTGACGCATAAAGGGGAACAATGGGGTGTGCAGAGGCCAAAAACTTAACATATAGAGGCTGAAAACATGATGCGTGGAGGTGGCGATCGATGGCGACATGCTCTGGAGATCCTCGCCGGCTGGAACGAGTCTAAAATGGGGTGTGCAAAACGTGATGCGCAGAGGCTGAAAATGGCCAAAGGGTGGAGGCCGGCATGTGGGCGGGGCTTCAGCAACATTTGGTGTATAAGATGCACCACAATTTTCACCCACTTTTAAAGTGGGAGGAGTGAGTCATACTCTGAAAAGTACGGCACTTTATTTCGCTCCATATCCTGCAACATTCTTACATTTTCAAGATATGAACATTCTTATTGAGGAAACAGTAAAATCAGTTGGAGGCACAAATGTTGCATGGATTAGAAAGATACAAAATGGAAATTCTTTAAAAGGAAAAAAATCTTCACACGGGTTGCAAAACAAATTATTTCTAAGACACAAAATGATTCATAACAGTCTTGCTTTTAAAAAATTCCAGATTCCAAAAAATAGCAATATTAGTAGCCGAAGTCAAATAACACAATGACTTGTACCACACAATTTTGCCATTTTTGAATTGTTTTAGTAAGAGCAATTTTTTAAACTTTTAAAAGTGGTGCATAAATTTATTTGTTCGATTAATCATGCAAAGCTAAATTGTTTATTCCTACTTGTTTCCAAGCCTCTGGTTACTCAAACCTATTCCATTATGCTAAATTTTACATGGTGAAGAAGTTAATTTAAGCCAAGTTTAATTAGTATAACAAACGTATGCTATTGTGTTCAAACAAACAAAGGAGCATGGTTGCAGATTTCCAACATAGAATAAAAATATAGAAAATAGGAAAGTAGGACTTGATTAAATTTAAGGATTTAATGAGAACTTATATTTCAATCTTATCTATTTTATAGATAAGAAAAATTAAAGAACCACAAGTGATTGCCTTCTTGATTGCTTCAGTCTTGTATCATTTTGAATAACACTTACAAAGCAATTCACATTCATGTAGTTTTCTAGAGCCATTATAACATAATAACATGGATATGTTTCTAACTTCTTGGAATTGTCAAAGCACATGATAAAATATGTAGAAAAGACAATATTTTCCTTTAAAAGTTCCTCTTTAGGATAGTTTTTAAAACATTTTAGCTATAATTTCTACCTATAGAAATGGTCTTTATAGCAATAAAATGTGACTTTTAACTGTATTTTAAAATTTTAAAGTGCTTATCTTGACAAAATCATTTCGTGAGGTGTTAGGAGTTTGTAGTTATTAAAACGAACAAATCTTTTCAACTTTGTTCAATAACTGCAGTTGACCATCAATTCCAGAGAATATTTTCATTTATTCTGTTTCGTGTAACATTCATTTTAATATTTTAAAATAGTAAAATGTCTTTCAGAAACATTTGATTATATAATAATAATAATAATAATAATAATAATAATAATAATAATAATAATAATAATAATAATAATAATAATAATAATAATATCAGAGTTGGAAGGGACCTTGGAGGTCTTCTAGTCCAACCCCAGCCCAGGCAGGAAACCCTACACCATTTCAGACAAATGGCTATCCAACATTTTCTTAAAAATTTCCAGTGTTGGAGCATTTACAACTTCTGCAGACAAGTTGTTCCACTGATTAATTGTTCTAACAGTCAGGAAATTTCTCCTGAGTTCTAAGTTGCTTCTCTCCTTGATTAGTTTCCACCCATTGCTTCTTGTTCTACCCTCAAGTGCACTGGAGAATAGTTTGCTTCTTTGTGGCAAGCCCTGAGATATTGGAACACTGCTATCATGTCTCCCCTAGTCGTCCTTTTTATTAAACTAGGCATACCGAGTTCCTGCAACCGTTCTTCATATGTCCCCTAATCATCTTTGTTGCTCTTGTCTGCACTCTTTCTAGAGTCTCAACATCCTTTTTACATCGTGGCGACCAAAACTGAATGCAATATTCCAAGTATGGCCTAACCAAGGCATTATAAAGTGGTATTAACGTGATAGAATCAAGATCACGTGATCTTGATTCTATCCCTCTGTTTATGCAGCCCAGAACTGTGTTGGCTTTTTTGGCAGCTGCTGCACACTGCTGGCTCATATTTAAATGGTTGTCCACTAGGACTCCAAGATCCCTCTCACAGTTACTACTATTGAACAAGGTACCACATATACGATACCTGTGCATTTTGTTTTTTTGGCCTAAATGTAGAACCTTACTTTTTTCACTGTTGAATTTCATTTTGTTAGATAGTGCCCAATGTTCAAATCCATCAAGATCTTTCTGTATCTTGAGCCTATCTTCTGGAGTGTTGGCTATTCCTGCGAGCTTGGTGTCATCTGCAAATTTGATGAGTTCTGCATCTATCCCCTTGTCCAAGTCATTGATGAAGATGTTGAAGAGTACTGGGCCTAAAACAGAGCCTTGGGGTACTCCACTGCATACTTCCCTCCATGTGGATGTAGTTCCATTGAGGACTACACGTTGAGTGCGGTTGGTCAGCCAGTTATGAATCCATCTGGTGGTGGTGCTGTCTAACCCACATTTTTCTACTTTATCTAATAGTAGGTTTACTTTATCAAATGCTTTACTGAAGTCCAAGTAAATTATATCGACAGCATTCCTCTGGTCCACTAATTTTGTTACTTTGTCAAAGAATGCAATAAGATTAGTCTGGCATGATCTCTTGTAATAATTCAATACTGCATTTCTGAGGGGTATAATACTAGGATAAATCTCACAAACTATATGAATTCTTGTAATACAAGAAGGACAAGGAGGCTGGAGAACAATCAGAAGGTCATTTAGCTACTCTTTGGTTACTCCTCCAATCATAAATGAACCAGTTTAATATCTTTTATAGTTTTGTTAGAATATTCATGTTCCCCCTCTATATTAGGAGCAGTTAACTATCAACACAATTATACTTACATTAAGGTTAAAGTGTTCTGCGGGGATTTTATATTCAGCTGAGTTTGTATGTCACTAAAAGTGCTTTTCAAAGATAATTCTCTTGACATTTATCAATTTCTTTATTGCCTGTCATGCTATTTCCAACTATAATTATAATATATGTCAGATAAAATGCATATATTTTAAGGCACCAAGCATCATTGCCACAAGACAAATACTTCATAATTTAAAACATGGCATATTTCAATTGTGCTTGGACTACAATTTCTACCATCTCCGATAGGAATGGATGCCATACTAGTTAAAAATTATGTCTGACAAATCTGAAAAGTGTTAGATGTAGAACACAGGGCTTTTATACAGAATATATTCATAGCATAGGATCTCATCACATATAGGTAAGAACATCGCTGTTCCATACCTTCTATCCAGATTGTTCTATCAGGCAGACTAGGCAGGCTTCAGGTTTTGTCCATAAATTCATGGGGACTTACAAAGTGTGCATTTTTCCTCATGGTGTCTGACTTCTAGAACTTATTCTTCCTGAGATATATTTGGTTCCCCACTTTGGCCATGTCTGACTTCTAGAACTTATTCTTCCTGAGATATATTTGGTTCCCCACTTTGGCCATGTTTTAAAAGGCCCCCAAACCAGATTTTGCTCTCAGATCTTAGGTTAGGCAAGTTCTATGTAGGTGCCAGCTTAACATTCAATACCATCATTCCAGGTATTCTTCTAACAAAACTAAATCAGCTAGCTGTCCTTGACCACACTTATAAATGGATCATAAGCTTTCTAACAGACAGAAAGCAACAAGTGAAGCTAGGCAAAATCACATCAGATTTTGCCTAGTACATCAGTACAATTAACAGGGCTGTGTACTCACTCCACTTCTCTCTATACATCAATGACTGCATCACCAAAGATCCCTCTGTTAAAGTACTGAAGTTTGCAGATGATACAACAACGATTGGTCTCACTTGAGACAATGATGAATCTGTATACAGACGGGAGGTTAAACAAATAGCCTTGCAGTACAACTGGAACAATCTTGAATAAAACACACTCAAAACTATAGAAATGGTGATAGATTTTAGGAGAAACCCTCCTATACTACCATCTCTTAAAATACTAGACAACCGAGACCTTCAAATTTATAGATTCTATCGTATCTCAAGACTTAAAATGTCTAAAATGTCATAAAAAAAGCACAACAAAGAATGTTATTTCTGCACCAGCTCAGAAAGCCCAAACTGCCCAAAGAGCTGCTGATTTAGTTCTATGGAGAAATTATTGAGTATTATTTAGTTCTATGGAGAAATCATCTGCACAAGTCAGACACAAGACAGACACAGACTTCAATGGATAATTAGAACTGTAGAAAAAACAATTGCTACCAACCTGCCTTCCATTGCAGACCTGTATACTGCACGAATCAAAAAGAGGGCTGTGAAAATATCTACAGACCCCTCACATACTGGCCATAAATTGTTTCAACTTCTACTGTCAAAATGATGCTATAGGGCACTGCATACCAGAACAACTAGACACCAGGTGTTGTGGCTCCAGCCCTCCTTCGGGCCTGGCCCCCTGCCAGAGAGTGACTCAGAGAGTGAGGGGGAAGGGCCGTCAGACTCCCCTCTGCAGGGCCGGCCTCTCTGGCTCAGCTCCAGGAGCCAGAGGCAGGCCAGGTGGAGGAAGTAACAAGGCCTCTGTCTCCTGTATCTCCCCCCCGCCCAGGCAATGCTCCCAGATCCAGCTGTGGATAATCAGTCCTGGTTAGATCCCAGGTTTCGTAGACAAGAGAGACGGGAACAACAGAAGCAGGTGTGGGGCAGGCCTAGAAAGTGCTGAGTCATGGAGCCACACCCCACAGGGTATAAAAGCAGGAGGGGCTGCTCTACTACTTCGTGACGAACAAATCAAACTGCCTGGAGAAAACTTGAGCTGAAGTGCTGTTTGTTTCTGACTTCCTGGTTGACATGCCGGCATCAAGAAAAATAACAGAAAACCTTGGCAGACGCTCGCTGGTTTGCTGCCAGAGCTGATAGCTGCAGTGGACTAAATTGCTGGCTAATTGAGTCATTTCTCGTGCCTCCCGGAGTGAGTTGGGGGGACAGAACACCAGGACAGTTTTTCCCCGAATGCTTTCAGTCTGCTAAACAACTAATTCCCACAACACTGTCAAACTCTTTACTAAGACTGTATTACTATTATTCTTCTCATCCTTCCTATCTCCTTCCACTTATTACTATAACAATGTTGCTTGTATTTTTATGATTTATTGTTCTGTTGTTTCCTAGTATGATTTGATTGCTTATTAGTAATCTATGACTATCAATAAGTGTTGTATCATTTGATTCTTGATGAATGTATTTTTTCCCTCTCTTTCTTTTCTTTTCTTTTCTTTTCTTTTCTTTTCTTTTCTTTTCTATAATGTACATTAATAGCATATGGTCAATAAAGAATTCTATTCTATTCTATTCTATTCTATTCTATTCTATTCTGTTCTGTTCTGTTCTGTTCTGTTAGAACCTTATATTCTGTTCTTTAATAGTTGCTTTTTTCAATGGTGTTTGATTATTCTTTTTACTGTATGGTCTCCACAGTTATTGAAGAGTTGAGTAATCTTATACATTTCTAAACAATATAGATCATGATAAAATCTATGAAATCATAAAGCATCTGCTTTGCAAAGAACAGTTTTACCATATCATAAATAACACACTTACCTTATATCGCTTTTTACACCCAGGAACAGGACAAGCAAAAGGTTTCTCATCTCCTCCATTCATACACATAGAACTTAGGATAGCTTCAGAACTGATAGCACTTTCTGTGGTCCAGGACTCATCACTATCTGAATCTTCATAGTCTACTTCTTCTTCATCATATTCACTACCTAAGAAGATATAAAGCAATAATTAAATACAGATAAACTAAAACATACTCTGGTACCTGAAAAGGCAAAGGAACTGCAAGCTCAAATAATAAACGTCAAGGAAAACAGTGAAAATGGGCCTAAATTAAATAAGATAACCAAACTAAAACAATAGGTACAACAACCAACCTTAGAATTGACAACGAAGATAATGAAGTGGTAAATGGTTTCTGTCTTTTAGGATCAACTAGCAAGAGTAAAGAAACAATCAAAAATATACTGTAAACTAGCCTTTGGTAATGCAGCAGGCTTTGGAAATGCTGTGATGTGACTCTATCTATGAAATCAGAACAATGCAAGCAATGGCATTCTCTTAAAGTGAAATTTGGACTTTGTAAATGCTGAATAGAAAAAGTATTGACATTTTTTAAATTTTCAAGACACAAATGAGTAGGCTCAAATCATCACACTTAGGACACATTATGTGAAGACTCTGGCTCTAGTGCTGGGGAAAATGGAGGAAGGAAACAGAAGAAGAGGACAATGAACCAAAGTGGATATATTCAATCCTAGGGTCTATTAATGCAACATTGGAAGGCCTAAAAACAGGATAGATGGAGAAAATGCATTTATATGCATTTGCTAAAAGTCAACACTGACTTGATGGAACATAATCAATCAAACTATTTAAAAAATCTAATTTCATCTTACTGGTAGCTGTTTTTTTCTGCTTTATTTCCCTACCTATATGATTAGTAGATTAGTTTTAATTACAATGTTTCTTATTATAGTCAGGATACAAAATGTTTCATTGGTTAAATAATTGCTGCCACATATTGCACAAACCACCTTTTAGCTTCACTCTGAATGTTGATGTCCAGAAGAGTTTTATTAGGGAAAAAGAGACAGTAAGACTGAATATTTTTCTTCTTTTCCTATGCATTAAAACCAAAGGAGATTTTTTAAAGGCTTTCTTTTACCAGGAAAACATCTGAAAGGCATAATTTTCAATATCATAAACAGTTTAAAATAATATGCTGACAAGCCATAATGCATTTGGTGCCCTGTGGAATTAATAGAAATTATAGTGTAACATTAATAAAAATTACATGGTAGCAATTTGTCCAGATGTGAAAATAAATTCCATTGTGCACAGCCCTAATTCAACAGTATGTTGTCCAAATGCAGCAATCTGCAGAATGTACTTTTGAAAGTTTTAAAATTTTATATTTAAAGTTATCATAAATATTAATATTTGTCTGTATGAAATGATCATTAAAAAGAAGAATGAAGAGCACTGAGAAAGCAGACTTTTAATAGCCACAACAGGTGTAGGTAGCAACAGTTTTTAAATTCATTTCTGTGCCATGTGGAAAAATAATGTTTTTTATTGTTTGTTAAATTGTCAAACACTAATATCACTGCAGGATTTTTCTTTCCCATAAACCATATATTTACTGATCCTTCAAATCTTTCAATCATAGCCAACATTAATCTTAAGCAAGGGTAGAAGACATAAGGAATGGTCTTAAAGAATGCAAGGGAAAACAGATAGATTGGGCCTGAGCCTGGGCCGAATTTCTCAGACATGCCCTTCCCTAATTCACAAAAAACTAGTGTGTGTGGAGGGAAAGCACATTCAGATTTGCAAGATTCTGTTACTCGGATGTTGCAATAAAAGTAGTTCTCATCTAGATGACATTGATTGCTTCTGTTCTAACCTATATGATTGACAGCAAGATATTTACTCAATAGACATACAAAGCAGATAATAAGTGCTAATGAAATAGAAGCAGAACACTGTTTCTATAAAACCATTAATTTAAACATCAGGCTTAAAGACCCATCTGCCATCTTTCTGCAAAATGATTCTATCTTTTCTTGTCAATATTAGTTATAAACAGCCTAAAAACAGTAGATTCATGTATGTTTCTTGTAAGTGGGATTTCCACAGGGTTACTCTAAGTCAAATTGGGTGTGTTACAAATGTTGCCAAATGCATGACGTCCAGAAACTAATCACATATGCAGACCTTGCTTATGTCTAATCTCTAATAACTATGGCGTGCAATTCTGCCAACCCAGAATTCAAATTCTGAATTTCTGATTACCACTGGCAGACCATGGAGTTATTACATGTTTGTATAGTAACAATTTACATTGAGAACTCTTCTAACAACAATCCTGTGAAGTGACCTTTGTATATATAATATGACCCTTGTAATCCAATAGTATGAAGTGAAGACTGTGGTCAAGGTGAAATGTGAACTTGGGTTTCTTTGGTGAACCCTAATGACTTCAGTGTTACTTTAAACCTGGAAATTGAAGACAGATGAATTAAGAGGCAAATTGGTTCCTTTAAAATCTCAATCAGTATTTCAATACTTTGTCTTCTGTGCATGCTTTTGTCAATGAAGCAATTTGTTAGTTGAACTTTATCAGCCAACAAATCATATTTTGAGATGTATCCTAGGAATATATTTAGGACCAAGTTACAAAAGATAATGTAGAGGAAGGCATGTCATCACTAGCAAAATTCTGTTTGTCAGGATTTTGTAATGCTCATTATTTAGAGCATCTTATCAGATAAAGTATATCCCAAGATGTTCATTAAGCTTTAAAAATATTTGAGGCTATTAATATTTGAAAGGATTAAGCTGTTAAATGAATCATATCTCTAGAATTGGTGTACATAAAGGCATCCAAGAAATTATAAGTTTCCTTCTTGTTTACATAAGCATGGAAAGTTGAGTTTGTTAGCCATATATTATTCATAATATCCTTTCATTAAAGCAATGATTTTTTTCTTTACATAACCCACCTGAACTTTAGCAAATCCTTATTTATTAAAGACCAGCATAAATATCCCACCTGAACAGAAATAAAGCAAGATAACTAAAGTTCTTACATTTCTCCAACTCAAGATTAAGGTTTACAAAAGTCAAAAAAAATGTTTACCAAGAGTCTTCCTGATTTCACTAGGAATTCTAGGAGCCCCAGCATCTAAAGGGCTGGAGAACAAAGTTGAGTTACATATTCATCTGCTCTGTGGCTGAGATCTGTTGACAGATTTCCAGGCTGCATAAAGCTTTTGTTGGGCTCATTTTTTCTTTCTTTGGTAAAGTGTTTTGATTGAATACATTGCAGACATTTTCAGCAATGGCAGTCAAGAAGTTATTGCTATTAGGTATGTTAAAATCAGTTGGTTGATTTTACTTGCCAGAGGAAAAATGCATGTTTCTGGCATGCTGTAAGATAATATTTTTTGCCAAAATATATATGTTTGGCCTTTGTTTTGCTTTCTTTACAACAGTTGAAGAGAATATAAGGATCAAAATTAACACCAAACTATCAAGTCAAACTCAACACTCTCTAAAATACCAATCAATGTGATTGATATTTTATACAGTTTAACAATGATAAATTGCTCCTGGTCTTACAATCACTGCTTTCTCTACAGATTCCTAAGCAGGGATTTTTGCCTTGTACTATAGTAGCAATCTTAATCATTTTTAAAAAAATGCTGGACAACAACTAATTAAGTTAGTTAATTTAATTGCAGAAAAATCATATGAAACTTTATGAAACTGAAAAAATACTATACTTTTTATCAACTCTTCATTATCAAGTTCAAATCCATCACCTTCAACAATTTTTCCTGCCTTAAGAGCAATTGTTTCACACATGCCAAATTGCATTCCAATATCCCTGCTAAACTCTTCAGTGCTTTTTAATGGTGAACTCAGTTCAGCTTTCATTTTTCCAAACAATTTTAAATCATTCATGTAGAGCAGAAGTGTCAAACTCGCATCATCACAGCATCGCAGCTTGTGACACCCCCAATATAGAGCAAATGGAAAATTTTCAACTTTTTTTTTTGCCAATTCATAGCCAAAGTTTGTCTTGTTCAAAATACTTATTAGTAGTGCCATCAGAAGTACAAATAACAGAGGTGACAATGAGTTGCCTTGAAATATTCCTGTTTAATTTCAACTTTACCAAGTTCTTCTCCAACAGGCCATCAACTTAGTCTCATAGCTTCATGGAAGTCTTCAGGAATTTTTAAATATTGCTGCTAATTCCAAAAATGTCTAACCATTTCTCAGTCCAACTGTATGGAACAGAATCAAATGCTTTCTTACAATAAATCCAGGCCATGAAATTTGTTCGTCTTTTCTTTGAATTCTTCAGAACCTATTTGTCAATCATCAATTGGTCTTTGGTTCTTCTTGAATTGTTACAGCATCCTTTCTGCTGTATTGGCAGCAATCCTTGTTTTCCAGATATCCATAAATTTGGTTTGCAATAATACCTCTGTATTTGCAGGACCTAATTTATCTGGTTTGTTAATCTTGCATGCAAACCTGTTAGTGATTTCAACCAGAATCCACGCAGCTCATCTAAACCAGGGCACTCCAATTTTTGACCATCTTTACTTGTTTTTGCACCATTTCTATTGTTACGTAAACATCTTCCATTTTAATCACTTTTACAGTAATGCTGATTTGCTCAAAATTGTGAATTTTGTTGAAACTGCAGTACAGGTAGTCCTTGATTTACTACCACAACTGAGCCCAAAATTTATGTTGTTAAGTGAGACGTTTGTTAAGTGAATTTTGCCCCATTTTATGACCTTTTTTGGTCTTGTGCAACCACAATTAATCCCTCAGTCTCTTTCTTTAATTTTCTTGCTCTTAGTCATTGCCAGCTGTTGTTATTATCTGCTCTCCCAGCTATTTTTTTTAATGTACTGGCCATGTAGTGCTTTGTTTCCCATGCCTCCATTCTATTTTTGATTTGGTCTTTCTTGTAGAAAGCTTGGTAATCAGCAAGTCTTCTTAGCATACTAACTTCAGTGCATTTTCTTCACTGTCCTTCAGATTTTCTTCCAAAGTCCTTTTTTCTTCTTCAAACATCTGATGTACTTGCAACATTCTACACCCACCTATTTGCCTTGGTAGGTAGGGTCTGTCAATGTCGCTGCGAGGATGAAGGGTATGATGCATTGTCATTATTTTTCTGGTCTTCCTATCTATTGTTTTTAATTCTGTTTGAGTCCAATCCACTGTTCGGCTGTGTATCTAATGACTGATATTGCCCAAGTGTTGTTTACCCTGATGGTATTTTCTCCATTGAGTTTGGACTTAAGATCTTCTTCACTCTCTCAGCTCGAATGATACCAAAGTATTTAGTAGTAATCATCTTCATCCAGACTCTTAAATGTTATTTTCATGGGGCATCTTGATTCCTTCAGTTTTCACTATTTTTCCTTCTTTAATAGTGATTATGGCACATTTGTCCAATCCAAACTCCATTGCATATCTTGGCTATATATATGAACAGTGTTGAGCAGCGATTCTATTTCAGATAGTGTTTTTCCATACAGCTTTAGGTCGTCAATGTAAAGGAGGTAGGATTATTGTTATTGTTGTTGTTATTATTATTATTATTCATTAAATATGAAACTCAGGCAGCTGAACATTTAAAAATGTATCACAAATATCATTGACTGGCATTGATGGTTGATAAGAGTTGCTGCCAGCGTCCTAGGTATCAACCAAATATCTTCTGAAAATGTATGATGTTCCAAGTAGCAGTTTTTTGCAGTTCCACTGGTGTTATTGGAGAAAGCTGTAATTTCTTGATGTATTTTGTAAAATTCTTGGAATGGTACCAAGTGCCCTGATAACAATGGGTATCACTGTTACATGTTTCATCCATAATCGTGTTCTTTCAATGGCCAGGTTGTAATATTTCGTGATTTTCTTCAGTTGTTTTTCTTTGACTCTGGCGTCTCCTGGTACAGAGGCATCAATAAATTATACACTTCAGTTTTTGATAACTGTGACATCTGGCATGTTGTGTTCCAAATAATGATCAATCTGTATTCAAAAGTCTCACAAGCTCTTCACCTTCTCATTTTTGACAACTTTTTCCACCTTATGTTCCCATGATTTTTCAGATACAAATAAGTCATATTTTTTACATAATGACCAGTTGATTTATTTAGAAATTTGGTCATGTCTAGCTTTGTAATCAGTTTGTGCAATTTTGGTGCATTTACATATTAAATGTGAAACAATTTCAACTTTGTCATTGCAAAGTCAGCAGTGGATTTTTGTATCTTCACTTTCATGGCATTAGGTTGCAGTTTCTTGAGCAGCGAGTATTAAATCTTATGTTTCTTTCTTCATGGTTCCCATCTTAAGTCATGCCCATATCAAGCTGTTATTGCATTTTCCGTCAATGTTTTTCAAGTGTTGTCCATGCAAAGCTTTGGTTTACCATCCATTTAATCTGTCATCCAGCAGTTTTTCCTTATATGCTGACTTTGTTTTTATAATGTTCTCCATTTTCACAGCCTGCAGCAGTTTTTTTGTACTTTGGTTCACATAGTCTTTCAAATTTCATTTTTCTTCTTCTACAGTTTGATTGATTTGCAGTAGTCCTCTGCCCTCTATTCTTCTTGGCAGGTACAATCTGTCGATGTCACTTTGTGGATGTAAAATGTGATACATATTCAAAAGTTTATGTGTGTTCTGGTCCAAGTTTTCCAGGTCAGTCACAGTCCAGTTGATGATTCCAGCTGGGTAGTTGTGTTTTGTAGGATTATTGTCAGTGGAATTAATGTCATGTTGAACAATAATGGTGAAGTAGGGATGAAAGTCAGTCCCCTTGGAAGATTCTTTGTCTGATATTGACTTCATCAATATATCCCCATTTGCTGTTAGAACTGTTTTCCAATTTTGCATATTTGCTTTAAAAAATGTACAGATATTTTTGCCGATTCTAGGCATTAATCCAGCTGTGAGGTAATGAGTCAAATGCCTTCTTGTAATCTAGCCATACCATATTTAAATTCATTTTTCTTTTGTTTTGCATTTTTACTATCATTTTGTCAATGAGCAGCTGATCTTTTATTCCTCCTGATTTTTTATAATTTCCTTTTTCTTCTACCAGATACAAACTGTTTTCCGTCAGATGATTGAATACTGAATTTGCCAATATTTTTTAAAAAAGTTTGAATGTTGTTGGCAGACAAGTGATTGGGTTGTAGTTGCTTGGTTTTGTGCTCTTTTCTGGATCTTTCATTATCAAGTATGTTCGATCATCTGTTAACCATTCTTAGCTTGTTGCATTTTGAAGCATTTTATCAAATTGAGTAGCTATGCAGTGGAGACTTCTCAGGTGTTTTAGCCAGTATCCATGCAGTTTGTCCAAGCCAGGTGCACTCCAGTTCTTGACCTTCTACTTGTTTTGCAACCATATCAGTTGTTATTACAATAGTCTTCATTTTGTTTAGCGCTGTGTTTGAATATCTTTGATCCAGGAAGCAGTTTTATTAGGTTTTTCCACAGTTGTTTCCAAAAGTTCAAAGTTTTTTCCTTACATGTGTAAATATTAGTTTGGGCTCAGCTTTCATCAAGTGACCAGTAGAAGAGATGTTGGTTTCTTCTGAACTGGAGATTTTCACAATATTGTTTTATTCGTCCTTTGTATCTTTCTTTTTTCTTTGCTATTGCTATTACATTCTGTTTTAGATCTTCCAGATTTCTGTAATTGTTTTTTCCTCCAGATTGTATTTTTTGTGTAAACTGTTTTTCAGCTTTTCATTCCTTAGTTTTCTTTTCCTTTAAGCATTTCAAATTGCTGACATCTCCTTGTAGTTTTTTTTTATTTTATTTCAAGTTGAAGTTTCCACTTTGGTATTCTTTTGGCATTTTACATCCCAATTCTGCAGTTATAATATTATGACGGCTGTGCTGTACATTAGTTCGTTTGTTTAACATAAGAGTACTGGATGGGATGGAAGATAAAATGTTGTTCACGGCATTTAGTAGATCTTTCATTTGTTTGTTATGTACTTCGCGAATGGCAGGCATTTTATTTCTGTTTTCTTTGATGTAGTTTTCAATCTTTTCTTTCAGCATTTTTGCTAGATCACTTAGCTCTACACTTTTGACGTTGCACAGGAGGATCTTCATTCTGTATGTTGGTTTCTTCCATTGGTTGGTCAGTGTGTTCAGGTGTTGAATCAATTTCTTCAGCCTATTCATCATTATTTGTTGTTTTCTTTTTAGCCAATATTTCTAGATGTTGCATTTCCATATCTATGAAAACTTTATTATGGATGACAAAATGTCTTTGATGGACTAATTGTTGTTTCTGGGTGTTTTTCTTTCTACAATTGCATCATTCTTTTTTGAAATTCCCTGGCCATTGATTCTGTCTGGTAATAACATTTGATGATTTTTTTTATTTTCTTTGGTTCTTGTTATTGCTATTGTTGTTATTATTATTGATTTAATCTTGAATTTGATTCGCAGTCTGGGACTGGTGAAAGCCTAACAGTTCAAGTCGTAACCAAGCACCTCACAGCTATTAATTATTATTATTTTACTTTTATACTTGTGTATTTATATTCTATAAAGGTTGTCCTTGCTTAATAGTAATTGGGACCAGAATTTCTGTTGCTAAATGATGTGATTGTAAAGTGTGACATTATGTGACTGTACTGCTTAGCAACAGCAGTTTGGGCAGTTTCTGATTACCAACATTAAGCAAATCACCACTGATTATTGAGAACCTCATATGATTGCAATTTTCAATTTCTTGCTGGCTTCCCCATTGACATTGCTTGAGGGAATGCAGGAGGGAATGTTGCAAATTGTGATCATGTGATGCAACACATCATTAACAGTTGGAAATCTGGGCCAATTGCCAAGTGCCTGAATCACAACACATTACTGTGAGAGCCTTGGGATGGCCAGAACTTTGAGGATCAATCATAAGCGCCATTGATTTAGCACCACTGCAAGTTCAAACAGTCACTGAATGAGTCTCCATTAAGTGAGAACCACTTGCATTTCATTCATTTGAAATAAGAATGTATATACACATACACACACACACAAAATATGCGTGTGCACGTACACACACCTGTCAATTTATATATGTACAATTACATTCAGTGTTTAGATTTAATGTTTTGGCTTTACAGCTGTTGTAAAGTTATTGTCAAATCTCTCAAGTGTTTCTGAACTAGTACAAGGTACTGAACTAAGACTGGGAAGAGTGAGTTTCAAAGTCAACCCCTCTTTTCAGGCCAACTGACTTCATGGCAGCATTTTCTGCTGGGATAAAGGGGAAAGTGCAAGAAAAACAACATCTTCATCCAAGCTTTGCCTCTTCTTGCTTGCATCATTCCCATATCAAAATGGGAAAAGCTTATGTCTGACACAATTTTCTAACGAAAGTGGCAAGTATTTACAGATATTGTTGCTTATGGAATGTCAGAAGGATAAAACAAAAAGAGATCCCTACATAAGCCCCCTTGAGAGACTATAGCAATGGCAATATTGGGGGTGTTCCATAAGAGAGGGGATAAAAATAAATAAATATGGCAGACACAATCTGGAGAATGAAGACTTGCTATTTTACGAGCATCCTGATGTATATTAAAAAGTGGTGGGAGCAGGGGGTATTGCAGCCACTTGGACATTTTTATCCTCCATAGACACTGCTGGGTAGTATATAAATAATATAAATAAATGGCCAATATTGCATCCTTCCATATCTTAATCCATACATGGTAATCCTTTCACCATGATATTTTAAACACTTCAAATCCTTTTTATTGAGCAATACATTAAAACATTAATACTTATTTTTGTTCTAAAATGGACAAAAAAAATCCAGACATGTCATTGCATTGGCAAATTAGACAAAACACAAAGAACTAGAAGTATTATATTGATGTCAGTGTTCTGCAGATGTGAATACTAAACCACTCAGTAGTTAAATGCTCCTGTTGCACAAACTACATCCACACCTTGTTGCTTGACTTGAGTGAGATAAATCATTTATTGAAAAGAGACCAAAAGTGCTATTACACGAAAAGAAAAAGGAAAACAAGAATAAATAAAGCAGACAGAAGTATAAGTATAATAATTCTACAGTACAGTAATGGCGGTCAGCAAAATCACATTCAACACGGGAGGCATTCTGGCAACATGCAGGAATTTTCACAAGATGGTTCAGGTTAGTTCCTCTAATCCATGAAGCTCCAGAGAGGTTTGAAACACACTGTAAGATGAAAAGCAGCATTTATGAATGTAATTTAGACAATAATGTTGTTTCTCTTTAACAACATTGCTCCTTGTAGATGTTACTTTGAAAATACCCATGCAACTACTGTATTTTTTTGGTGTATAAGACGTACATATAAGACACACCTTAATTTTGGGGGTGGGGAAACAAGAAAAAAAATTCTGCCTCTGCCTACCAGCATCAGGATCAGCGATGTCCTCACTTTAATTCGGATTTTGATAATGGGAGCAGACTGGGGAAGCGCGGAGGTCAGGACTTGCTTGGCGAAGCAGACACTGAGAAGGGGGCAAAAGGCAAGGCGCTGCCACTCAAAAACACAGTTGCCACAATCTCCACCACCTGGAGATCTCCACTGCCTCCCCAGTTCCAAAAATGGGGTGTGTAGAGGCAAAGGAAGAGCATCGCATTTTCGGCGCTTCCAGGCAGCAGAGATCACGGCAACAGTTTTCAGGTGGCAGTGCCTTGCCTTACACCTCCTGCACAGCGCCCAGCAAGGCACCAGTTCCTTGAAGATGCAAGACTGTTTTCCTGACGACACGCGGCTGTGCAAATTGCATCAGGGAGGAAAACGCGATGCATGGAGACAACGCTCTTTTTCCTCCCCGATTGCACGAAGCAATTTGCAAAGCCAACTTTGCTTGGAGACCAAGTTAACTTTTCTTTTTTCATGCCTTCCTTGCCTGGATCCTCCAGTTCGACTCAGTCTTCCACGAGGAAAGATTGAGAAAATGAGGGTCACCATTCTTCATGACAAATTCAACAGAAACAACTTTAATTTCTACCGAACAAGGCTCGACAATCGTGGGAGAGCAATCCGGGAGGTTACTGCTCTGCTGGTAATCATCCCTACCGGCCTGAGATCGACCGAGGTCCCTGGCAGTCCCACGTTCCGTGGAGGGGGCTTTGCCTTCCTCGGGCAGCCCCTGGCAATTCTGCAACTGCCAAGAGGGACTCAGTCCCTGCCTGGTTCGTCCAGGCACATGACAGTGGCAAGCGCGTCTGGTGCCCCAAGAGCTGTGGCAGGAGCACACATGATGAGCTAGGCTGCCTAATTTATGTGTGGAAAGCGGCTGCTGTTTTGGTGGTAGGAGTGCTCTTTGCGAGCCAGGCTGCCTGAATCCTTTTGAAGAAGCGGTGAAAACGCTTGGCTCTAGGACTGTTGGTTGTCCTAGAGCCGAGTGTTGTCGATCTGGCTCGCAAAGAGCGCTCCTACCGCTGAAACAGCAGCCACTTTCTACACATAAACCAGGCAGCCTGGCTTGTCATGAGCGCTCCTGCTGTGGCTCTTGGGGTGCCGGACCTGCTTGCCACTGTCAGTGTGCCTGGACGAACCAGGCAGGGACTGATCCCTCTTTGCAGTTGCAGAATTGCCAGGGGCTACCCGAGGAAGGCAAAACCCCTCCACGGAACGTGGGACTAGCAGGGACCTCGGTCGATCTCAGGCCGGTAGGGAGTTTTACCAGCAGACTGATAACCTCCCGGATTGCTCTCCTGCAATTGTTGAGCCTTGTTCGGTAGAAATTAAAGTTGTTTCCGTCGAATTTGTCATGAAGAATGGTGACCCTCATTTTCTCAATCTCTCCTCGTGGAAGACTGAGTCAAACTGGAGGATCCAGGCAAGGAAGGCATGAAAAAAGAAAAGTTAACTTGGTCTCCAAGCAAAGTTGGCTTTGCAAATTGCTTCAGGCAATTGGGAAGGAAAAAGACCATTGCCTCCATGCATCACATTTTCCTCCCCGATGCAATTTGCACAGCCGCGTGTCCTCAAGGAAAACACAGCAGCAGGGATTTTAGGCCGACAACCTCTGAAGGGTGGGGCACGGCAGGTGAGCGGGGCTACATTCGGTGTATTAGACGCACCAGATTTCATCCTCTTTTTGGGGGTAAAAAGGTGCGTCTTCTATACCGAAAATACAGTAATTATCAAGTCAGTGAGGCTTGCAATGATATAAAAACTTTTAGTTTTAAGAAACAGCTCCTGGAAATCTGAAATGTTTGACTTCATTGCCAGATTTTATTTCAGTGGCACCGCTGAGGGGGAAGGCAATAAGGAATCATCAAAAGGGAAGAATTAAATTAAAAAATAACCAACCTTAGGGACAGATAAAATTGTATTCATGCATTCATAACTGCTTGAAGTTGCTGGGCTTCTTCCAGTTCTACAAAGTTGTTATTCAGCTAGTGAAAAGTCCAGTTATCACACAGAAGGAAGTCAAAATCAGATTTGCATAGGCTATGTCCGTGATGGCAAACCTATGGCACGCGTGCCACAGGTGGCACATGGAGCCGTCTCTGCAGGCACGCGAGCCATTGCCCAGCTCAGCTCCACTGCGCATGCACGCAGGCTTCCCGCCAGCCAGCTGATTTTTGGGTCTGCCCTGCAAGCGGGAGACACATGCTGGGACCTACCTTTCTCCTCACTTTCTGCTGCCTATGCCTGCCAAGATCTCCGGAGATTCCCTCCCAGCGCTGTTTTGGAAGGTTAGGCTTCCCCCACCTCTCAATCATTTTGGGAGGCCAATGCTTCCCCCCCAGCCCTTTTGGAGGCTTCCCCCCACCCAGCTGTCTTGGAGGCTTCCCCCCCACACACAGCCGTTTTGGAAGGCAAAGGCTTCCCCCCCCTCGCAGCCGTTTTGGAGGCTTTTCCCGCACAGCCATTTTGGGACGCAAAGGCTTCCCCCCCTCCCAGCCATTTTGGAGGCTTTCCCTCCCCCAGCCATTTTGGGAGGCAAAGGCTTCCCTCACCAGCCGTCTTGGAGGCTTCCCCAGCTGTTTTGGGAGGCAAAGGGTTTTCCCCAGCTGTTTTGAGGCTTCCCCAGCCATCTTGAGGATTCCCCACCAGCCATTTTAGGAGGCAAAGGCTTCCCCCCAGCTGTTTTGGAAGCTTCTCCCCCCACCAGCCATTTTGGGAGGCAAAGGCTTTCTCCCCCCAGTGCTGTTTTGGAATGTGAAGCCAAAAGGGGGGGGTGTCACGTGTGCATATGTGTTTGTGGGAGGGTGGTTGTGTGCGCATGCAAAGATTGCACGCATATGCAGGGGGGTGGGGCATGTGGGAGTGGCATTGCATTATGGATATGGGCACGCGCGAGCATGCAGTAGCATAGGCGCACATGCTTTTGACACTCGAGGAAAAAAAGGTTAGTCATCACTGGCCTATGCTGTATAAACATATTGTCCATCAATACTGCCATCCATCTGGCAAATCACAATATACACATGAGTTTAGAAATATCATTGTATGAACATTTATTGCAACTATCTTAAAGATAGTTATCTCAGGACAATGCTTTATATCATCAAGAGTAAACCTTTTGGGATTGGCATGTTAAAAATTCAGAAAACACCTAACTTCATTCTGCTGTTTTGACACTCGCTGTCTCTCTTTGTCTCTCTCTCTCTCACACACACACAAGCCATTTTCATTTTCTGTTCTTTCAGAAAATGCTATTTTGTGTGTTCTTTTGGTGTGTATATGTGGAACATGATCTCTCTATCTGTGTGTCTAACTCTATCTTTTTGTGGGGAGGGGAAAGAGAGTGGGAATAAATGCTCATGGTATTCGCATATGTTTATCTATTTCTGTTCCTTTTTGGCAAGAGAAAAGCATCATTAAGTTTCTTCCTATATGAACCATTATGATTTCATAAACCAGAATTCACTATTACAGGCTAATTCTGCTGACTGCCAGCTGTTCGATCCAGATTGGCTCAAGGCTTTATAGGTTGAGGATCCAGATTGTTGGGGCGATATACTGACTCTGTAAACTGCTTAGAGAGGGCTGTAAAGCACTTTGAAACAGTTTATGAAGTCTAAATGCTATTGCCATTGCAATATTTCCGTCAAATACTACAACTATCAAGTCATACAACTTTCCCTTCAAATGCAATATTTTTTCTTTTAAAATTTAATTGTAATATCCTTTCTGCTAAAATGTGTCAGTTTACCTAACTCTGATTGGAAATCATTCAGGTTTGTGGCAAACAACATGGAATTGTCTGTCACAAAGCTAGACATATATTCATACCCCCAACCAAAACATTTTTGGTGTTACCACTAACATTAAAATCATGATGATACTTTTTTGCCATGTCCTGCTTAACACTGAGCCATTTGCTAATCATTCTATTTATTCTTCTAAGTGTTTTACTTCCACCATTTTTGCTCTTACCGTATTCAGCAATCAAGCTTCATTTCTTATTTTTGTGTAAAACATTCTATAATTCAAGCCTAAGCATTTTCTTCTAAGTGACCAAATCTACAATAAATGTTCTTTCTCAAATTCATACATTTCTCAAAATCTGTGGAAAGCAGACATGTGTTCTGTTCTTCCCTCATCTGGCATAAAACTTTACTGTACTTTCTAAAGTTTGTTCCCTGACACTTCTCATACTTTTCCCTAAGAATTATGTCAAATACCTTTCTGAGCATGCTTAGAGACTAATTTCGAGCAGCATCTGACAGAAGCATTTCTGTCTTTCCCTTGAACAGAGACCTGTAGTTTGCGAACTGAAAACTATGTAAGTAATGAATAAACAGTGTAAATCAAAATATTGAATATAATAGTATATGAGTCAAAATACTAGACCTGTGATGGCGAACCTGTGGCACGTGTGCCACAGGTGGCACATGGAGCCCTCTCTGTGGGCATGTGAGCCATTGCCCAGCTCAGCTCCACTGCGCATGCACGCAGGCTTCCCGCCGGCCAGCTGATTTTTGGGTCTGCCCTGCAAGCGGGAGACACATGCTGGGACCTACCTTTCTCCTCACTTTCTGCTGCCTGTGCCTGCCCAGATCTCCGGAGATTCCCTCCCAGCGCTGTTTTGGAAGGTTAGGCTTCCCCCACCTCTCAATCATTTTGGGAGGCCAATGCTTCCCCCCCAGCCCTTTTGGAAGTTTCCTCCCATCCAGCCATCTTGGAGGTTCCCCCCCCCACACACAGCCATTTTGGGAGGCACAGGCTTCCCCCCTCCCAGCTATTTTGGAGACTTCCCCCAGCCATTTTGAAGGATTCCCCCCCCCAGCCATTTTGGGAGGCAAAGGCTTCCCTGCCACACAGTTGTTTTGGAGGCTTCCCCCCCACAGCCATTTTGGGAGGCAAAGGCTCCCCCCCCCAGTGCTGTTTTAGAATGTGAAGCCAAAAGGAGGGTCATGTGCACATGTGTAGGGGGAAGGGTGGTCGTGCGTGCATGCAAGGATTACACGCATATGCAGGGGGGCGGGGCATGTGGGAGTTGCATTGCATTATGGGTGTGGGCACGTGCGAGCATGCGATAGCGTAGATGCACACGCTTTTGGCACTCGAGGAAAAAAAGGTTAGCCATCACTGAACTAGACCACAGTATTTGCTTTAGATAATTTGCTTTCTATATCATATAGAATATCTCATAAATATTTATTTATTCATCATAAATAAAGAATACCTCATACAACTTTCAGCATGAATTGGAAAAAAGAATGTTCTTTGATTTACAAGGTGTATTCTCTGTTTTACGTTTGAAACTAAAGGACATTGTATATGGTTATTACAGGGGTGGGTTCTAAATTATTTTACCACCGGGTCTGTGGGCATGGCTTATTTTGTAGGTGTGGCTTAATGGTCATGTGACAGTGGGCTTGGCTTGATGGTCATGTGACTGGCAATGTCACTACGCCAAGGGGTGCCTCGCCTGGCCCCTCCCCTCCCAGCCATTCCTTGTCACACCCAGCCTCAACATATCTATAATTCTGCAAAAATGTTGTTCATCTTTTTTCAACTTTATTATCTACATACTATAGATGCATTTTCATGGACTACTGAAAGGAGGAAATGGCTCACATGCTTTGCACAAGAGTGTGATAGGCAACACGCTTTTAAGGGGATGCCAGAAAGAAGGGGGGGGCAATGTATTTTCCAAAGAACCAGAAGACAAAATGAGAAGCAATGGATAGAAACTGAACAAAGAGAGAAGCAACCTAAAACTAAGGACAAACTTCTTGACGGTGTGAAGTAATATAGGTTTCAGTCATAATTTCACATATAAAATAGCCATTCATGTAATACAACCTGCATATTGTTCAAAACAATCATTAGTATTATGGCTGATGTTTGACAGCAAGCCTAAAATCCCCATTCCCTCCCCACTCCAGGGGAAGGTTACTTCAAAATCCTCATTCCCTCCACATTCCTGCCAGCTGGATAAAGGAAACTTTGTACCAGTGCTTAGAGAAAATATAAAGTGGAAGCCGGAAGTTCGGCTCCATTTACAAGCAGGCAGAAAAGTCATTCAAGACAAGATATTTCACAAAGGAAATTGCCCAAACCTTTTTAGAAACACAAAGCCCATGTTGCACAAACCCCAAAACTTCAAAAACAGAGCCATATGCAGTTTTGGAAGGCAATTTTCTTTTTTGCTTCTTAACTGCCACATATTTTAGCTGGGGAAGTTGGGAGGGGGTTGTTGGAGCGGTAGAAAATTAGTCATAACAACATTCCATATTCAAGGACATCCTGCGTCTGATGGAAACTGCCTGAAGATTGTATTCAATTGAGTGTGAAGAGTTGATTAGACAATGTGATGAACTTGTGGGTGTGGGGAAGGACTGTGAATTGTCAACTGGATGTGGAAAACCTGGAAGCTTTAAATTTCGGGTTTTCCCAGCTGTGCCAACATGACATCTCTAATAAATTGGAACTTTGAGGAACCTCAAGCCTCAGAGCTTTATTTCGTTGGGGATGTTCCTTGGAACCCTGACACCATATAAGAATCCCTCCTCTTATCCAATTTGTTGTTCAGCTGACCCAGAAACAAACAGCTTCTGCAAGTAAAAATCTCCTTCCAGCAGCTGTGTCAATTTATAGCAACAGCATCTTTTTTTTTCCTTCTTCTTTGCCAAGCGATCTCCTGGCTGAGTCCTGATTTTTTTCCTTTTAGCTGATTGGGAGGAGCAATAGATTGGGTGCGGGGCCCAGCAGATGTGGCATTTACCGGTTCTCCGAACTACTTCATTCACTGATTAATTACGTGTTCATTTTGAAAAGCATTCCCTTTAATAAATATATGCAATATATTGTGTGTATATAATAGGTAAATAATGGCAAGCAAGACTGTCTACTAATGTAGTTAAGGAAGACAGATTCATGAAAGTCAACTCTTAAGTACAATTTTATTAATTCAAACTTCATCATTTCATTTATGCAAGTGGCACTATCCTACCTCCAGGCAAACATGTGATTTTAAATAACTACTTAATGGGAACTCATGCTCGTACTTTCTTACTGTTGATATAGATTGTTCTGAAGAATATCCAGTTTGGTGACCTAAATTAACATAAGCATTTGTTTTTGAGAGCAGTTTAAATAATGTTTTGAAAGTCCAAGAGGTTTCTGAATTTTAACCCATTGGTTCTGTAAATATTATTGTTATATTTTGAATATATTATTATGACTGAAGTGAAGGGAAACAATATAAAGAAGAGAAAATAAATAAAAGTTGGAAAAACAAATTGAAATTTTTGATCTTAAAGACCAGAATGTTCTCAGATATCAATCACAGATTCCATCTTCACAGTTCTTACACAATTTTTCCAGATAAGGAACTAAGAATGAACTTGACTAAAAAGTCAGATTCCATTGCTTGTCTTTAAAGAACCATTTAACCTGTTTTTTTTTTTTACAATATCTACCATTTGCCATCTAAAATATTGGAGATCGAGATATGATTAAAACATTCTGTTGAGAAGTTATGCTCACTTTGCTCTTAACCGGTTTCATTTTTTTTCATACATTAATTTCCCTCCAAAAATGTTTCAGGGCTTCTTTTCTTTTCATGCATCATTGCTGATCTTTTATTTGTGCTTTAACTTTCAGGTTATTCTAAAAAAATAGCAACCCAATATCTTCCAGGTATTGTGATTTCATTCTGTAAACTGCTTTGAAAGTATTCATATTGACAGCTAGGATGGCATATTGATCAGATATGTGTGGAATAGCCATGGAGACAATCAATCCATATTTGTGTATTTCTTTAAAAATGCTCTCTGATGAGTACATGCTTAAATCAGCTACTTTTATGTGGAATTCAAGTCATTTAATACTTCCTAGGTCAGAAACTGCACTGCCGAGGTCTGCACCATTTAAAAGGGAGTCATCACAGAAATGTGACTCGGCAACTCCCTTTCAAGTTCAATGATTCATGAATTGTTTTAGATTTGTTTGGGCAGACTTGATATTCCATTTCTGCTCTAGGGTGGGCTTCTGCCATTTACACCTTACCACACAAGTAGGCAAGGTGGCTTTAAAACAAAGATCTACATATATTGTGAAACATGATAAGAGTGCCTTGGAATCTTTTTAAAAAAAATTACAAGAATTGCAAGTTGTTAAAATACATTGATTTCTGAAAATACCGAAGTGATGCATACCATACGAAATAGGGTAAATGGGAGAAAGAGACCCAATACTATTTATAAAAACAACAACAGCAGAATGAACATTTTTTAAAATAAACATTGAAAAGTGTGTTATGAAAAATATAGAAATTCAGAATACAGAAGGTAACAAACTTTTGGTTAAGGATTTTTATTCAGGATCTCAAACTCAATCCAATTTCTCCCTAAAAGCTGTCCTTATTTCTTAAAAGCTGTGCAACTTTGCTGAAATAAAGACCAAGCCAATTACATTTCTAGAATCAGATTTCCTAAAATAAATGCATTTTTAAAAAACATCCTGGGAAAAAGCAACAGTAAATCATTTTGTGTTGTAGCAAAGAGAATTATATGGAAGTGTCTATGAAGTCATGTCATCTTAATATGAGACAATACTTTATTTATAGTAGTATTTTCTCTTAAATTATGAAAATACTAAAAAAAAATACAGTTTTCATTTGTTCTCTTTATGTGTTTCATGAAATGTAGAAGGCTTTATATGTGTTTTCAAGAACCACCAACTGCTTATTAAACTTACTGAAATTTGAATGCCTTTTTACTTTATGTATAGACTGCATAATTATGGCTGAATATGTTAATCAAATGCTGACATTCATTAGGATGTTGCTTGTTTTGAGGTTCTACCAGGGGAGTGCAGCTATCATATACCCTTGAGCAAAGATCTGTATACTCTGGGATGATCATCTTCTTCCACCAAGTGACTCACATGGAGAAGTGAGCGAGGAAGGGGGCACCCACCTAGCCAGCCAGATCAATAGACTCAACCATGGCGATCAATGGGATGACAAATGTTGCAGCCAGATCATCCTCACATTCATATATGTTACATTAGGATGCAATATATTCCAGATAAATTCAATTTTATTACATGGAAAATACAAAATACCAATATAAGGGAAATTTGGTGGATATATAATTTAAGTATAAATTCTTCACAGCTAAAATATTTAGATTTGCTCTTTTTTTTAGTATCGCAGAAGAATTAAATTAAAAATGAAAAAATAAAATTAAGGAACATTCGAGTACACATGCAAAACAATTTACCCTAGTGCTAAGAATTTTTTTATGTCTGCTACACTGAAAATTAATTCTTTCTATTCCCATGTCATTTAATTCCATAAAGCAAAATGACTAAAGTGATTGTCTAGTTGTCTATATGTATTATTATTAAACCTGTGAAAACACATTTTTGTTCATATACTGTTGGGTTATATGAGGATATATTTTGAATATTTTTTCCAATTTCCTTTAATTAAATTTATAAGCCTGTGATTTTGAGCACTGTTGAGATTCTGTTGATTAATTTGTTCCTGATTTTACCTGGTGAATGTTAATGTCTAAATTTTAACAATAATCCTGGCATATAGACTGACAATATGACATTTGCCTATTCTGTGCAATCTTGTTTCATAAAAATAATGACAAACCTCAGATATTACCTCATTCATTAATGTGTTAGATATACATTCAGAAAAACTGAAATTAATAATAACCTCCTCATTGGAACAGGAATATTGGGAAACTATTAACCAAGCAATAAGAAAGGATCAAGCTGATTTAGCTTTGACTGGTTGCACAGCTAAAAAAGACCTTGGATTCACACACACAACTAAATTCTTACCAGTTTTCAAGGGAGAGTGGCCAGTGTGGGGAGATTCTTGTATTACAGATAGTATATAATAAGGTAATAAATCTGAACCTTTCATGTGTGGATCTCTTTGCTTGGATCTGACATTAATCTATCAGACTCCTGTTTCTTACAGGAGTGAGGAACTTGGTCGCCACGATGCTTCAGTTGTTCAGGAGAAGGTTCCGAATTTTCCACTGCCAGAGGTGCTGATTTGCTTCAATACCCTGAACAGTTCCAGCTGTGCAGCCAGTTTTTCTGTGTTGCCAAGGAGGTTTGCCAGAGAGATTTGGGGGAGAAATGGGCAAGATAAGAACCTCCATTGCTCAGTATTTATTTATTTATTTATTTATTTAATTCGATTTTTATACCGCCCTTCTCCCGAAGGACTCAGGGTGGTGTACAGCCAAAACGTAAAAAACAAACAATACAATATACAATTTAAAATACAAATTAAAAAACTTATTTTATAATTGGCCTAAAAAACTTTAAAATATATAAAACTAAAACCCCATTAAAATTTGTAATAGAAAATTTAAAATCGATAAAATTTAAGCCAGTCCCACGCGAATGAAAAGATGTGTCTTCAGTTCGCGGCGGAAGGTCCGAAGGTCAGGTATTTGGCGTAAACCCGGGGGAAGCTCGTTCCAGAGTGTGGGAGCCCCCACAGAGAAGGACCTTCCCCTGGGGGCCGCCAGCCGACATTGCTTGGCGGACGGCACCCTGAGAAGTCCCTCTCTGTGAGAGCGTACGGGTCGGTGGGAGGCATGCGGTAACAGCAGGCGGTCCCGTAAGTACCCAGGCCCTAAGCCATGGAGCGCTTTAAAGGTCGTAACCAAAACCTTAAAGTGCACCCGAAAGGCCACAGGTAGCCAGTGCAGTCTGCGCAGGGGTGGTGTTACGCGGGAGCTACGCGAAGCTCCCTCTATCACCCGCGCAGCTGCATTCTGGACTAACTGAAGCCTCCGAGTGCACCTCAAGGGGAGCCCCATGTAGACAGCATTACAATAATCCAAGCAAAAGGTAACGAGCGCATGAGTGACTGTGCACAAGGCATCCCGATCAAGGAAGGGGTGCAACTGCCGAACCAGGCGAACCTGGTGGAAGGCCCTCCTGGAGACGGCCGTCAAATGATCTTCAAACGACAGCCGTTCATCCAGGAGGACACCTAAGTTGCGCACCCTATACTTTGGGGCCAATAACTCGCCTCCGACAGTCAGCTGCGGCTGCAGTTGACTGAATCGGGGTGCTGGCATCCACAGCCACTCCGTCTTGGAGGGATTGAGCTTGAGCCTGTTTCTCCCCATCCAGACCCGTACGGCCTCCAAACACCGGGACAGCACTTCAACAGCTTCATTGGGGTGGCCCGGGGTGGAAAAGTACAGCTGAGTGTCATCAGCGTACAGCTGGTATCTCATCCCAAAGCCACTGATGATCTCACCCAACGGCTTCATAAAGATGTTGAACAGCAGGGGCGAGAGGATCGACCCCTGTGGCACCCCACAAGTGAGGCCCCTCGCGGTCGACCTCTGCCCCCCTGTCAACACCGTCTGCGACCGGTCAGAGAGATAGGAGGAGAACCACCGATAAACGGTGCCTCCCACTCCCAATCCCCCCAACCGGCGCAGCAAGATACCATGGTCGATGGTATCAAAAGCCGCCGAGAGATCTAATAGGACCAGGGCAGAGGAATAACCCCTGTCCCTGGCCCTCCAGAGATCATCCACCAATGCGACCAAAGCTGTCTCCGTGCTGTATCCGGGTCGGAAGCCGGACTGGAACGGGTCTAGATAGACGGCTTCATCCAGGTATTGGGGAAGCTGTCGCGCCACAGCACTCTCTATAACCTTCGCAACGAAGCGAAGGTTGGAGACCGGACAATAATTACCCAAAATAGCCGGGTCCAGGGAGGGCTTCTTAAGGAGGGGTCTCACCACCGCCTCTTTCAAGGCGGCAGGGAAAACCCCTTCCAACAAAGGGCCTCTGGTGACGCAACAGGCTAATGCAGCCTATTATTAACAGCAACTGCTTGCAATATTGCAGGTTCATGTCCCACCAGGCCCAAGGTTGACTCAGCCTTCCATCCTTTATAAGGTAGGTAAAATGATGACCCAGATTGTTGGGGGGCAATAAGTTGACTTTGTATATAGTATACAAATGGATGAAGACTATTCAGGGCGGCTTACACTATGAAGACATAGTGTAAGCCGCCCTGAGTCTTCGGAGAAGGGCGGGATATAAATGCAAAAAAAAAGAAGAAGAAGAAGAAGCGTTGATAATCCCCTGGAGCCAGCCTCGTGTCACTTCCTGAGTGGCCAGCACCAGCCAGGAAGGACACGTGTCCAGTAAACATGTGGTGGCGTGAAGCCTCCCCAACAACCTGTCCACGTCCTCGGGAGCCACAGGGTCAAACTCATCCCAAACAGACTCGACAAGACGTACCTCCTCTCCCCCGCTTGGATCATCCCAATTTCGGTCCAGACCATCCCAGAGCTGAGCGATTTTATCGTATAGATAACCACTAAACTCCTCGGCACGTCCCTGCAAAGGGTCATCTTGCACCTCCTGGTGAAGGACAGAGCGGGTCACCCGAAACAGGGCGGCGGGGCGGTTATCTGCTGACGCAATGAGGGTGGAGGCGTAGGAACGCCTCGCCTCCCTCATTGCCACTAGGTAGGTCCTAGAATAGGACCTAACTAGTGTCCGATCAGCTTCGGAGCGACTGGACCTCCAGGTGCTCTCTAGGCGTCTTCTCCGGCGTTTCATCTCCCTCAGCCCCTTGGAGAACCAAGGGGCCGGACGAGACCTGCGCCGGGTCAGAGGCCGCAAAGGCACGACCCGGTCCAAGGCCCCAGCCGCGGCCTGTTCCCAGGCCGCAACTAGTTCCTCAGTCGAGCCGCGGGCCAGACCCTCAGGAATTGGCCCAAGCTCCGTCAGGAACCTCTCAGGTTCCATCAGGCGCCTGGGATGGAACCAACGTATAGGTTCCGTCTCCGTGCCATGGTGGGTGGTGGTTCGGAGGTCTAGGCGAAGGAGAAAATGATCTGTCCATGACAACGGTTCAACAACAAGTATGAGTTGTATATTGGAACCCAAGCTATAGAATTCCTACAGATTGTACTTCATGCTAAGCTTGTTAAAGGAATCAGTGGCTCATAGAAGAAAACAACCCAGTCATGGATAATTACCAGAACTTTATGGACAGATTCGGGGGGTGTTTTGGAGACCTGATACAAATCATAGCAGCCAGCCATGAGATTCGGCAGTTCAAACAAGGCTACTGAATGGCAAGGCTTTACATTACCAGTTTCAAGTTCTTGCCAGCAGTTGTGGATTGGAACAAACCAGCCCAATAGACCAGTTCAGGTAGAATATGCACACCAACATCTGGACTGAGTTGATTAGAAAAGGAGTTCCACAGAATCTAGAACAGTTGTACCAAGTCTGTATACTCACAGGCGAAATGTGTAGGAGAAAATGTAGGCAGAACTAGTACAATTCAATGAGCCAGTGATGGGTTGCTACCGGTTTGGACCGGTTCTTGAGAACCGTTGGCCATGCCCCTGGCCGTCTGGCCAAGTTCGCAGAACCGGTAATGATGCCCAGCTGGCCACGCCCCTGAACCGATTCCCTTGGCCGAAGAGGTTGTAAAAACAAAAGGTTTTAAAAGGCTCCTCTGGCGATCCCAGCTGAGTTGCCTGATCACCAGAACCTTTAAAAAATATGTTTTCTACAAGCTCTTCAGCCGAAGAGCTTGTTAAAACAATCCTTTTAAGAGGTTCTGGGCTGTGATGAGGCAACTTCAGCTGGGATCATCAGAGGAGCCTTTTAAAATCTTTTTTTCCTCTGGCGATCCCAGCCGAGTTGCTTCATCATCACAGGCTTTTAAAATCACTTTACACCTCTTACAACAGTCCCCACCCATGCCCACCCAATCGCCCCCTTCTCACTTACCTATAATTGCTGTTCCTTTCGGGTTTGCAAAGACAAGGCTTCTACAATCAGTTGCATCAGCTAGTAACTGAATCTGCCTGCCTGCAATCCATCTCCTCGATGAGCAACTCAATTTGCCTGCCTTAATTGGGTAAATAAATTATTAAAAAATAGCTAACTGGGTTTTTTTTAAGGAGTTGGGCTTTTTTAGACAGCAATTTAAAGTTAAGGAAGTTTTAAATTTAGCTGTTTTTATCTAAATCAGGGTTCTCCAACCTTAGTAATTTTAAGGCTTGTGGACATCAACTCCCAGAGTTCTTCAGCCAGCTTTTCTGGCTGAGGAACTCTGGGAGTTGAAGTCCACAAACCTTAAAGTTACTAAAGTTGGAGACCCCTGATCTAAAAAATATAAATAAAATAAAATAATAAAATAAAATATTTGTGCTGCTTTCTGAGATTTGGTGTGTTTCTGTAGTGTTTCACTCTAACTACACAAACACACAAAATCTCACAAAGCTGTATGTGGCATTTTGTGTGTGTGTCAGTTGTATTGTGTTGTGTTGTGTGTAAAGTGTGAAAGTTGGTTTTTGAGTTTTTTGTGGCTGTGTGAGGTTCCTGCTTGTTGCAGGGGCCATTTTGGGTGAGGTGCAGCTGCTTTTACATTGTGTGTGAGTCAGTTGTATTGTATTGTGTTGTGTGTGTGTAAAGTGTAAAAGTTGATTTCTGAGCTTTTTGTGGCTGTGTGAGGTTCCTGCTTGTTCTAGGGGCCATTTTGGGTGAAGTGCAGCTGCTTTTACATTGTGAGTCAGTTGTATTGTGTTGTATGTGTAAAGTGTGAAAGTTGGTTTTTGGTACCTCTTATTGTTTTGTATACTTTGTTTATTATTTTTATTATTTACTGTTATTGGCCACGCCCACCCAGTCACATGACCACCAAGCCACGCCCAGTGTCACATGACAATCAGGCCATGCCCACAAAACCGGTAGTAAAAAAATTTAGACCCACCCCTGCAATGAGCCCAATCCTTACTGCATGAAGTTTTCCCCGCTCATACTGCCCATGGCTCATACAAGAGAAGGAAAACCCATGCAGAATAACAGAGTTGGAAGGGACATTGGATGTCTTCTAGTCAAACCCCCTGCTTAGGCATGAGAACCTATACCATTTCAGACTAATTGTTGTCCAGTTTCTTCTTAAAAACCTTCAGTGTTGGAGTGCTCAACACTGTCAAGGCATTCTAATGATTAATTGTTCTAACTGTCAGAAAATTTCTGCTTTGTTCTAGATTGCTTCTCTCCTTGATTAGTTTCCATCCATTCTGTTAGATTGGGTGATTGAGGAGGCAGGAGACAGGTCATGTGTAAAAACAGCTCTTTATTGTATGGTATGAACCCAGCAAATAAACCACAGGAGAAGCTCTTCTTATATATTGTTCTGGCTGAGGCACCAGCCAATCAACAAAGTGCATTTTCCCTCTAAAAGTTCCCTCCAAAAGTCAAATATATTACACCCCTCCCTTCCCAGAAAACACTTAGTCAGAAATTTACAACTATTCACATACATAGTCACGCAGGTACCCAGGACGTTCCCTATACCTGGTTGACCTGCGCAACTCAGTTCTAGGCGGGGAGTTGTGCTGGTTGGAGAGCTTGTCCAATGGGCCCTGTTGGATTTGTTTGTGGGTGGATGGTTCTTCAATTGAGAGTGGCTGATCGGGAGGGCAGCGCTGGACACCGAAGTCCTCAGGTAAGTCCTCCGACCACTTCGGGTTTGAGATAGCTGTTGGTATAGATGATTGGTAGTCAGGGACTAGTTTTTCTGTTTGTGGTGCTGGTTTGGATTCTAAGTGTTTGTGTAATTGATCGATATGTCTTCACCATACCCTCCCGTTGCCCATGTCCACTATATAGGACTTTGGGCCTATTACATCGGTTATGTGCCCAGCTAGCAAAGGGGCCCTTCAGCATAGTTTCTAGCAAACACTGGAGTTCCCACTAGAAATTCCATTGTTTTCTTCCCTGTTCCTTGGTATCTAGGGAGTAGTTGGGGTTGAGCCTGTCTAATGGGCAACAGAGTCTTTGACTCATTACTAATTCGTCCGGGCTGCGACCTGTGGCTTTGCACAGTGTGCCGTGTTGGACTACGAGAAATGGGTCTATTCTAGCCTGCCAGTCCCCTGGCCCTAGCCTGGCTGACGCTTCTTTGGCGGATCTCACGAAGCATTCTGCAAGGCCACTCAAGGCCGGATGGAACGGTGTTGATAAGACATGTTGAATTCCCAATCTGGCTAGGTATCCTAAGAACTGGGTCGCAGTGAACTGGGTCCCGTTATCTGACACCAGGGTGTCCAATAACCCGTGCGTTGCAAAGTGTTTGCGGAGGGCCCTAATGACAATTTCTGCTGTGGTGGATTTCATAAGAATAATTTCTAACCACTTTGAGAAAGCATCCACAACTATCAAAAACATTTGGCCCTGACAAGGACCGTCAAAGTCTATATGTATACGTGCCCAGGGGCCTTGGGCTTTTTCCCACTCTCTAACTGGGGCAACTGGGGGTGCTGGCCTAGACTCCTGGCATGGGGGGCACTTGGCTACCCATTTTCCGATATCACCATCCCTTTTAGGCCACCACACGTAACTTCTAGCAAGCCCCTTCATTCTAACAATCCCAGGGTGACCAACATGTAGCATTTCCAGAATGTTATCCTATAGACAGAGTGGGACTACAATGCAATCACCCCATAACAAACACCCCCCCCCCCGGGTAGACAACTCTTACCGTTTCATCAGAAAATGTTTGAATTCCGTGCCACTCGAGCCGCTCAGCCACCCCCTCTGCACCCAGCCCATTACAGTTTTCAAAGTATAGTCTTTACAAGATTCCCTTGCCACTACAGCAGAAGTGAGAGGCCCAGAATCCAGAGAGTCTATCAGCAGCACAGGGATCCTGGGGGTTGGGTCGTCAAGCAGGTCGGATAGCGGGCACCTGCTTAATGCATCAGCATGACCCAAGTCTCTGACCGGTCGGTAGGTCAAGTGGTAAGAGTAGGCAGCCAGAAAAATGGACCACCTAGACAGTCTTGGGGATAATGCCACAGGGGTGGGGCAATCCCCAGCTAGCAGTCCAAACAGGGGTTGATGGTCAGTGACCAGTTCAAATGTCCTCCCAAAAAGGTACTCATGAAATTTTTTGACCCCAGTTACAATAGCTAGGGCCTCCCTATAATTCCGTTCAGTGCTGGACAGGGAGGCCCTAGCTATCGTAGCTGGGGTCAAAAAATTTCATGAGTACCTTTTTGGGAGGACATTTGAACTGGTCACTGTCCAGCTGGCTATAATTCCGTTCAGTGCTGGACAGGGTTCGGAAGTAGTAGGAGATGGGTGCCTCTGCCCCATTAGGTAGTCTATGGCATAGGACTGCGCCTACACCAAAGGGGGAGGTGTCGCACTTGCGTTCTATTGTACTGTATGAGGAGGCTATCTGCAGACAGATTTCCTTAATGGCAGCAAATGCCCTAGATTCTGCTTTTCCCCAGACCCACAGAGATTTTTTAGCAAGTAGCTTATGTAGCGGCTCCGCCATGGTTATCTTTCAGAAACAGAGTAGAAATTCAAAAGTCCCAGGAAGGCTTGCAAATTATTTTTTGGAGTGGGAGCCTTCTGTATAGCTCTAATCTTACTCTCTGGTGGGGTGTACCCTAAAAATTCCACTGCTGGCACAGCAATCTGACACTTATTTAGCTTGACCTATAGCCCAGCAGCTCTAAAAACTGACAATACTCTCCTCAAACAGTCCCCCAATTGTTTCTCGTCTGCTGCAGATATTAGCACATCATCAAAATAGGGCACTACCTAAGGTATTCCTTGCAGCAGACATTCCATTAGACTCTGGAAGATGCTGGAGGCTACGCTGACTCCAAACTGGAGTCTGGTACATTTAAAAGCACAATTGTTTGTGCTTCTGCTGTAGCACCATCTACTGGAAGTTGCTGATACGCCTGCGCAAGATCTAACTTTCACTGATATTTTTTAGCAAGTAGCTTATGTAGAGGCTCCTCCACGGTTGCCTTATCCTTCAGAAACATAGAGTAGAAATTCAAAAGCCCCAGAAGGCTTGCAAATCAGACTTATTTTTTGTAGTGGGAGCCTTTTGTATAGTTCTAATCTTACTCTCGGGTGGGGTGTATGCCTGATTGGTCAATTCGGTACCCTAAAAATTCCACTGCTGGCACAGCGATCTGACACTTATTTAGCTTGACCTATAGCCCAGCAGCTCTAAAAACTGACAGTACTCTCCTCAAACAGTCCCCCAATTGTCTCTTGTCTGCTGCAGATATTAGCACATCATCAAAATAGGGCACTACCCTGAACCAGACGTTCCATTAGATTCTGGAAGATGCCGGGGGCTATGCCGACTCTGAATTGGAGTCTGGTACATTTAAAAGCACCTCTGTGCATTACGATTGTTTGTACTTCTGCTGTAGCGCCATCTACTGGCAGTTGCTGATATGCCTGCGCAAGATCTAACTTAGTGAATGTCTTGCCAGGGCCTAGGGAATGCAGGAGGTGCTGTATTGGGACTGGGTAGGCACTCTTTTGAAGTGCTTTATTCAAAGTTGCTTTATAGTTCGCACAGATGCAGACAGACCCGTCTGGTTTTACCGGGGTCACTATTGGCATGATCAATGGGAACTAAGATACCCTGTTGAACTAATTTATCGAGTTCTTGGTCAATTTTTGGTTTGAGGGCGAAAGGCACCCATCTAGCTTTTAATCTAATTGGGGCTACTGATGGGTCTAAATTAAAAGAAATAGGGGTCCCCACATACTTGCCCAGGCGTTCCTTGAAAACATCCTGGAATTCCTCGAGAAGGTCTTCTTTCAGGCTGTTTCCGATGGTCTGTATGCTGGTGACACCCATCCCTAAGGCTCGGAACCAGTCTAGTCCCAGGAGGCTAGGGAGGTTTCCGCTGACTACAGTGACAGGTAGGATCTTGTCATGCTGGCTGTATCTCACTTGGAACGTGCTGATGCCTTCAACGGGGATTCGATTCCCCTGGTAGTCACGGACCCTCAGCCACTGCGGTTGGAGCTGGTTCTTCTGAAGGTTTGGTAGGACTGCTTTCAATGTGGCCCAGGACATAATTGAAATTGATGAATCGGTGTCTATTTCCATGGTAAACGGAATGCTTTCAATCTCGACAATCGTGTGCATTTTATCTTCTGGGGTGGCTGGGGCTTAGCCAATTCTTGTTTGAAAAGGCCCAGAGTTGTTTGACAGCTCTAGTCTTTTGGTGAGAAGGCTGGTTTGCTTAGGACAACCACACCAGATGTCCCTTTTTCTTGCATCACCTACATATAGCATCCTTGAAATGGCATGTGCTTCATGGGTGGAAGCCTCCACAGCTAGCGCAGCCGATCTCTGGGTCTCTCAGTTTTAAACACGTTTTCTTCTTCCTCTTCGTCCTCGCTCTCAGTTTGGGATTTCTCTCGATGTACCAGAGTTGTTTTAGAAAGTGATCGTTGCGGTCCTGGTTTCTGCAGGGTTTCAGCAGCCTTTGTAGACAGTTCGTGTGCTCTAGCCTCATCTAGAGCTATATGTAAAGTCAGATTAGACTTGGCTAATAGTCACCTCTGTAAGCGAATGTCTCTCACTCCGCAAATTAGTTGCTCTAGGAGTGTATCATCGAGGTCTCGGTATTCGCAATGCATGGCGGCCTTGCAGAGGCAGCCATGTACGTGCTGATTGGCTCTCCCTCTCACTGTAGTCTTTGTCTGAATTCATACCACTGCACAAATTTCGAAGGGACCGGTGTGGAGTGTGCCTTTAGGAACGCCTGGAGGACCTGCCAGGGCACCAACTGGACTGGGGTGGGCTCAGGGAGCGATTCCGCAGAGTCAAAAACGTCAGAAACCAAAAAAAAAAGTATGCCCGTTTGCGATTATCTGACAGCCCCTGGAAGTTGTTTGCTTCGAGGAAACATTCGAAGTGGGCCATGTAAGATCCCCATTTCTCTTTGGACGGATCATATGGTGCTGGCGCCATATATGCAGACATCGTGTCAATCTTGATTGTGCCGCTCTGACACTGGGCTGTGTTCTGAAGCTGTCAGCTCTTTTTGGGGTCTCTCTGCCTACCTTGATCCCACCTTCATCGCCAATGTTAGATCGGGTGATTGAGGAGGCAGGAGACAGGTTGTATGTAACAACAGCTCTTTATTATATGGTGTGAACCCAGCAAATAAACCTCAGGAGAAGCTCTCCTTATATACTGTTCTGGCTGAGGCACCAGCAATCAACAACGTGCATTTTCCCTCCAAAAGTTCCCTCCAAAAGTCAAATACATTACACATTCCTTCTTGTCCTACCTTCAGGTGCTCTGGATACAATAGTCCAAGTGTGGTCTTACCAGGACATTATAAAGTGGTACTAACACTTCACATGATTTTAATTCTCTCCATCTGTCAATGCAGCCTAGGACACTGTTGGCTTTTTGGCATCTGCAGCACACTGCTGGCTCATATTTAAGTGATTGTCCACTAGGACCCCAAGATCCCTCTTGAGGTTACTACTACTGAGCCAGGTACCCCTTCTATCCCCTCATGCAACTGGGAAGCAGCTGCTGAGAGAAAGCAAAGTTTCATACTTCATTTCTTACAAAGAGCTGAGATGTATCAACAGAGCTTGCCCAGCCAAAACCCTTTGGAGAGAACGCAGATTAACCACCCAAAAGAGCATCAAGTCCCCTGCTAAGCACAGGTCCAGGGAAACAACGGCGGTCCCTCTCTCAGAATGTATGGGGGGCATGCAGTTCAACATATGCTCATGAAAGTTTCAGCTATTTTGTCTTTTAACTTTGGATGTAAGAAACAGCAGGAAGCTTTAAATGATTCTAGAGCACTACTATTTTATAAACTCAGCAGTAGTAAAGAATTATGAGAAGGTAGAGTGGACCTTGTTGTTCCTATGAAGATGATAGTCATCCCTAAAGCCTGGGCCCATCATGCAGTCTACAATGCCGCTACCCCATCATGCAATCTACCACTACAGCTGGAGAGCATACCAAGCTTATTCTCCCTCTGCATGGCACAAAATTTTCAAATCCCAATCACCTTGGGGTTTGCAAGGTTGAGGCTTCATGACTTTGCAACAGACTAGGAGACAGGGTTCTATGTTTCCCTACTCCCACTTGACAGCACCACCAGGTGCAAGTGGCAACTCTTTTACAGCAGCTAGCCAAAAGCCCTCAAGGAAGGGGGAATAGTTGCCTGCCAAATATATGAACTTTGCAGATGTTTTGGTGGAAGAGAAGGCTTTAGTGGCTGTGGTAATACCAGGATCAAAATTCTAACTATGAGGCAATAACTGAGTTTTAATTATTTATTGAATTTATTTGCCTTCCATTTCATAGCAAACTCTGAGGTCAGCAAAGGAACTGTTGTTCTTAAAGCAATATTTGGATTCCGATTTGAAGAAAAGATTCATTGGGCCTTCTAAGTCATCAACTTCAGTACTTAAACATTTCTGTTCTTAAGAAACAAGAGATGGATTTTCTGAACCCAAGTAGTGGTCCAGATGTCCACAATTACAAAGAGTTTAACAAGAGCACGGTAAAGGGCCATTACCTATCTTTTTGAGCTTGCTAGATAAATTGGAGAATTCAGGCATATTTACCACACTGGATCTCCAAAATACATATAAACTCATTAGAGAAAAAGAAAAACATGATTTTTTTAATGGCATTCAATACCAGCATTGAAAGTAATGCCTTTGGTTTGGTCAGTTGTGGAGCTGTGTTGTCCAGGCTTATGATCCCCTTGTTTCTAATAAAATTGATGCATTTTTGGTCATGTATCTGGACAGTATCTTGATTTGTATCTTGCTTAGGATATGAAGACATTAATGAACACCATGTACAAAATATACTTGTGCAAGCTACGGGGAAATAAGTTATTTGCCAAGTTAGAAAAATATTCCTTTGGCCTAAAACAACATTTTCTGAGTTATTAGATTTCTACAGATCAAATCCAAATGGACCCCCCAAAAAAGCAGACCATACTGTCATGGCTTCTGCCCCCAAAATATGAAATATGCTCAGCTTTTCCTTGGTTTTGTGCATTTTTATAGGAAGTTCATTCCAATCTTTGCACATGTTAAGCTTCTTACTAAATTGGTAAAAAATAAAGTGAAGTTTGCTTTGTTGGAAAGAGAATCTACATTGAAGAATTAAAACAATTATTTGCCAAGCAGTGTCTCCTCCAATACCTTGACCTATTAAAGAAATTTAATGTCTACACAGATGCCACACATATAGCCCTGGTGCTATAGGAGGGGGGAGGAGAGGGCCAAGCTTCCTTATTCCAGAGATTTAATATGTACAGAAAGGAATTACAACATTTTTAACAAGGAGCTCTTAGCAGTGAAAACAGCTTTGTCTACTTGAGCAATGACTGGAACTGGTATCAATTAAAGTCTGCAATGACCCTAAAAATCTGAAAATGTTGTAGCCACTTTTCCTGAGGTGGAGTCATTTTTTTTTAACTTCAATTTTTGCACCAGCTTGAAAAATTTATTGTCAGATGCACTGTCCAGAAAGCCAGAGCACCTCCAGATGCAACAAGTACCAACCCTGCAAAGATTTTGCAACTTTCCAATTTTTGTTGGCTTCCCCCACAAACACTTATTGAGTTCTTGGGGGCAGGACACATTATCTAGGATCTATTTTTCAGAATTAAGGTGCAGCAGCAGTTTGACTCATAACTTGCAGGACTGAATGGTTGACCGTCAGGAGACCCTTCCAAGTAATGTATTCCAATTTTTAACAGAAAAAGGGCCTTCATGACATAAATGCAGAATCGTAGTTCCAGTGTCTTCGAGAGATGATGTTCTACAGCTTTGCCATGATAGAGAGACAACAGGGCATGGGGTGTATTCAAGATGCTACACAGGACATTGACAGACTTTTCGTGGCCTATGGTGGCAACAGACATCAAGGGGTATGAAGTGCCTTGCCATAAATTCAGGAGGGCAAAACCTCAGCATCAGAAGCCTGCAGGGCTGTTGCATCCTTTGGAAACACCATCCCAGCCCTAGTATACAATATGTCACTGGATTTATCACAATCCATGAATAAAATTCCATATTGGAAGTGGTATATCTTTTCAACAAGCTGGTACATTTCATCCCTTGTAAAGGTTTGCCCAGAGCAAGGGACACAATCCAGCTCTTTTTGATCCGGCTAATCGCGCCGTTCACGCTGGGAGTCGAGAGGGACAGACCAGAGCCCTGGTACCCTCCACGATGCTTGCCCACCTGGGGCCTTCAGCGAAATTGGGTCTGCTTGACCACCATGCTGGAAAGGAAGAAACTCAACCTGCCAAGCAGGGAGCTCTTTCTGATATGCCTGCTACCAAGTAGCTTCAGCTGGTTTGCCCTTCACGCTGGGAAAAATAATGCTCAACCAGCAAGGTGGGAGCAAAAAGGTTATTATTATTGCTAAAAGCAGTCAGAATGGGACAGCTCAGAAAAAATACATCTGTCCGATATATCCAATTAAAACATATTTAGATGACTAGTCTGGTTCAACTACAGAAGCTCCTAAATTACTACCAATCTATAAATTACTACCAATCTATTTGTGTAGACAGTTAAAGAGTATTGCAACACATTGAGTAATTTGTTACAAAAACTTCAGAATAAAGTACAATAGACTAACCCACACAAACGTATCTGTGATAAGTGATTACTATTAAACCTCTTTAATAGTAGAATTTCAAAATCCTTATGCTGTAAGCGTAATATTATTAGGGGACACATGCACATGTGATATGGACATAGTCCATTACTATTCATTTTGGCTTAATATAGTTTTGAAATGAGTATTATGGTTTTTAGATGTGAATACAATTTTTGAAGATTTGCTACATTAAAAATTAGGAATTTATCAGGTTTAGAACATTTAATCTAATTTGCCAGTTATGTAAATAAAAAAACTAAATTTTTATGCTTAATAAAGATGTTGCCCAATTTTTATATTTTGGATATTGCCTGTATGCTCTTGAGAGATTACTCTAAAGTAGAGGAATCCATTATTACAAAGTGCCTATTGATTCTTATCTGTGCATTGCATGTAACAGCGGGTGCCAAACATTCCAGCTCTGTGGACTTAGAGAAATGGCAGTGGCAGCATCATTGGGGAGAGGGATGGTTTTGCACACACATTGCCATTTGTGTGGCCCAATTCACAATGGGCAGTGCTCAGTACTGGGCTGTGGATTGGGGATCACTGGCATATAACATCTGTTGGTAGTGTTTAACTTCCAGAAACAGCTATATCAGTGATGGCGAACCTTTTTGGTGTTGCATGCCAAAAGTCCGAGCGCATGAGCGCTCTGTGCTCCTGCGTGCCAGCACCCATAATGCAATGGGCACCCCCATTTGTGCATGCGCGCATGACCGCCCACAACACTCCCCGGGCACATGTGCCCCGCACTGTGTATGTGCGCGCCCCACTTTTTCCAAGAGGGCCGGTATGCCTCATAATGGAAGACAACCGGCCCGTTCCCTGGCGTGATGTGACAGCTGTTCCCCAGCCAGGGGCAGCACTCTACACCCTGCCACCTCGGCAGTGCCATGTGCCAGCTGAGCAAGTTCATCCCTCCACTTCGGACCCTGCATGCAGCCTGCAACCGGGAGATGCGTCACCCAGTGCAGTGCTCTTCCCTGAGGGCTGCCTGCTCACCCACCTGCCAGCCGGACGGCTCCATCCTTGTCCTCCTCCTGCCCAGCTGCTGGTTCCTTGATGCAAGTAGAGGCTACTGGTTGGAGCGAGGGGAACTATAATTCTGGCCTGCCATGGCTGCGAGTGCCAAGGCATAGCTAGAATTGGAAGAAAAGGCTGCATGGCTATGGTGGAAAGAACCAGAGAAACACCCGGCAACTTGGATGAGAAGGCGCGAGTGAGGCGGCACCTGCTCTCATGGGTAACTGTGCCCACCACGCCAACTTGCGGGCTCAGTTACTGATGAGAGCAGCTGCCTCCTCGCTCGTGGGTGCAACGTGACGCACCGCTTTGAGGCCAGTTTGGATAGGGACATGAGATCTGCCTGAAGAGGGCTCACCTGAAAGAACTACGACAGAGCCTTGCAGCTTTTATCTGCCACCTTACCTCTGAGTAAGGCCCCTCCTCCTCCCTCTCCTTCGCCTTCCAGCAGTGTACTGTTTTTCCAAAACCCGGCCAGGCCGGGCAGCAATTTCCAGGGAGGCACCCCGATCAAGGAGGCTCAGGCTGTATCCTGTGGCTTCCATAAACTGCTCCCTCCCCTTTCAAAATAGCCACCCAACACTTCCCTCAGGAGCCCAGGACTGGCAAGCAGCTCTTCTTCCGAGAAGCATGTGTTGGTGGGCGGTAGAGGCAGGTGCGCTGGCGGAGACAGGCTTTGGTTGTTTATTCTGCTGTAACCCCGAACCCTTGCCTGGACTCCTTCCCACTGGGTGCCAGGCTTCCCCAGAGAAGGCAAAGAAGGAAGAAAGCTAGGACTCAATGGGGGAGAAGGCAGGAGAAAGCTAGGACTCGATGGGGGAGAAGGCAGGAGAAAGTAGGACTTGATGGGGGTGGGGGAACTGTGGAGATCAAAGAAGGCAGGGAAGGCAGGAGAAAGCTAGGACTTGATATGGGTGGGGGAACTGTGGAGATCAAAGAAGGCAAGGAAGGCAGAAGAAAACTTTCCTTCCTGGAAATACCCATTGCAGAGCCGGGCATCCTCCTCCTTCTCCGCAGACTCACTTTCTCTTTCCTCCTGGCTAGATCTGCCGCGTGAAATTTGGGGAGGGGATTGCAGCCCTGCCATGCGAAACACTTCTCCCACCCCCATCAAGTCCTAGCTTTCTCCTGACTTCTGTGCCTTCTCCGGGGAAGCCTGGCACCCAGGGGAAGGAGTCCAGGCAAGGGTTCGGGATCGCAGCAGAATGAACAACCAAAGCCTATCGCCGCTGGTGCACCTGCTTCTACCGCCCACCAGCACACGTTTCTTGGAAGAAGCACTGCTTGCCAGCTCTGGGCTGTTGAGGGAAGTGCTGGGTGGCTATTTTGAAAGGGGAGGGAGTGGTTTATGGAAGCTGCAGGATACAGCCTGAGCCTCCTCGATCGGGAAATTGCTGCCCGGACTGGCCGGCTATTTGGAAAAACAGTACACTGCTGGTAGGGGAAGGGGAGAAGAAGAGGAGGGGCCTTACCCAGAGGCAAGGTGGCAGATAAAAGCTGCAAGGCTCTGCCATAGTTCTTTCAGGCGAGCCCTCCTTGCGCGGATCTCAGGTCCCTATCCAAACTGGCCTTAAAGCGGCATGTCACCTTGCATCCACGAGTGAGGCGGCGGCTGCTCTCGTCAGTAACTGAGCCCACAAGTTTGCGTTACCGGAGAGAACAGCTGCCACCTCGCTTGCACCTTCTCATCCTAGCTGCCGGGTGTTACTCCGGTTCTTTCTGCCATAGCCATGCAGCCTTTTTTTTCCAATTCTAGCTATGCCTTGGCACTCCCAGCCATGGCAGGCCAGAATTGTAGTTATTTTTGGGTTGCATTAGGCATGGCAGGGGCTTGGTGACAGACTCAATCTGCACTCGACCCCAGCTACTGCGCTGCCATCCAAGCCAGGCTCTCTGGCCATACGCCGGGGAAAGAGCCACAGGCGGAGCAGCCGCCTGCCCTGTCAACAAATGCTGCCCCGTGTGCCTGAGCTGGCCAGTCACTCTTCCCTTCCCCCTGCAGCTGCCACTGCTGTTGCTCCTTTGGGGCAGTACAGCTCCACAGGAGGAACACAGCCCAGGCGACCCGTGTGGCTGATGGAGCGAGCCAAGAGGGCCCTTGCTTTGATGGCGGCCACAGGATCATCTGCGCAGGCAGCCCACCACCACCTCGCTCTCACCAGATGCCAAAGCCCTGCTCAGCCTGTGGCTCCCAGCTGAGAGGAGCTCAGGCAAGCCAGCATGTTCTGAGTTTCCCTGGCTGGTGCATGGTGCTGCCGAGGTGGTGTGGCCGAGAGTGCTGCTGCTGGCTGGGGAATGATGGCTTCCAGCAGGGAGAAGTCCAGGCCATGGGGTCATCTGTGCAGGCAGCCCACCACCACCCCGCCCTCACTCGCTGCTGGTCCACCGGTGCTCCAGACCACCTGGAACCGCACAAGAAGCCCATGTGGGCAGGGAGGGAGGGAAGCCCCCGGCTTACGTTGCTCTGCTCCCTTAGGAAGCAACTGCCGGGATCCCCTGTCTGCATATTTTGGCATGCGCGCTGGTTGCTAGTCTTCACGTGCGCATGCATGCCAGAAACCAGACCTGTTGGCCGGTGCACATGTGCACTCCGGAAACAGGAGGATTATCTTCCTGGAGCACGCATGTGCAATGGGCAGCTGCTCTTCTGGTTTTCGGCATTCTGGCCGACGCACCAGAACCCAGAAGGGCAACGGGCCACGGCTCCGCATGCCCGGAGAAATGGCTCTGTGTGCCACTTCCAGCATGCATGCCATAGGTTTGCCATTACGGAGCTATATAATGCAATTCTCACCAGGAGGGATGAGGCAGGTCTGCATTTTGGTAGCTTTGTTTTTTATCCTCTACCTTAATTCACTTATCAGAATTAATTCACTAATCTTTCCAACTCAGCTCATGATCCCGCCTAAACTTTTTCTAACCTGCTATGTGATGATGATGATGATGGTGATGATGATGTCACTCCGTCCCTATTTTTGATAGGAATTAGATGTGCTTCTCATTTGGCTCATTTTGTAAGACTAAACAATTGTTAGTAAATGACTAAAACATGGTATTGGGAAGGGTGGGTGTCAGAGGAATTATGAATGATAAATTGAGAGACCAAAGTCACATATATGAACCAATTTGAACAAAATCCTGGTCATTTCATTTCTGATCATGATAATTTATGGTAAACATTTACCATATTTTTACATTTACCATAATATATAAATGGTAAACATTTAATTGAAATATTGTTACTAGATGCTTTTATATGCACAATGGCAATTAAATTCTAATTGCATACAATCCAGGGAAGCAAAGGTAGACTGAAGACAACTTTGAAACAGTGGAGCTAACAATTGTGGTGAAAAGAGGAGCTTCTGAATGGATTGGCTCCCTCAGAACTTATTTCCAGATTAAGGAAAGAACTAAGATCATTCACAAGTTTGCTCTGATGAGAGTCTCCTACAAAGAGATCATAAAACAGCAGTCTCCAGTGTGTATGAGAGCTCTGGGTGAGTATGCAAGAGAAAACTTCCTATATAAGCTGCAACTCTGTACCTTTAAAGTGACACACTGGGTTCTACTTCCTCTCTAAACTACTTTAGAAAATTGCTTCTTAATGAATCTCTTGATATTAAGAAGCTTTGAAAGACAAGCTGAATTACACAGGGATATTTTTCTTTTACCCTGCATAAAAGAAACTCTAAGTAAATTTAAGAAGTAACAAGATTTTCTAGTGGATATTCAGTGTCTGACTCCAGGCATCTAGAATATATTATATGTGAATTTTGACTTTATTGTTATTATTGTTTCTCATATTGTGAGCATTCAAAAATCTGTTTGAGATTGTGCCAGGATATCAATATGAGATAAACACACATGCCAACATACATATATGTGTTACTTAAAAAAATAATTAGGGTGGTACTAGGGATCATATGAAAATACTACACACTTGATAGGGATTTTGCCAGAGTACTTTAGTGCATGCCATCTTGTGATGTCTTGTGCAATGAACCTTCTTTGAGTAGCATTCATATTGTAAAGCTTTCTGATGTTTTTGAAATATTAAACTTGATTTGCCTGTTTAAAACTTTTCTCTTGATACAGGCCTTCTCTATATTAGCTGAATAACTGATTCTGAAACAGGGAGAATAATGTAGGATCATTTTTGCTTAATTTCGTAAAAAGTTAACAAAACATCTTACTTTCATTATAGTGAGAATATCCTTCTGTTTTCACACACTCTCAAATATTCACCCCCTATTTCAAGCCTTACTTTTGTTGCTACAGGATTATGGTATCTACCTGTTCAATTTCTTAATTTTTTCCCCCTGGAAACAACACTTGTCCTTGTTTCCCTGTTATCTGCAATAATTGAATAAATGGACAAAAAGACAAACATGGTCTGAAAAAGAGAGCATGTCTGTAAAAAACCAACTTTGGGTCGGAAAAGAAAGCCCATACATATGAGGTTTATTTCTGAAGAAAAAATTAAATTTAACTTAAATATTGCTGATTCTTTTCGTTGTCTAACTTTACTATGATTTGTTTGCTATTTTTTGCTGCTGTTTTTTTAAAGTTTATACCACAAACAGCAAATCCATTTTATCTTACCTGTTGGTGTGCTACTACGAAATGAGGAGGAAGGGGTGATCGGAGGAGTGACGGGTGGAGTAAGGCTTCCACTGCTGTGACGTGGAGGAGTAGATACATTCCCACGGGACACTGAGCTTGATAAGGTCAAGGAGAGTTTAGGTTGGATTTTCTTCTTGAGAGATTCCTGCTCACGACGAGCAGCATCAGTCATAAACCTATAAAAGCAGTGATACCAATATTACGGGGAAAATTACTATGGATTGGCAGCTGTAAACATTTGGTGCAAGTACATGGGAATATTCCTTATGCTATTCATTTCTTACCTCCCCTTGTTCCTGCTAAACCAAATATTGTCAAATAATGCATAGAAGGGAATATTGTTTTAGTAGTATTTTCTCACAAGTGCAAGATTTGTTTTTTAAAAATTAATTTAGTGTTGATCCGTTGATGTGATAGGAATTAACTGACCAGTTCATTGCCCAAGCCTGACACTGTTGGCTGAAAGTGGGGCTAGTCACTTTCTCTTAGCTCACCTCAAAAGGTTGTCTGTTGTCTGAGGAAATAGGAAAAAGGAACATTATGTATGTTTGCCACATTGAGTTATTTATAAAAAAATAATGAAGGTGGATAAAAAGTTGTTTTTAATGCTTAATTTTATTGATTAAATTGACACATTCAAAGCTCCTTTCTGAGGACATGGATGATTTAGAAGTATGAAATTTTAAGTTCTTTCCTTTACTACTAATTTTCTCTTTTTAAATTTAACTAGAACGATATTTTCAAGCATGTCCTTTTTCAGTGACAACTACCATTTGTTTAGTTTTTAGCAGTTAATTACCACACTTGTCAGCAATTCCTGACAAGTTTCAAGTTTATATGGTTTACTGCATGGACCCAAATAAATGTCTTATGTTCTATAATGGAAAAGCTTGCCCTGGCTAATTTTTCAAAAGCTTAATAAAGGCATAAAAGCCACTGAGTACAATTTAATGTCCCAATTATCATCTCAGTATTCACTTTCAAAGCATTTAACAGTTGGATTGTTAGGGCATTCATCAGCTTTGTTTTTGCTTTGGGTCATTAATTAACAAACCAGTCATCACTTGCTGCTAACAATACATAGTTGATGGGTTACTACTAAATCATAGAAAATAGTTTTATGGGATCATTTCATAACCCATTTTAAAATGGTTCAAATACCTTATTACACTAAACAGCAATAAAAGAAAAATCTTCAAAATGTATAGTCCAGGTGAGTAGGTTGAATGGTATAATATTTCTTCAACAAAATAAAATTAAATTTGAAGCATATGTTTAAATACATCATTAATTGTTTAATTTAATCCAGACTACACAGCTCTTATTAAGTGAAATGATATCTAGGATTCAATTAGTGCATCACCAAAAACAAATATTGTAATTTTTATTCTTTTATTTCTAGCTTTGAGAAAACGCCAATTTTTAGGATGTAAAGCTATTACAAAGGTGACATCTTTACATTATTCTAGTAGACGATCAGATTTCTTCACAATCCATACAAAAAGAAGACCAGTTAGGAGACCTCTCAAGATCTAAAAGAAACTAGTGGCTTTCCAGTTCATGGAGTAGGAAATGAAAGATGAATTGATTGTTTGAATTTTGATATGGCAATACACCAATAATCTTTAGGAGAGGGGAAATGAATAAATAAATATATCTTACAAAGCATACAGACTGTATGCTTTGCATACAGATAATACTGTAATATTATCTTCCACACATCTGACGATTTTCTTCATTAGACCCAATAGGGCCAGGCATTAAGGGGTTAGGTTGTTAGGGATTAGAGAATAGTATGTTTTCTTAAAAACTAAAGACTACTCTTTGGTCTTTGAAATTATTATAATATATTAAGCCATACTTATAAGTTAATATTTACTTAGTTTGTTGAAAATGTATGGTATGAGATGAAATGGAAGTTCATGTTGTTGTTATTGTATCTCTTTTCATCCAAGTTACTCAAAGACTCAAGGCAGCATGCACAATGCTTCTTCTCCTTAGTTTTCTCCACAACAACAGATTGTGAGATGGGTTGGGCTGAGAAAGAGGGAATTCCATTGACTTTCCACTGGTGAGAGTGGATCAGAATTTGGGTCTCTTTGACCCTAGTGCTAGAGCTGAATTATACTTACATCTTCTAGAAATGCGTGTACATAAATATCTATTTAGCAATAACATTTGAACAATGATTTGAAAAGAAAATAATGACAGATTTTTATATGCTGACCCATTGGGTTGCTGAGAATATAGAATAATAAAAATAATAAACAGCATCAACTGCACATGTTAAAATCATTTTATAAAGAGATCTGTTGGTGCTCTTGAAGAGGTAAATTCTTCTCTTTTCTACTTCCTCCTCTGTCACTCAAGGCAATAAGAGATAGGAAAGCACATCCCTTCTGAATCAGAATGCACTTTCTCTTGAATAGAGAAGAAAACTGTTTTTCCCCCTCAATTTGTTGTATCAGCACTGTTGTAAAAATAAAAATAAAAATTAATAATTCATTACTAGTAAATCAAACAAATTATAACTGAAAAAACAAACCAGGAGAAGAAATTCAACATTCCATTTGCTAAAAGCTTAAAACAATCAGCATACCTAAAAATGATAGAAAAAAAATTGAGACAACATAGGAAAGTCTGTTAGAAATAAGTGGGAAAAATGTACACAGTAGGTATTTAATTAATTTCCTAATAACACAACTGCTTTGAAGCCTCTATAAATTTGTTAAATAAAATCATGTTTGTTACAAAACCGTGAAACTGTTTTATATGTAGTTGTTACTGAAATATCTTCAACTTGTGCTCTGTATTTTTTTACAAACACCCCATGCATTTGAATATTTTCCTTACAATTAAAATGTACCAGTCTGAACGTAAAACAATTAAACGGCCTCTTTCAGGGAGGGGGTGGCCTCCTCTTGCTACATGAATTAGCTGTAGGCTCTTAAAATAATGAGTTTGGGCTGCGTCATCTAATCCCATGCCTAGTGCAAGCCACGAGATAAAGGACTTTGCCCGCAATTCCTTGCCTGTTTACCGAACAAAACCCAGACTTGTTCTTTGCTCCCTTCCCCCTTCCTTCAAGCCACTTTTGATGCAAAAGATGGTATTGCAGAGCCCTCTACAGGTTGCCACTGGGCTTTTGCTTCACAGAACATGTGTTTTATTCAAAATGATATGTATGTTCCAGTCTCTTATAGCAACAAGGGATAAAAGAGCATTGTTCCTGCATGCCAAATAATTTTTTTATCCACAAATGTTACTTTCATTGGATGCATATTAAAATGGATCCCCTGATATTATTTATAGTGTTAGCAATAAAATATGTATTATAATTGCTGCCAGAGAATTTTGGATAAGGAAAGCCGAGTTATTTGAAAAAAATGTTACAAAACATTCAGCAAAAATATTTTCTTATATAATATTGCTTTTAGAAACACCTCACATATTTACGGTACAACATGCTGCAGGTCAGATTAAAATGTCATAGAATTCAATTTGTATTATAAATATGTAATTAAATCTGAAGGCTTAATTCAAACTGATATATTCAATATATATAAAGGTTATTGTTCTTTGATTATAATAGATTGCCACAGATTATTTACTGTAATTATCAGATTGCCTCAGATTGCCATGAGTATGTATGGATTTGTAAATACATTGATTAAAATCAAAATGCAAAATTAACAATATACCTCCCATTATTGATTAGCAATAGCGTATAACAAAAAGTACAAAATAAATCTTAAAAACAACTTGCAGATTGTTTCCAGCAAATGTCCTTCTATTTTAAAAAACCCATCTATATAGAACTATTTATGAGAAATCTTCAGTGAAGTATATTTTACATTTAGATAGTGATCTCTTTTTTCTTACACAATCACTGGAAACACAATTGTCTCACAAACTGCTGAGCCAGTTTTAGATCACTTCAAAAAAGCAGCAAAGGTCCTACTTAAGAATTCAAATCATAAAGAATAGTAACCATGCTTAATAGAAAACCTGTCTAGAAAACAATTAGATAAATAAAAAAGAAGCAAAACTATACAACAGATATTAGCCATCAGTGAAAATGAAATAATCATACATTAAAAACATCAGATAATAATACCCTTGGAGTAAAAATATCAAACAATAAATTAGGGAATTAGGGGAAATCCATATCTCGAAGAAAAACAGGATCCAAATGTGTAAATAGTTTTTCTGTTGCTGTTCACTGGAAAGGAAATCAGTATATATAACACAATGTCGAATGGACACAGAATATATGCATGAATACCATAGTAATATTTAAAGCTACTCCCTATCCTCTCTATCTCACATCCTTCCTTTGGAACAGGAACTAAGACTGCAATGGCATATGAACAAAACTCAAACAATGTACATGCTCACCATGTTGAGAAAAAGATAATGAGAATTAGAACAAAATTAAGTTTGCATATATTCTGCAATGGAATGGAAAATTAAATCAAGTGTCCACATGATGTCATATAAATGCGAATGACCACAAATAGCAAAATCATAAAATGTTGCATTAGTTTTGTTTAGTAGTTAATATAACAGATAAGTAAGTGGTAGATTCATCAGAACTCTTTTAGCAAAGATGGGAAGAAAAGTTAATGGAAGACACAAGCTTACAAACTAAACCAACCATATCACATTGGGCTATGGAATGGAAACTGATCACAATCACTCTACAGAATTCATCCCACTGAATATTAAAGATAATTACAAGCCATTAAAGTTTTCAAAGTGACTAAACAAAAATTCTATAAGCGATTTCAGGCTAATTACAGTTACATTTTTTTTTAAAGCATCCTGAATATTTTCTTAATGATACTGAGACATACTGGTTTTTTTATCTTTGCAATATCTAATAAGAGAACAATTCAAAAATAAAGACTCTACTCAATCCCATAAATTACAACAAGATAAGGAGCTGCAGAATATATCATGTTGAAATACTATGCCAAAACAGCTCATATGAATGAAATCCCATCTATAGTATAGGATAGCCCATTCTATGATAAAATATTCACATATTTCAAATAGGTATAATATTAAAAATAAATTTCTGACTCACAAGACGGTAGCAATATTGTCAAGCTTAGTCAGGCAACTTGTGTAATGTTGCTTAATTGGAAGTTAAATTATTTATTTAGCCTGGATTATTATTCCATATATATATATGTTTTCGTAGGTTTTCACGGGTATATATATGCAAAGTTTGCTCACATAAGAACAAAGCCAAAGCCTGAAGATGATGAGTGAGATCTCATCGAAACGTTGCCTAAATACTTCCAATCTTCCATGGGAAAAGATATATTCACATGAAACTAATTTTACTTTAAAGCTTGGTAAGTATAATTGAAAACCATGGTAGCAAAAAAAGTTTACTCATAACAAAGTCTGCAAATTAAATGAATCAATAAAATGTGACATTCAGTATCAAAAACTACAAAAGTTTATTTTAATGGAACTTTGTTCTGGCCACTTTGGCATTTAATGGATGTGGTCAATTTTGCACAGATAAAAATATTCCTTCTTCTACTGGATAACAGCTAATGTCATGATATTTAATTCTGCACTATATAACATGGTGCACCAAGTAGACTAATTAGAGGACATTGTAACTCTAATTATAACTGCCATGAAGCTGGTCGTATAAAATAAATGCAGTACAATATTTTATTTCCTCCATCACATTATTAATCTCTCTCCAGAAATGATGCATGCAAGGACAAATCCATGTATCATGTACTCATATTTTGTGAATAATTTCCTTTAAGAAGCATGGAAATATGAAACTATATTCTTATATTGTATTATTGAACTTCATGTATCCTGTCAGTGAAATGCTTATTATAACACTGAGCTGCAGAGAACATTATCAGCATTGTTGAGGAGATTTTGTGCAATTGTGGTCATCATCTGGATGATTTTTACATATAGTAAATCACAAATACGTAGAATATTCTAAACTAGGGATCACTCTCCCTGCCACCTCTATCACATTTACATTAATTCTGGATTCAAAAAAAATATTACCCAAATTTATAAATATTTGCTAGAAGTAGAATTGGAAGAAGAAGTAGTGAAAGGATGTATGATCGCATGGGGTCAAAATATTGGACATAATATAAATTTTTCAGATTGGGAGAAAATATGGAACAGAAATTATAAACTAACCAAATCAGCAGCATACAAAGAAAATGCATATAAAATGTTCTATAGGTGGCACCTGCCCCCTTCGAGATTAGCAAAAATGTATCCCAAAATGTCTCCCATATGCTGGAAATGTAAAAATAAAGAGGGAACATATTACCATATGTGGTGGTCTTGCCCCGAAGCACGTAAATATTGGTTAAAAATTAAAAAGTGGCTACAAGAAATCACGAATGAACAATTGGATCTAGAACCCGAACTTTTTTTATTGGGGATCTTTAAAAAAAAATACGTGAAGAGTGTAAAATATTTAATACTACATATATTAACTGCTGCTAGGATGGCCTTCGCTCAATGTTGGAAACAGCCATGTGTGCCGACAGAGAGACTTATTGTACAAAAGATTATGAATTGCGCAGAAATGGACAAACTAACTTTGAGTCTGAAGGATAAGGAGGCATCAGTATTCTATGGTATATGGGAACAGTGGTATGGATGGATGGAAAGGAGATAGGAATATTTAGTTACTAAGCATAATCAATAGATAAAATAAGAACACAAATATGTATAATTTAATGTTTGTCATTATTGCATAGATTATTATTAGATGAAAAACACCACAAATAAGCTGTTAAATGATATAAGCCTTTCCCCCCCCCTTTTTTATGCTTTTAATGTAAAAAAGTTTAATAAAGTATATATACGTACATTAATTCTGGATTTGCCATCTATTTTGATTAACATTAATTTTCCGTCATATCATCACTCATGATTAAATCTATGTTTCTGTCAGTTAAAATCAGACTGCCTGAATACTTTCATTCAGCAAGCCTAGGAAATACTGGGAACAATATCAAGGTCACATATATGACCACAGGAGTTAATACTTTTTGAAATGAGAATGGTTTGATAGTCCCATATTCAAGAATTATTTTCATACTTAATTTACTATTTTTCATTCAAGAGCATTATTTGTACTCAATCAATGTAATACATAAATTATCATTCTTGCCAAATAAGGAAGAAAAATGGAAAATACCAATACTTTGTGGTACCAGTTTAACACTCACTTTATCGCTTGTTCTCATCCATACAATGTTGATATTTGAAGTGCTAACTTCAAAAACATGCATATTTCATTTAATTTTTTGCTCTGTTCAATTGGCAGAGAGATTTTTCATAGTGCATCTGTCCATCTTTAGGTTATCCAAATTCGTATGCAATGTCACTTTTTGTGTCCATCTATTTAGTAAATGGACTATGTTCTGTACATTTATAGTTCTATTTTAATGCTGTGTTCATGACATCTTTGAAGTTAATAGTCAAAAATTCTCATTTGTGATTTATTCTCTGAATAAGTTCTTTAATATCCATCATTCCAATACAAACCCTGCGATCCAAAACTTTCTGCATCTGACTTTCATAAATTCCACACTTTGCATTCATAAAACATTGCTAGAAAGATAATGTTGAAAGTGTTTGCTCATTTTGTGGTATCTGTTTGTTGGAAAGTGATTTTTATACAATTAAACTGAACCATGCTGCTATTTTTGTCTGTGATTTTTCTGGATCAGTTTTGTAAAGGTAAATATTCCCCTTGCAAGTCATTCCTGACTGCTCATCTCAGTTTCAAAGCTGAAGAGCCAGCATTATCTGAAGACGTCTCCGTGGTCATGTGGCCAGCATGACTAAATGCCAAAGGCGCACGGAACGCTGTTACCTTCCCACCAAAGGTGGTCCCTGATTTTCTACTTGCATTTTTTATGTGCTTTTGAACTGCTAGGTTGGCAGAAGCTGGGACAAGTAACGGGAGCTTACCCTGTTACGCAGCACTAGGGATTTGAACCGCTGAACTGCAGACCTTTCGATTGACAAGCTCAGCGTCTTAGCTACTGAGACACCACGTCTCTTAAGTTTTGAAGATGTTACTATTTTTTTGGCTCGTTACTAGCCAAAATTACAAATTTTGTCAAAAGATACAAGAAAACAAACTGTTAAATAGCCACTGAAAAGATAAACTAACATTATAGATTCTTCAGTCACAATGTCTTGTTCTCTATGCAAGTCGATAAAATAGTTTGCCCAGATCTGCCCAATAAGGTTTCCTATATCTCTCAAAATTTCTGCAAGATATCTGGAATATATCTACCATAATTAACTCCTTGAGCCAAAATTATCATACATATTAATTTCCCAGATATGATAAATTTGCAAATAAGCATTTTAAACTATCAAATTCTACAATCAAGTTTACCAGTTCTGTAAATTTAATATACATCTCTCCATGATATATTTTGAAGAAGTTTATATTTAAAAACAGTGATGTAAAATTTTGTATTTTTCATATAAAAATAACAATAACATAAAATAGATAGGAAGAGAACGTTTTTTCCATCATTCACACTGGGAAAGCCTAAATAAATGATGGGTCGTAAGCAGATACCTGAACAATAACTCTTAAGTATAAAAGTTGTCAAACCAATTTTCAATTATTCTGATGGTTAGTAATTTCCTTCAAAATATAATTTGATTCAGTGTATGCAGCTAAGCAAAATATAAATTGTATCAAGGAATCCAAAATGTTTAGAGGGAGAAAGGAAGAGAATTTTGATGGAGATATGTAGCACATGCTCCCTAGGTAAAAAGGCAAAAGCTTTCTTTAAAATCTAAAACATCCCAGTAACATATGGAAGCAGCTCAGACCAAACCTCCATAATTCACTAAACTATAAGAAGGAGGAGATATAATATAATGAGACCTGCATTATGTGTAGTGGATCTGATAATGAAATCCACAGGTTAAAATTAATTTTATTGATATTGGATATTATAGCAAAATTTTGCAAGCTGGATTGTTTCTGTTCCTTTATATTACAATCTGAAATTCATATATCTATATATAACCATTTTCACAACATTCCAAATTTTTCATTTGCTGAATTGGTATGTGTTCTTGAAAATGTAGATGTTTTGTATATTTGTAGACACGAATAAAAATTCCAGAAAAAGCATCACTGTAATCTGGTGACCCGAGAGGCTGCTGAATTTACCAACCCCTGATGGAAAATTTCAGGATTAGATCCCTACTTTTGTTTTGCCATGTTTCCTTTTATTTTCATCCAGTTTAGACTTGTCCTCTTCAGGGTGGGTTGACCTTTGACTAATTGAATTTTGTCTTCCAATTTAATCAAGATTTTGTTTTATTTAAAACAAGGCTTCCTTTTTTATTCATCATTTTCAAGGAGGGGAGTCATAATATGGCAGAGGATGATGTAATGGCTGTTTTTTTTAAAAAAAAACCTTTATCTCGTTATAGTCTCTCTCACTGCCCATACCTGATGGTCCCCAATGCCCCATAGATGGCATTTATTTTTTATATTCTCCCACAATGACACTGAAGTTTCAGAAAGCAGAGAGGTATAGATCCCTGGGAAAATTTAAGCTACATTGGGTTGTGGGTTGTACCCAGAATAAATGCAAGATGCTATAGTCACTTAAGAGAATTCTAACATATTTTTTTTCTTAAAAAGAATTCCAAAATAAATTTATATAGCATGAAGGTGAGGGAGAATATTAGAAATGAATAATAAATACCCTACCTCTGACTTTTTAAAATGAAGAATGCATTCTTAATAATGCATATTCTTTACTCTTATATGTCTTTAAAAATCAAGCATTGTGCTAATGCTAGGAATATTTGAATGCTGTTTTTTTTTAATTAACTGGAAACCATTTTAAATTGCCATAAGCTGTTCATGTGTGAACTTATTGAAGATAAGAGAGTTACACTGAATTCAAAGTGCAATAGCATACTAATGTTAACAAATTAGTTCTGCCTTCAAGATGGAACACTTCTCTCTTTAATCTGTCAATTTATTACCATGGAACAATAGCAACTGTGGGCACAGTCATACTAAATAAGCATTTCAGAATGAATATTTTTTTTCAATTGATCAATTATGAAAAAGGTTTCAGTCTAAAATGGATGCTGAACAGACATCTCAGCTGCACAATATTATCACCCCTTACCTAAATGAGCTTGCTGCAGAGAACTGATCTTTTTGCCAATAGCACATCAAATTATTAACAGCAAATATTGAAGTGAAACGATTCATAAGTACTACTTTGCTGAATTCTGTTTCAGGCTGCACTTAATCTTTATTCATCTTTAATGAGTATTTATAGTATGACCCTGACAGCTTGCTACCACTGTGATAAATTATCTGACTCAAGTCTGATTAAAAATGCTATCCTGAATGCTAATTATCTCACCAGACCTGCTTAATAATAGCATTTCTTGTCAATTATGGAACCAGAGAATGGGTGCTAGATGTAAACTGCACCACACAAGCCTGTCCTTAAAGGCAAATTTCCCATCATGCTTTGTCATCTGCCACATGTAAATCTAGCATTCTGTATCTGCAGTGACCTCCTTATTAGTGAACTGACAAAATGATGAAGCTCAGCTCCTGCCACTAGACAATTATGGACTGGATTTGGTGCCCGTGGGAGATCAACAATGTAGAGTCACTTGTGATGCTGTTTATTGCTAGTCTTTACAGGAACCTTTGCTTTCAGTGACAAGCACCCCATCTCATATATATTTAATAATTTGAGGAAATTGAATAGAGATTGACCGCTGTACTTTTTTTTTTCATTGATAGAGGAAACAACTCCACTGTATTTGCAAGGACAGTGATAAAGCTTAATAGAGTAGCCTAAGTTGTAGAACTATAGCATGTATACTATTCAGTGTTGAAATCCAATTTTTTTCATTACCGGTTCTTTGAGCGTGGCTTGGTGGGTGTGGTGTGGCTTGGTGGGCATGGCAGGGGAAGGATACTGCAAAATCCTCATTCCCTCCCCACTCCAGGGGAAGGATACGTAAAATCCCCATTCCCTCTCCATTCCTGGGGGAAAGATATTGCAAAATCTCCATTCCCACCCCTCTCTGGAGCCAGCCACGTGCTATTTGCCAGTTCTCCGAACTACTCAAAATTTCCGCTACCGGTTCTCTGAACTGCTCAAAATTTCTGCTACCGGTTCTCCAGAACCTGTCAGATCCTGCCAGATTTCACCCCTGATACTATCACTTTTTGCCATCCTTTGTTTTTCAATGTTAATTTTAACAATTTTCATATATATTAAAAGAGAAGTCAGCTTGAAATGATACTAATAGTCAGCTTGAAATGGTACTAATGAACAAAGAGAAATTAATAGTTCAACAAAGAAACTTCATTTTAGAGCAGGTATGTCAGTAGAAAGCAAAAATGATCACAAGTATTGATATAGAACATACATTAGTTAATACACAGCCAAGAGATGGCAATGTCAAATTAAACAAAATGGCAAAATAATATTTCTAAATGCTTTCTGAATGAAAAATGCATGAGCAAAAAATCTACTGCAGACATAATCATTTAAAATGTAAGTATTACATTTAATAGGTTTTGTTGTATTATATTTTGTTTATTCCTAAAAGGTAATCCTTTCCACTTCCACTTCCTCATAACTATCTTCAGGAACAGATTAGCTCTGGAAAACTGACTGTCCAAATTTCACCCATTAAGTTTCATACCTGAATTTATTTATTAGATTTTATCTCATCTTTATTAATTTATAGATAACTCAAGGTTGTGGATGTAGTTTATTAGCATATTAGGGAGGAACTTTCTTCTTTCTGAAAGCAATAGAAATTGTATTTTGTGATTATTTATGAACCGTTTGCATTTTAGAAATAGCAAATACGTTTCCTAAACAGCAAAAAATACTCCACAGTTTAGACTCTAGGGCCAAAGTTATTCAATTATCCACTTTTTTCTATCATCATGGAAACTAATATTTAGTGTCGTAGTGTCAGAATCTTCATAATCCTTCTTAGTCACGTTTTTCTGAATGTGACTAAGGAAAAAACCTGCACCATTTGGCAATCTGAATTTACAGAAAATCTACTAAATATTATAACATTGCTTTATGTAGCACTTGCTGTTCAATTAGTTTGACTAGTTCTAATAATTATGGAAATTAATAAATGTCTTCACACTATGTCAGAAATCACAGTTAGATTGTAACTTGAATAAAGCAAAAAAATAACTAAAAGGATGAAGAACATTGTTTATTGTGCTTGTTCCAGACATCCTCATCCTGTCTTCTAAGAGACAACCTGTTTTTATCTAATTCTATCTATACAATTTTTTTTCTGAAATACCAACCCGAATTATGCAAAAAATATTTTACTGGTATAGGAATTTCACCTGTAAGTCTGACTTGGTCAAGTAGAGAATATTGTGAGTAATGCATGTAGAAAAAGAGGCTATTTTACCAAGGTTGAAATATAAGGCCAGGCCACCATAGATAAATTTCTCTGTTAAATATAATAACATACCATACATTCTGGTGGAGCGTTTTGAGTGACACTAAATCAGAGTCTTTTTCTCAAAAATAAGTAGACAATGATCCAAAATTTAATTTTATGTTCTCTTTATATACCCTGTTTTTCCCAAAATAAGGCATCCCCTGATAATAAGCCCAATCGGGCTTTTGAGCGCATGGCAATAAGGCCAAGCGCTTATTTCAGGGTTTAAAAAAATATAAGACAGTCTTATTTTCGGGGAAACATGGTGATTACTATTCTACAACTTTTCAAAACAAAAAAGAATAGTTTTATGGAATCTAAAATTCTATTCCATTCAACTTGCTAGTTAAAAATATTTATAACATTTTTGATGTCGCTTGTGGAGAATTAATATCTGTAATCACAGCCTATTTACATTGATTAAATTTATGGGGTTAGGGAAAATAAAAAAACTGACCTTAATAAAATTGGCTCAGAATTTCAGAATCTCCTGGAATAGAAAACATACTCTATAAAATGATCCCATCTATAGAAGAAAAGGATCTCTTATGAAGCTGAAAATGACAGCTTCATAAAATAAAAGTGAAGTATTTAGTTCAAATTCTGAACTTGAGAATTGTCAGACCCAACATTTCAGGACTATGAATAGATAATTATTCTTTAATGAAATATATATTTCTATTATCAATAATAACAATAATAAATAAACGGAATGTGATTTTTAAACTTTGAGTCAATATCATTTTAGTTTAGTGTGGAAAATTCTGAAATCAAATGCTTTATAAGTTCTATATGACCTAATTTTTCATTCATGTTAGACTTATCTTATCACATACATCCTTCATTATGAATATCTATTCTTCTTCTATAAATAAAAAATTATTTACTGATAAATCATTTTCATGTCTTTGCTGTTATAGAACAACTCTAACAAAGGAGTTGGTCATATGATACCACTCAGTGGCATGATATCTGCAGCACTTTCAGTGATAGCAAAAATAAAGAAAGAAATATCATACATAATTGGTCAATCTCTTGCATGATTACTAAATCTTTCAAGATTTTGATGTTCTCGTTAGAAATGTTGTGAGATTTTGAATAGGACTATCAAACATTTTCCTCAGGAGTTTTAAGCAGAAAGAATGACATTTCAAAACTGTCCATCAAACAGGATGTCAACTTTTAAAACTATTAGTATTTGTTCTTTACAGCTTCTGGTTCCTGGTCAATTTTACATTTTAAAAATACCATATCTACAAACTACCAAATAAAATTAGAGCATAATTAACAGATCTTAGAATGATGTATTCAAAGTTAAATTTCTATTGTAGTAAATCATTGGAATCTAAAACAATATTAAATGGCTTACATCCAATGCAATATCTAAGCAATAAGAAATCTCTATTTCGGCTATACTACAGTTTCTTCTAGCCTCCAAAGGCTGAATTCCTAAAAATTCAGAATACTGCCAAGAAAATTTAGAAAAGGGCTGCAGTTGAAACAAAATAATATCTAAATTGGAAATTTTTAAGAAAATGTTGGATAACCATCTGACTGAGATGGTGTAGGTTTCCTGGGCAAGGGGTTGGACTAGAGGGCCTTCAAGGTCCCTTCCAACTCTGTTGTTATATTATATTATATTATATTATATTATATTATATTATATTATATTATATTATATTATATTATATTATATTATATTATATTATATTAATATCTATAAGTATTTATACAATCTTATTGTAGATTGTTACTTTTGATATAACTGCTTGCAGCTCTAAATAAATATAAGTATAAACAAGTATAAAGCTCAGTTCATATATTAAAATATGAGGCAGAGAATTATATTATTCTGTCATTCTTCTCACTGACATAATTGTGTCCCTGACATCATGTTCCAAGCAGAGAGGATAGAAATAGAATGTCGGTGGAATTACTGTTTATTTTAAAACATCAGAGAAGAATAAGGACATTTAAACATATAACAAAAGCAAGCACAATAAATGAAAACAAATAGAAATTTAAAAAAATAGGTAACTGATCTTTTAATCTGAGTAGGCAATCTGGTTGACTCTACATATTAGGATTGCTCTCATAGTTGCTATAAGACAAACTGTCTAAACTAACAGTTTACTGTTTAGATATAATCATTTGGCACAAACCTGCAGGTAGCATTACAGTAAGCTGCAGGGCTAAGCTGTTCCACATGAAAAATAAATCAACCATTGTCTCTGTTTCAAAGTTTATATCTTAACTTTTATCTTTCTTTATAGTATATTAGGATTGTAGTATATAATTCTCAATTACTGTTTTCCTCATCTGAACTATAAAGGTAAAAGTAAAGGTCCTGAAGAGGATACTGGACTGATTACCTTCACTATTGCAGATCTGGCTGACTGCCAAAGTGGTGGTCTTGATGTATAAGCCAAGATTGGCAGAGTTACTCAAAGGCAAGTTCCTTTTTGGTGACATTTGACCTCTTGAATATTCTTTGTATCGAGCCTAGCATAACATCTTTTAGGTGCCTAATCAAGACCTATCCTTTCCTCTAGGAATATACTAAATAAGTGGTTGAGTTGTTTCTGTTCATTATTTTATTTAATATGTTTTTGTTCTAGTCTATTGTTTTTATACAATATTTATATTTTCAATTGTGAAAGTGAAAGAATTTATAATAAGATACTGAAATATATCAAGCAAACAAACAAACTGAATGGAACACAAAACAGTAATCTTAAATTATAAGGCAAATTCTGATTCTATATAATAAAATTCCTGAATACGAGCAAATCAGCTATGGAACGAATTACTAAGGGAGATGGTAGGCTGTTCTTTGTTGGAAAATTCAAGCAGAAAACCAACTTTTGAGGATATTTTAATCTGGATTTCTATATGGAACAATGGGGGCCTTATTACTTAAATGATTCTTTTGTTCTATGATCATGTAATTATATTGCTGTAAAAAAACAAGAAATACATTTTGTATAAAATTGCTAAGGTGCTAATCAGCTTTGACATATTACTTAAATCCAGTGCAGGTATTTGATCATTTTAATGCAAATTATATATTAAAACATTTAAAAACTGCTTTCCTTTGAAAAAAAACTTTCTGGCTGTTTTTGTGTGGGGCCTAGGGCAGTGTTTTTCAAACTGAACAATTTTAAACTGAGTTGACTTCAATTTCCAGAATGCTGGATGGGAAATCATACATCTTAAAGTTGCAAAGTTTGAAAATCATGATCCTACTGCTTCTTAGAATGGCATCACTTTAGCAACATGGAGGGGTGTGTGTGTGCAATGGCTCAATGGTTAAAGACACTGCGCTTTATTTATTTATTTTTATTTATTTTATTTTGCCACAACATTATATACAAGCACATACGTTGAAAGGAACAATAGGACAGGAACGGTAGGCACTTTTGTGCACTTATGCACGCCCCTTATAGTTCTCTTAGGAATGGGGTGAGGTCAATGATAGACAGTTTTTGGTTAAAGCTTTTGGAGTTTGAGAAGAAGCCACAGAGTCAGGTAGTGTATTCCTTGTCAGCTGGAAAACTAGAAGTCCAGGTTTGAGCCCCAAGTGCTGTGCGACAGGGTGAGGTACCATGAATTGTCCCAGCTCCTGTCCATCTAACAGTACGAAAGCATGCAAATGCACATAGATAAATAGATACCATTTTGGTGGGAAGGTAACAGTGCCACCTTGGAGTATAGTCATGCTGACTACTGTGACCAAAGAACTATCTTCAGATAACATTGGCTCCCTTGGTGAAGAAACGGGAGTTGGACATGACAGGACAGGGGAAACCTTTACTTTTACCTTTATAGTTCAGAAGGAAATCATTTTCAACAGTTAATTTATTATATTTTAGGTTTTAAATAAATACAGTTTAAAAAGTAACTTATTATTTTCAGAGGGGGAAGCCCAACTCTGCCCCATGTGAAAAGGATGGGCTGAAAACACTGGCTTCTTCCAATGTTGTCATTATACTTTAGTAATTAGTTTGCTCCTTTTGAAGAAACCCCTATCAAAGGTGAAGTACTATAGAGATTTCCCTTCTTCTCTTTCTTTTTTGCTTTTAATGGTTAGGGGCAAGTTATTCCCTGACCCATTTATTACCCCGTTTCCCCAAAAATAAGAAATCCCCTGATAATAAGCCCAATTGGGCTTTTGAGCGCATGTGCTAAAATAAACCTCCCCCCGAAAATAAGCCTTCCCTGAAAATATTTAAACGTAAACTGGAAATCAAGTAAGATGGCAAAAGGGCCCTATCTTGCTCCACGAGCCCTAAAATAATAAGACCTCCCCCAAAATAAGACCAAGTGCTTATTTCAGGGTTTAAAAAAACATAAGACAGGATCTTATTTTTTGGGAAGCATGGGTAGTTTTAAAATGAACCAACATTTTTTATTTTTAAATTAATAAATCTACATTGTACAAATAAGAGCCAAAACAGGTACAAAATTTTGCCAAAAAAATAATTTACAACATATAAAAATATATTTGTAACTGAAACAGATCAAACAAAGCAATTGTACATATTTTAACTGCTTGATAATACTGTAAAATGTAAAAATGTCCATAATTAATGTAAAAAAAAAAGCAGTCCCCTGGAAATAACCTTAACAAGCATTACAATAATAAATTCCTGAACTAGGTAAATAAAAAGCCTTTGCATTAAACTTTTACAGATGCAAAGGGAAAGAAAGAGAAGATTTTTTAATCTTAGGATCAGATTCTTGATAGTCTGTAGCTTATGACTTTGACAGGAGAAACAGAAAGAGGGAGGGAGGGAGGGAGGGAGGGAGGGAGGGAGAACTAGCTCTTTATATAAGAATCACTAGTTTCAATTGGGATTTGGTTAGTGAAGACTTTCCTAATGTAATGAAACATGAGAAGGAAGGACCAAAATAGTCTTAATAGTATTGTTCTGTACGAGGATCAATTGGACAAGAAGAAGAACTGAGAACATCCCAGGAGACATTTCAGTAAAATAAAACCTTGACAACATCTGTCAGTTCTTTTATTACCTATGGTTAAATTAAACTTGGTATGTTCATTCTTCTGAAGAGCATGTACTTTGAAAAGAGACCAATTCCAATCATTAATAAGCAGTTACTTTTAAAAGGCTTTAAAACTGTCTCTCATTTTCAGCAACAACTTAATGTTACTTTCTCATGTAAGGTCAAACACATTAAAGTTTGTGATTCTGAATGACGAAGTATAACTCATTCCCAGGTTCAATGTTGAAAGATGTCTTTTTCTTAAGACATTACTTCCTAATACCTGCACATTGGGATGCAGCTATCTATGTCTATCAATGTTAATGAAATTAGGTCCCAAGTGATTAATAGATTGTTTGAAATGTACAAATCAATTTTTTAAATTTATTGAAAAGGTCAGTCTTTTTGCGTAACAACAGAAAAGGAAGTATGTGCAAAACTCTATGTACTGGTCAAGAGAATCGTTGGCCATTCCAAAGTAATTCGTCATTTCCAGAAATAAATTTCACAGCCAGAACACATCTGGAACAGTACTTTCTGTTCCAGAAAATGTAGTTCCAGAAAATGACAAACTGTCTTGGAAGAACAGGCTCTGCATATTCCAGGAGGAAAAAAATGGAACTTCTGAGGAACATCAGAACATTCTCTGACTAGAACAAAGTTTTGTACATGGGGAGTTTTTGACAGGAAGCCTGTGAGAATAATAGAAGAAGTAATAATTGTGCAACAGGGCTCAGACAATGCCCAGTGAATACCATATTTAGTTAAATGTAACGTTTGAAACTATGTGAGAGATACTATTCAAGACATTTTAAGAGGCTACCGGGACAGACATTTCCATGCAATGTGGAATTTTCTCTTAATAGAAATGTTTGAGAAAGCACTGGATTTTTAAGAACTACAAAGTACTATTTTGTTTACCAATGGCTGGGACCATCATCAGAAGCATGAAGGGTGAGATGGGATGATTGTATACCTGAAGCTTCATAATTTTTATGTACATCATGATACATGCAGAAAAGGGGCAGAGTTTCGGTTGCATAACAACATCTACAGATGACACCTCTTCAGCCCAGTGAATGCCTTTGGTTATCACCATACAGATTTCAATTATATAGCTCAGGTGGTACGAATTTGTAAAGTTTTAAATATATTCAGATGAAAATATTAGCCAGAAAACATTTAGCCTCAAAAGAAAGCATATTAACTGTGAACAATTAGCACACACACCTCATGGGCACGCAGGGATGAAATTCAGCCGGTTCTATCTGGCTCGGATGAACTGTTAGCTGCAGCTGCAGGACACTCTGCCCGCCCATGCAGACATCATTACGTCTTTTTTGTGTGATGATTTTCAGCCTCTCTGCATGTGCAGAAGGCTTTGCGCATGGGCAGACAATGGTGCTTGTGGCGCGCGCATATTTGCAAACCGGTAGAGAAGGTAAGTGAATTTCACCCCTGGTGCATGCGTACTACATACACGCATTTCAATGAAGAATTTGGAACAACTGACACCTAGTGAAGTTTACTGGATTTAATCTGGTTTTAGATTTTTAGGGCATATAATCAGTGAATAAAATGAATTCTTCTCCAGAATATTATATAAATTTCCTTAACTTTCCCAAGTTTGATTTTCTTTAGCTATATTGAAGCAGCTAAAATTGTTGTGGAATTATCTATTTTAGCTTTTTCTGTTTTAAAATTCATATTCTTTCAAAGCCTGTCTGTACTTCTTTTGGTGAATTTAATTATATTCAATCATGCAACTATTAAACCTCATTCCAGCGTGCCTCTAATAAGCAATCGATTCTACATTTATGAATTATATTAATTATTTACCCTTCATTTCACACTGAAGTCTTACAATTTGGCATTTGTCAAATATAAAGCCTGATTCTTAATTTACTTGCACTATTAACATGGAAGTACTGAAAGCTAAATGAGTCAGGAAAATAGCATTGCCCAAATGGGTTCCTATAATGCCAAAAGTGAAGCTGGTTATAGCATGGCACAGATGGGTCGGATGGAAGTTGCCAAATACTTTGTTCATCAGCATTTTTATTCTCAGGATGTTGTTGTTGTTGTTGTTACGACATGTATCTTTTAATTGTAGAAAGAGGCAGGCAGGCAGGTTACTGCTATTTATTTGTACTTATTTTATTTTATTTATATCTTCAGGGCCAATCTGATCTCAAGGAAGTGAAGTTCCATAGGGCAGATAAAATGACAGAAAACTCTTTCATCCTAGATCCTGCCATATAACATTCCTTATGAGACCCATATACATTTCTTATGCCAGATTTCATGGAATGGGCAGAAACTCCCAGAAATAACCCAGCCCTATGCCATGAAAGGTTTAATAGGCAACCATCAGGACTCCAAATCTCACTGATGGTCACCTATAAAGCCTTTCATGGCATAGCCAATAAAGCAGTCAGTGAAGCTCAAAGAGTAGAGGTGCACATGAAGGATACTCATAACTGCTCATGCCAGAGCATTTTAAAGCAGCTGCAACTTTTGGATACTCTTCAAGAGCAGCCCAAAATACAGACATTGCAGTAATCCACTCAGGAAGTGACTATGGCATAAATGATTGTGAAAAGAGCCTCCCAATACAGAAAAGGGTGTAACAAGCACACAATACATAGTTGTGGAAAAGCCCTCTCAGCCATGGCCGCCACCTATTCTTTGAACAGGAGCTGTAAGTCCAGGATTCCCAAAATACCCAGTGGTTTTGTTTAGGGCAATGTCATACCATCCAGAACTGCCTCAAGTTTTGCTAGGGATGAGCTTGAGAATGAAATGCTCCATTCAAATCTACACAACCTTCAGAAACTGAAGTGGTTGAGTAGCTTTCTTGACTTTTGTTGAGCAACAGGTCAGAAGCTTCCAAAACTTCAAAGTACTTGTACCTTTCTTCTGGTATTAGTGCTTTTATCAACTCTTCATTATTAAGTTCGAATTCATCATCTTCAACCATTTTTCCTGACTTATCAGCAACTGCTTCACATTTGTGAATGCCAAATTACATTCCAATGTATTATTATCATATCTGTGGAGATTGTCTCATTTTCTGTAAAAAGTCATTGATATTGCAATACCAGTTGATACACAAATTGAAGAGAAACAGCTAGAAAAAATAACGAAATATCATGATTTACATGAGTTGAGCGATTGTAGAGGAAGAAATCAATGGTTGTACCAAAAGTAATATAAGCCCTTGGAGCAATACCCAAAGAGCTGCCTTGATACATGGACTCCTGAATTTATTAGACCTGAATATTCTGACTTTGCAAAGATCCACTCTACTCGGAACTGCCCAAATACTTAGACATTATTTTAACAGTTCTTAGGTCCTTGGTTAGAACCTGAACCATTACATTTTTGCCAGTGTCAGACTGCCACTGTGAGTCGAATTGAATCTTAAATAACAACAACAGCAACAGCTATAAACTTTCTATAAATTGCATCAAACACCATCGCCCCCAAACTACCAGCCCAGCTATTGAGTCCAATTGATCATAGAATCAAGCAACAATTCTAAAATGATTCACAGAGCCCAAAGTCTTGTATCCAGTAATCTGTGGAATAGTATCTCTGAATATCAGTAGAGTATCTTGGTTGATCATAGTATATTTCTACCCATGTTCTGGCACATTTCTGAGAGATGAACACCCCCCCGCCCCTTGGTGCCCAGCCAGCTTTTATATATGTCAAGTCAGCTTTCTCATTCATGATATGTGGCAGTATAGTGTTTTTTTCTGAAGGAAATCATTTGCCTACTTGCTATGTTTAATATATTATCTCTATTTCTCCAGCTATTCAGGAAGCAGATTAAAGAATTAAAATACACTGAAGAAAAGTTGCCATTATTACAAAACTTGCAGTGCCAATCAATTTTTTTTTGCTGAAGTTAAACTTTATACACATGTGCATACAAATCAGCTGTTGCTTGCCAATTATCTTTGTGTAATGGTGGGATGAAACCCACAAATGGAACATACAGCTAGAGGGATATAAATTATTTAAAAGAAATAGACCAAATAAAAGAGGAGGTGGAGTTGCACTATGTATAAGAAATAACTACATTTCTACAGAAATAGAGCACAACAATGATGAAAATTATCTTGAATGCATTTGGGTCAATATTAAAAAAAAGTGGAGGGGGAAAATGATATTGCCATAGGCCACTCAACCAAACAGAGGAAGTAGATGAGCTTTTTGTTAGTCAGCTAACTAAGGTATGTAGGAAGCACATCACAGTAGTAATGGGGGATTTTAACTACCCTGACATCAACTGGGAGACAAACTCTGCACCAAGTGGAAGATCCAACAGGTTCCTAACAAACCTTTATTTCTTATTTATTTTTATTTATTTATTTATTTTGTCACAACAGTATATATAAGCATAAGCATGAGGTAACTATATAATATATAAGCATATATATGAGTATAAGTATGAGATAACTATATAAATTGGATATAATGAAAGGAAACAGTAGGACAGGAATGGTAGGCACGTTTGTGCTCTTATGCACGCCCCTTAAAGACCTCTTAGGAATGGGGTGAGGTCAACAGTAGACAATTTTTGGTTAAAGTTTTGGGGATTTTGAGTAGATACCACAGAGTCTGGTAATGTGTTCCAAGCATTAATAACTCTATTACTGAAGCCATATTTTCTGCAATCAAGATTGAAGTGGTTAACATTAAGTTTAAATCTATTTTTTGCTCTTGTATTGTTGTGATTGAAGCCGAAGTAATCCTCAACAGGAAGGACATTGCAATAGATGATTGCTGATTGCTATGAGTTAAACATAGATCCTGTCGAAGGCGGCGGAGTTCTAAACCCAAGATTTCAAGTTTGGTGGTATAAGGTATTTTTTTATATTCAGAGGAGTGGAGGACTCTTCTTGTAAAATATTTCTGGACACGTTCAATTGTATTGATGTCTGAAATGTGGTATGGGCTCCAGACAGGCGAGCTGTATTCAGTATTGGTCTAGCAGATGTTTTATAAGCTCTTGTTAGTAGTGTAGTGTTTCTGGAGAAGAACCTAGCAGACAACTTTGTTTCCCAAAAGTAGAGTAGGGAACAAGGGGATCAGGCATATTGGACTTAATTCTCACTAACAGAAATGAAATAATAGAAGGTATTGAAGCTACAGGAACCTTGGGGGCATGTGATCACGCAATATTGGAATTCAACATTATGCAAACACAAGTAGTAGAACAAAGTCAAATTAGAGTCTTGGACTTTAAGAGAGCTAATTTCAATAAACTTAGAGAGAGCTTGAGAAGGATTCCATGGATGAGAATCCTCAAGGGGAAAACAACTCAAGAAGCTTGGGAAATTTTGAAAAGTGAGATTATAAAAGCCCAGTCTAGCACAATACCAATGAAGAAGAAAAATAATAGATCTCAAAAGAAACCAGCATGGATGCATAAAGAACTATCTGACAAATTGAAAGACAAAAAGGACAAGTATAAAAAGTGGAAAGAGGGGCAAATAATTAAGGCAGAATATCAGCAAATAGCCCGAGCGTGTAAAGATGAAGCGAGGAAAGCCAAATGTCAGGCCTGGAAACCATACTAGGCCTAGGGTTCCAGACGATTTTTCTGGAATCTTGACAGTATTCCAAAACTCCTAACTTTCTTTTGCTTAATGGTATCCTCTCCTCCGCTCAGAGGGGGCCCGTTAGGGGCAGTGCCGGGCCCCAGCCTCCGCAACCTCCACAGCGGTGCAAAGACCCAGCGAAGATGGAAGGGTGGAAGTAGCGCAGAGGCTGGAATCTAAGGACTTAGTTGAAATCACCTACTTCCCATCGGAAGATACGACTCAAAAACCCGAAGTGGTAGAGCCTACTTGTCAGCTTGCTGCACGGCCCAAAGACTCCGATTCATGGGTAAGCTGTCGTTCGGGAGAAAACATTTCCCCGGGGCGGAATGGAGAGCCCCCTCCCTCTTCTCAACCTCAATGGAGGACAGTAAAACCCGGAGAATCGGGAGAGTCACTGGATTTGGACCTGAGAAACCCCCTGAAATCCCAGTCCCTACTGGACCTCTCGGAAACTTTTGAGTGTTTGGAAGTGAGGCCTCGTATAAGCTCAGCTCACCCAGCTCAAGACCCTTTGAGTTTAGCTCAGCCTAAATTCACCTTCCCTCCTACCAGAGAGGGAGAAATTACTGAAGCTTGAAGCCATTCCGATGAATGCAGGAGCACCTCCCTTCCCTCCTTCAGACGGCAGGGAGTTCCTAAAAGGATAATATCCGACAGGGGTGTTCAATTCACAGCCAAGTTCCTACGGTCCATTGGGTCGTCTCAAGGTCTTAGTTCTGGGTTCCATCTGGAGACCAATGGGGCGGCTGAAAAATTGAACTCGATGGTGGAACAATACATACGGTGTTATGTAAATTACCAACAAGAAAACTGGTCAGATTTGTTACCATTTGCAGAGGTCGCATATAATAATGCTGTACACAGCAGCACGGGGTTAACCCCTTTTCAAATAACCACTGGCATGGACTTCGTTCCAATGCTTTTACTCCCCGTGCAACCCTCCACTTTCGTTTCCCTAACCGACTGGATGAGTTCGTTGAAAAACGGGTGGGAAAATACAAAAAAGGCCTTAGCTGTAACAGCTCGAAATTACAAAGCCCAATCTGACAAACACCGTTCCCTTCAACCCCCTTTTTGCATTGGGGATAAAGTTTTTTTATCTACTAAGTATCTGAGGTTGAGAATACCCAACAGAAAATTCGGTCCAAAAATTTTGGGTCCTTTTCCTATTGTAAAGATTATTAATCCCGTTACCGTCCAACTCAAGCTCCCTAGAATGTTGGGGAAAATACACCCGGTATTCCATAGCAGCTTATTAAAACCTGCTAGACAATCTGGACTGAGACCTCAACCTGCCGCTCCCCCACCACCCTTGATAATCCAAGGTGAAACCCACTATGAGATCAAGAAAATCCTTGACTCTAGACTATACAGAGGTCAATTACAATATTTAGTCCACTGGAAGGGATATCCATTATCTGAATCTACTTGGGTCAAAAGTTGGAAAGTAAATGCAGACAATTTGATTAAACAATTTCACGACACTTTCCCTGACAAACCTAAAAAACCTCTTGGAGGGGGTAGAGGGGGGTAGAAGGGAAGTGTGGACCACCGACACTCTTCTTTATTAATTCTTTGTTTTCTTTCCTAGGATATAGCTTCTTTTCCAAGGGGGGACGCCTGTCAGGCCTGGAAACCATACTAGGCCTTAGGGTTCCAGACGCTGCCACATTTTTCCCCTGAGGGGAAGAAGGGGGGTTGAGGGGTATGGTAACATTCTTCAAGCGGTCAAGGTTGGATGGTGTTCACATCTGCAGGAGGAGTGGCGGGAAGATATTTGAATGAACTGGGAGAACGTGGGACCATGTGACCAGCAAAGGGGTTAGGGGGGTGGGACTCTTGGGGTTTGTATAACTGGGAAAAGAATCCGGAAGTTCAGTTTTGGAATTTCACTCATCGTGTGCCAGTTTCCTTATGCTAGTAAAGAACTCTGAAAGACAATGGCTTCTGAGTTTTTTTATGCAGAAGAGGTTTTTCTGGAACCTTGACACTAAGGCTCACAATGAACAAAGGCTAGCGACAAAAGTAAAAAATAACAAAACAAAAAGCTTTTTCCAACATGTTAAAAACAAGAAAAAAGTCAAGGAAACAATTGGCCCATTGTTGGGAGAAAATGGCAAGAAGCAACAGGGAGAAAGCAGATCTACTTAACTCATTTTTTGCATCTGTCTTTACACAAAAAGAAAAAATAATCCAACCTATCAAAAACAGTACCACAAAAAAACAGATTAGGAACACAAGTCAAAATAGGGAAAAAATGGTAAGTAAACACCTGTCTACCCTAGACGAGTTCGAATCACCAGGACTGGATGGATTATACCCCAAGGTTCTGAAAGAACTGGCAGATGAGATCTCAGAACCATGGAACTATATCTTTCAAAGATCCTGGAGCACAGGTGAACTGCCAGTGGACTGGAAAAGAGCTGATGTAGTTCCCATCTTCAAAAAAGGGGGGGGAAAAACAGATCCAGGAAACTACACACCTATCAGCCTGACCTCAATACCGGGGAAGATTCTGGAAAAGATAATCAAGCAACGAATCATTGAACACCTAGAAGCAAACAAAGTAATAACCAAAAGCCAATATGGGTTTGTTAAAAACAGATCATGCCAGACTAATCTTATTGCATTCTTTGACAAAGTGACAAATTAGTGGACCAGAGGAATGCTGTCAATATAATTTACTTGGACTTGAGAAAAGTATTTGATAAAACAGACCATAACCTACTACTAGATAAAGTAGAAAAATGTGGGTTAGATAGCACCACCACCAAAGGGATTTGTAACTACATCCACATGGAGGGAAGTATGCAGTGGAGTATCCCAAAGCTCTGTTTTAGGCCCAGTACTTTTCAACATCTTTATCAATGACTTGGACAAGGGGATAGATGGGGAACTCATCAAATTTGCAGATGACACCAAGCTGGCAGGAATAGACAACACTCCAGAAGATAGGCTCAAGTTACAGAAGGATCTTGACAGACTTGAAAATTGGGTGCTATTTAACAAAATGAAATTCAACCGTGAAAAAAGTAAGGTTCTACATTTAGGCAAAAAAAAAAAAACACCACCAAAATGCACAGGTACAGTATATGTGGTATCTTGCTCAATAGTAGCAATTATGAGAGGGATCTTGGAGTCCTAATTTTTTTTTTTTGTTTACATTTATACCCCGCCCTTCTCCGAAGACTCAGGGCGGCTTACAGTGTATAAGGCAATAGTCTCATTCTATTTGTATATTTTTACAAAGTCAACTTATTGCCCCCCCAACAATCTGGGTCCTCATTTTACCTACCTTATAAAGGATGGAAGGCTGAGTCAACCTTGGGCCGGGCTCGAACCTGCAGTAATTGCAGGCTACTGTGTTCTTAATAACAGGCTTTTACCAGCGTGAGCTAAACCGGCCCCTAATGGACAACCATTTAGATATGAACCAGCAGTGTGCAGCAGCTGCCAAAAAAGCCAATGCAGTTCTGGGCTGCATAAACAGAGGGATAGAATCAAGAACTCATGAAGTGTTAATACCACTTTATAATGCCTTGGTAAGGCCACACTTGGAATATTGCATTCAGTTTTGATCACTGCGATGTAAAAAAGATGTTGAAGGGTGCAGAGAAGAGCAACAAAGATGATTAGGGGACTGGAGGCTAAAACATATGAAGAACAGTTGCAGGAACTCGGTATGTCTAGTTTAATGAAAAGAAGGACTAGGGGAGACATGATAGCAGTGTTCCAATTATCTCAGGGGTTGCCACAAAGAAGAGGGAGTCAAACTATTCTCCAAAGCACCTGAGGGTAGAACAAGAAGCAATGGGTGGAAACTAATCAAGGAGAGAAACAACCTAGAACTAAGGAGAAATTTCCTGACAGAACAATTAATCAGTGGAACAACTTGTCTGCAGAAGTTGTGAATGCTCCAACATTGGAATGTTTTTTTTCTATTGGCCATTTTGATGAGCAGATTGTCTCTCAGTGTGATATGAAAAAAGAGCTACTTTCATGAGAGATGGAAAATGCTTCATGAAGGGATGCAGGAGAGAGAAAGGGATTGATTTCACAAACATACTATATAGCACGCAACTGTTAGTTATCAGAAGAACACTGAATCTTTTGTCCAGAAAGCAAAAATAGGCATGCTACTTTATTATCCTATCCTATCATAATTAAATTAAATAATCCTAATTACATATGCCTTTAAATTGGGAGAAAGAAGAAAGGAAGAAAGAAAGAAAGCGTTTAATTTTCCTTCCTTCCTTCCTTCCTTCCTTCCTTCCTTCCTTCCTTCCTTCCTTCCTTCCTTCCTTCCATCCATCCATCCATCCATCCATCCATCCATCCATGATCATTGAAGACAAACTCTGCCTTCTGGTTTTTGAATAAAGCAATAAGCTTCTGGAAATTGGTGTCATAAATCTGAAATAAATCTCTAGTTTTCTATACTTGAGATAACCAGATCTGGATTTATTCTTATTGCATGAAAAAAATTTCTTGTTTAGATTAATTAGCCAAATTTTGTTATTTATTAGGTATCCATGTGATGGTATTTTATGAATAAAACAGGGGTGAAATGCTCCCGGTTCGGTTGAGATTGTGTGATCCAGTAGCGATTGGAGCGGGTAATTCAGAGAACTGGTAGCAAAAATCCCTGGGCCCCCCACCGCCCATGCCTCGCTGTTCCTCTTCTCTGCCCCTAAAGCTCTCGGTGGTGATATAGCTGCAATCGGCCTTAAATGACTGCTGCGGTGCTTCAAAGGGCCGCACTACAGCTGATCAGTGCTGTAGGCAGCTAGTAGACCGGTGCCTCTATTTTTAAAGAAGGTAGACCGGTGCCTCCCAAAAAAAAGGCAATTGGTAGACCAGTGCCTTTATTTTTAAAGAAGGTAGAACAGTGCGCTCCCAAGTTTTGTATACTTTATTATTTTTATTATATCCATTCAGTCACCTGACCACCAAGCCATGCCCACCAATTAAGCCATGCCCACAGAACCAGTAAGGAAATTTTTTTGATTTCACCCCTGGAATAAAGGCTATGTTTTCTTTTCATGCTTCACAAAGTTTCTGTTTTCCCTCCTTCATAGTGCAAGCTTACAAATTATGGTAACTAGACCATTTGTGCCAGTTTAGATTGTCACTGCATCTCTATCTAGCTATCATCTATCTATCTATCTATCTATCTATCTATCTATCTATCTATCTATCTATCTATCTATCTATCTTCTTTGTCTCTCTCCATCCATCCATCCATCCATCCATCCATCCATCCATCCATCCATCCATCCATCCATCCATCTACCTACCTATCTACTATCATTTATCTATCTAATCTACCAACCAACCTACCCACCTACCTAATTTGGGGACCATCCAATTCATTCACAGTGACTCTAGGTGGCATACAGTTAAAACTATTTATGTCAACTGGCATAATTGTAATTTAAAAAAAAGATTTTAAACCCACAAAAATTATAAGTATGCACACATATTGAAAATGAAAAGAAATTAAGGATTCACCAGTTCTTTCTATTTCTCTAAGATGGAGGATTTATGTGATGTTTATGAGTGTATGAGATCTTATTTTAGCCTCATTTGTAAGAACTGTAAACTCAGAGCTTATACATTATATAATGTACCCCAGTTGTTGTTTTTTTTGGTTTTTTTTAATTTACATTTACATCCCGCCCTTCTCCGAAGACTCAGGGTGGCTTACAGTGTATAAGGCAATAGTCTCATTCTATTTGTATATTTACAAAGTCAACTTATTGCCCCCCCCAACAATCTGGGTCCTCATTTTACCTACCTTATAAAGGATGGAAGGCTGAGTCAACCTTGGGCCGGGCTTGAACCTGCAGTAATTGCAGGCTACTGTGTTCTAATAACAGGCTTCTTAACAGCCTGAGCTATTATGGGCCTGTTTAATCATCAAGTCCAAAATTTTAATTATATCAATGCCAAAGATAACCAACTTCATTCTAAACAGATTTTAATTCTAATGGCTATTTTAAATAAGTCTGGAAGAATATGAAACAATATACATATAGAATAGAATTTTTTTTAAACGTAGAAATAGTACTATAGGTATTTTGATTTGCTAAACCACTGGCTAGTTTGCAAAAAAACAAGGCCTTCTATTGGAAGTTATTTCACAGTAATTTTCTCTTTCTGATATACTTTGCATTATTTCATCTACTGAAATTAGGCGTCTAAACATAAAAACATGTTGGCAACAGTACCACAACTGAAAACATTTTACTTCTGTTAAAACGTGCTATTCTCCTCAGACCTGCTCATCAAACAACTTTTACATAGGAGGCAAATGCCACAAAAATGACTCAGATATTTTACATGTAAACTTACCTGCCTTCAGAATGGCAGCATTCTTCATAAAAAGAAAAATATGGATTAATCTTATACATGAAGAGTGGGCTTATATTTCAAGCATTGGCCTTAAAAAGCCAAAAAATGCCAACCATGTTCGAAAAAAAAAAAGGTCAACATAAAACATACATAAGAACATTTGGGAGAAATGTTGAAATTTTGAATTCTGTATTTGATTCTTCCACAATAAATTCTAACAACTCTCTTGTTCTTTCTCTAGAATAATTTTGCGATAGGAAGTGAAGATATGATTAAGTAGATAAAAACATAACATTGTTAGTTGGTCACTATCATACATTCAGGCATATACATATACATAAGTCTAATCTAATAGATCTAATTTTATTTTTGCATAGAAAACCACAAATGACCTGTTATTCCCTTTGAAACAATAAATAATCAGCCTTTTAAACAAAGTATGTGTAGAAAGGAAAACATATTGATTTTATTTTATTTAAAAATTGGGAACATACTAAGTTCTAATAATAGGAAAGACAGTAAGATGCAAATAGTGATATGAAATGAACTTTGTAAACAAGAATATCCAATTACACTACTATGAATGACATACTTTACAGTGTATAGCTATGATTAAAAATAGTCCCAATCACATTATATTACTGGGAAAGGTCCCAGAATTTGTTCTACATGCTTCACCATATGCCTTAAATGAGTTGGCAGACTACTATTTTAACATTTCATTATGATTTAATTCCATCCTTTTCCTTTATATTTATTTAAATATAGATGCATTATAGCACCTGATCAAACAGACCCTAATTTCCAAAAATAGTTTTTCAATGCTTCAAATGCAAAAAGTCTTCTAGCATTTCTACAATGGAATGATGATACCAAAACATTTTTTCCCTTTTTATTTCTTTGAATCAAAGCCACTGAATTTTGTTCTGTGGTAAGCAGCTTTTTTGTCTTTTAAAAAACTTAAAACCAAGGCATTACTGAATATCTTTCAGAATATTACAAATATTGTACCAATGAACAGGAAGTTTAGGTCAAAACAGGATATTCTAAATGGACCACTATCAAGGGTGTTCATAGATATGTGTGTGAAAAACAGTCAAGACAGGGACCACCACTAACATGCAATCAAAACCCCCTCTCTTTTTCTTTTTAATGTTGTAGTGACCATATGAACTTTTTTGATTCCCTCCCTTCAGGAAAAATACAAATTTGTGTTAATACAAAAAATCTATAAGCAAGCAAGCAAACAAACAAACAAAAAGCAGAGAAGCAATGTAGGCCATGAAAGCTATTTGTAGGCCATGAAAGCTATTTCTGATCTTTTTGTCAGAATTCCCTGCCAAAATACTATATTTTCCCCCTAAAATCAATGTATTCTAATAAACTCAGCGGACCTATTCATTTTTTAAAAAATCCAATAAAATCCCCTCCAAATTTAGAAGTAACTGCTGGCGTATGTTTGGAACAAGCTACATTTATGCAGCTTCAGAATTATAGGCCTTAGCAAAATTATTTATATTCCTGTCCCATTTGAAATTTATTGCAATGAGTCCCTTAACAAGCAGACATTATAAAAACTTACATATATTTTAATTTATACACAGAACAGCTTACCTATTAATGTAACTGAGAGCAACGTATGTGGGTTGTTGTAATTCTTGTTTTTCTAATACACGTGGGTCTGTATCTGGAATTCAAAGTATACAAATAGATTTTGTTGACTTACATCATGCACACTTGATACCTTTTTTCTCAACTAACATGCAGGGTGGACAAAGACAAAAACGTATTTCCATCTATGGGAGGTATCCCACATACTTAGATAAGCTTCATTAGCAAAGAAAGGGAGTATGTGTAAAAAGGTCAAGAATGCAAAACATACTGGTGACTATTTTTTGTATTAGCAGATGTTACTAAAAGAGATTTGCTTATTACAATGGTACATCAGACAAAATGTAATTATCGATTATTTAAGACTTTTGACTCTTAATTTGGCACTATTGCTTTGGATGGTGTTCAGAATTTGCAATAGTGCATTACTTCTAAGGGAAAATTTAAAGTACTAATATGATTCTTTATTATAAACATACAATATAAATTGTAATAATTATGTGATGGTAAATAATAATAATAAATTAAGCCACACTATATTTTCCAAACTCCCTCCCTCTTTATTTTCTTCTTTCCTTCCTCTCTCCTTCTCTCTGGTTGCAAACTCCCCATTTCCCTCTGTTATCCTTGTTTCTCCCCATCCCCACCACATTTGCATATGTAAACTAGACCAATCCCAGGCTAATGTACAGCTCAAACACGGGTATGTTTCTGCTGCCAAAATAGCCTTTTGATATTATAATTAGGAAGCAGGAGCTGAGAAACCTGTTCCATCCCAATCAATTGTGCATGCTCAACTTAACATTTATCCTCTTAACTATGGAATTCTTAGCAGCTTTACTTTACAAATACATTTTGCTTTGGTTTAAACACTTATCCAACTTGCTCAAAATGTCCCCATGAATCAGCTCCTTCAGATTTCCTGCCCCTCAACCCCAAACTTTATAAAAATTTCTGGTTTTCTTTTATATAGAGCCCTTCTTTCTTGCAAAGCAGGCACCCAATGATCATTGAATAAAGTTTGGTCATTTCTCCTCCGCATTGAACTCCTTTCTTTAGATGAAAATTCCATGACAATTTCAAGTGTCAAAAGTTTGCAAGCTGCAGAAAAAGCCACATAATTTTTAATAATGAAAGGAAAAAGCACAGTATCATCAACACTTATAGGATTCTTAAAAATAGCTATATGGCCAAAACAAACAAGCCAAAAAGCATATAGCTGCACCATACTGTTTCAATATATTACAAAATGCATTTCTATATTATTGAGAAATTGTACATCCGATTCCGCTAAATAATGTTTAGTTTGGTTACCTATAGAATGGTTTGATTTCTTGGGAATACTGGAAAAACACATGATTCAATGAAAGTAAGAGACTTCAGAGTTTTATTGGAATACAGATGGAATTGCATTATCTGTTCCACTAAAAGTGATTCTATTTTTAACTAAAAAAATCTGCTTCAGTTAATGAGACAGAATAGTCTAATTTAAAACCTCTTCCAAGAAAGAAATACCACTTTACTTGCATTATTATTATTTTTAAAATTCTTTTCAGTTCCAAAAGATTGTCTGTAGATTACTATCTAAATCTGAACTTAAAATTAAAGTATAAAATTAATGTGGTCCAATGGCACATTCCCATTTGAAACGGAAAAACAAAGAATAAAATCATTTATCTCCAAAATTGATTTTCCAGTCTGAAAGAACAACTATTCTAGTAAGAGCAAAACTTGTGTGCTTGTCTTATCATTTTGCAATACAAATGCAAAGCAGAATATTTGAAGCCATAGATTGGGTCATCAAAATCACAAACTTATTGGTAATGACATGAAGTGATTTAAATGAAAAGGAATGTCTGTTTCAGCAAATTGGTTTTGAGAAAGTATGTTACCCTCAACATGAACTGTGTGAGCTGTATTAGGGATTTTCATGGGTCACGTTAGAAATTCTCCACAGAGTTACAGGGCTAAGAAATTTCACACAAATACTTTGAAGCTTGAAGTCCTCTCCAGATAATCTTTATTTCTGTTTTCATTGTCCAAGTGAATACTGTAGGCCAGTAGCAAAGGACAACTGACTTTTATAAGCCAAAATATCTGAGCAAGAAGTTAATATTTTCTGCTTTTAGACTGTTCTATTCCAATGGAAGACAGTCGATTATTAGCTGACAAAATGAGAAATTTTACAAATTTATGATTGTACAGGTAGGATTTTTACTAAACTTCTTTCAATAGTTTTGACTATTCTATATTTTGACAAATACCAGATTGCAACAACTCTCAAATATTTTTTAAAGACTCAAATTTTGGTATTCTTTCAGGAATAAGTGACATGTTATATTCAAATGTAATTAAATCAAAAGCACCTTACAGAGACTGATACTACAGAGAAAAAGAAAGAATGTACAACCCTCACTATTTTTTTTAACCAGATTATAAATTTCAAGAATTTGAAGGATAGTTTTTACATATACAACTGTAAACAAAAAGAAGAAAAATCAGCATGCAGTTAATGTGCCTCCAAGGTCGTATTGCCAAAATTTGGCAGTAAATTATTAATTTTTTGAGTAATTTTTCTTCCAAAAGGAGAATTCCAAAAGGTCCTAAAGGAGCATTACATCATTAGATCTATAAATTAAATGAAAATTTCTATCCCACATTTTTGTGGTCATTATATAATTGCCATACTATTTGATTCCAGATACAATGCAGTCATGGAGTTTATATTAAAACTGTAGTGACTGCTTCTTTAAAAATATAAAGGTTATGGTGACCATTGTGTCCAACTAAAGATGAAGATGAAAAAGGCAAAAATGATTATTCATAAAATTATTTAGCATTTTTCCTCTTTGAGTAAATGGATTAGAAATGTGAAAATATCTAATACATTTAGTTCCCAAACTTGAGTGTCTGGAATTTGATGAGCCAGCAAAACAAAAAGAGCACACGAACGAACATCATCATAATCAACAACAAAAAATATATATTAAAAAACCCACCTTCCTAAATCTAGCATTGAATGCCTACACTTTTTAATCTTCCAGCACAAAAAAGACTGCTAACCTAAATTTTTAATGGCATTGGTATAAGGTCTGGAAAGATTACCAGCAAATGACTGTCTATGGGAAATACCAGCAATGGCCACATTAGGAGCTTCCCAGGGATTTCCTGCCTTCTCTCTTGTTGACATCCTTGCTTATATCCTGCCCCTCCTCCCCCATAACAGATGGCTGGTCAGAATGCCAACTACATATCTCTGCTCCCATTTCTCTCATTACTGGATTTTCTCTTTTGTGGACTATGTTACCACCCATTCTTCCTGTGTTTATCCTTTTATATTTATTCATACATGTCCCTTTCTCTGGATCGTCTACCATATTCTACCATTTCACAATAACTACCAGATATCTATTAAATGCGAAATCTGGTCTCTGTTTCTCCAACTTGCAGTAAGTTTCTCATAGAAGCAGAAGTAGAAGGAAGAAGTCAATTACTGAAAAAAGTTTTTATGAAAAAACTTTCATACAAGACACAAATAGCCTAAAATAGACATATAAAAATGCTAAATCCAGGCTTTCAGCTTTTCTTAATTAGGTAGTATAATTGAAAGTAGCCTAAACACATTCATATGAGACACTGATAGCCCTCAGTTTAGCATGTGAGGCAATTATTAAGTGGGTTTTGCCCCATTTTATGACCTTTCTTGCCACAGTTTTTAAGTGAATCACTGTAAAATTAGTAACACTGTTGTTAAATGTGACTTCCCCATTGACTTTGATTGTCAGGTTACAAAAGGTAACCATGATCCCGAGACATTGCACTTGCCAAGCGTCTGAATTTTGATTACATGACCATGGGGATGCTGAAATAGTTATAAGTTTGAAAAATGGCCATAAGTACTTTTTTCAGTGCCGTTGTAACTTTGAATGTTCACTAAATGAACGGTTGTAAATTGAGGATTACTTGTACTTTGGGGTCTTAAATATATCTCCAGATGAAAAATATTTTCCCAACATCAGTCACAAATCAAGATGCTTTCCAACTCTAAAGATCTGTATTTGGGAAAAGCAATACTCTTAAATTAGCATCCACAAATAAATGCATGCAAAAACAGCCACAGCTCTCATTTATTCTAATTAGGTCAGTTGTTGATCACCTTAAATCACTTGCTTCCTGAGTTAGTGTTAATAGCTCATTATTTTATTGTTTTCACTGCAATATTAAGAACTTGTACACTACCCTTTACTATTAATCTAACAAAAGTTTCAATGCTGATCAAGTATTAAAGCAGCAAAAATAGAATTTTAACCATACAGAAAACCAACAAAGAGAACTGTACATTAGTCTCCCACCATGTATTTTAAAATGTTCACTCTGAAATATAATAATTTAAACTACTGATTTGTATACAGAATTTAAATAAGATGGATTTGATTTGACTAATTTAAGTTTTCTTCATAATCTGTTTTAAGATCTGAGGTTTTTCCAAATAAAAAAAAACTAATTGCATGACCATTTTGTTTCTAAATGTGAACTGGAGGAAGTTGGTACACTACCAGAGTGTACCCCATGTCTCCCTTCCAAACCCTTGCTTTTTATTTTTTTTATACTTGTAATCTTTTTTTTATAATTATTAAATGTTCATGTTCTTGTGATGCAAGATAACCTGAACCACATTGTAAGATTTAGTCACCTGAACCACTTGGTGGGCAGCAAATAAATTCAATCAATCCATCAATAAATAATAAAAAGAGATGTAAATGGTTTAATTAACTTTTTCCCCAGGAATATTTCTCCTGTTTTGGTGAGTGCAATGTAGGAGGTTTAACATGGTTCTTTCTATAAACTGCCTGCATCCTTCTCCAATATTGATCACATGACAATGAAGTCACCAATCTTCTGGCCAGCTGGGGACAATGCAAATTTCATTACCACCCAGTCTTCAATTCACCTTCACGGTTCTGCCTACTCAGCAATCCAGCTTTGTTTTATATACTCAGAAGAGCTGTGTCAGTTGCACTGCAAAACAGTCTGAGGCCACTCATATTTAAACTTCAGCAGCTTCCTCAGAAAACTTGCCTGGTGCCTATTAAAGGAAAATGGCATCTTTTTAATGTGGTTTTAGTGAAGCTGCATCCTGAGTTATTTCTAAATCTAAAGGCAGAACATTTGCAATGGTGTCCTTTGATATATGGATACATTTGCAGCTGAGCATGATGTAATCCAATCAATTATGGATTGTTTTTATATTTAACAGATTAACGGAGTTGAAAGGGACCTTATATGTCATCTAGTCCAATCCCCCCACTCAAGCAGGAGACCCTACAGCATTTCTGACAAATGTCAGTCCAATCTTTTCTTGAAAGTCTCAAGTGATGAAGCTCCCACAACTTCCGAAGGCAAATTGTTCCATTAGTTGATTGTTTTCACTGTCAGAAAGTTCCTCCTCATTTCTAGGTTGACTCTCTCCTTGGTCAGTTTCCATCCAGTATTCCTTGTCTGGCCTTCAGGTGCTTTGGAAAACAACTTGATCCCCTTTTCTCTGAGGCAGCTCCTCAAGTATTGGAAGACTGCTATCATGTCTCTTCACTAGACTAGCCATGCCCAGCTCCTGCAACTGTTCTTTGTATGTTTAGCCTCCAGGTTGCTCTCCTCTGCCCTTTTCCTAGAGTTTCAACATCTTTTTTATAGTGTGGTGACCAAAACTGGATGCAGTACTCTAGGTGTGGTTTCACTAGGGCATTATAGAGTTATTTATCTATCTATCTATCTATCTATCTATCTATCTATCTATCTATCTATCTATCTATCTATCTATCTATCTATCTATCTATCAACAAATACAAGAAAACAAGTAACAGAGTAAACACAAACATGGACACATGAAAACTTTTGGCAAAAAAAGGATATAAATTGGCAAAACAGCCATAAACACATAGAATGATTACATATAATTGGGAGCAGTAAAACAGGGATGGTAGGCATGCTGGTGCGCTTATGCATGCCCCATTAGGGACCTCTTAAGAAACACGAAAGGTTCACAGTAGACAGTTTATGGTAAAAAGCATGGGGATCAGAGAGACTAACAAAAGGATCAGGTCGATTGTTCCAGGCATTTACTACTCTATTACAAAAGTCATACCTACAATTAGAGCGAATTACATTGAGTTTAAATCTATTGATGGCATTATTATGGTTGAAATTGAAGTATTTATTTACAGGTAGAACGTTTTGGTAAATAATCTTATGAACTAAGCATAGTCGAAATGCAGATGACATAGTTTGAGGTTTTCTAGACCTAAGATTTCAAGCCTGGTGGTATAGGAAATTTTATTTTGAGCAGAAAATTTGAGAACTCTTCTAGTAAAATATCTCTGGACCCTTTCTAATGTAATGATGTCTGAAATACAGTGAGGGTTCCAGGCAGGTGAACAGTAATCAAGTAGAGGTCTGGCAAAGGTTTTATATGTCCTAGTTTGGAGAGTTTGCATATTGGTTTGCATATATGTTTGCATATTGGCTTATTTCTATTGATCTTTTTACCTATTTTGAATCACCCAGAGTCAGTGAGAGACAGCCTTGCAAATCAAATTAACAACAACATCAAGAACACCTCAGACTTAACAGTTGTTGATAAGAAAGAAAAAAAAAGGCTGGATAGTGGATGTGGCAGTGCCTGGAGACAGCAGAATAAAAGAGAAAGAACTGGAGATGATAACAATATATAAAGACTTACCAATAAAAACAGAATGACTATGGCAAAGGCAAGCAAGGGTAATATCAATAGCATTGGTGCCTTGGGAGCAATCCCAAAACAACTGGAGCACAACTTGAATACCATAGGTATTGACAAATTTGCCATCAGTCAATTGGCAGTTTTCCTTGGAATAGCTTCCATCCTGCAATGATATCTGTAACACTGTCAAACATCCAGATTTGGTAACACTGTCAAACATCCAAATTTGCCTCTCCTTGGTAAGGATTCAATAGGTAGACAAAAATGCCCAACCCAGTCTGAACACCTGGCTGACTGTGCGATGATCAATAATAATAAACAGGATAATGATTATGATAATGTCACAAATATTCCTAAATTTCATAAATTTCAGAAAAGGACAAAATACTGTGTGGCAAAAACATTACATTTCCCTTCTAGCATTTGTCAAATATAATGAAAGAAAACTTGCCTTTGCAAAGTCTTCCTAAGATAATCTTTTCTCTCTGCCCCCCCCCTCTTTCATATAGCCAACCAACTCACAATGGCAACTCATGCACAAATAAAACTCCAAATACAAAACCCCATAAATTCCTATCCCCCAGACAACAACAATCAAACAAATCACTTGATGAGCTTCCTATCACTCTGGAGTTCCCATATCTATTGGCAAAACCATGTCTTCACAGCCTTTTTAAAAAGCATCAGAATAGGGGCCAATCTTATTTCCATGGGAAAGAAAGAGCAACAACATGGCAAGGCCCTTCTTCTTGAAGGTCTAGATAGATCTTCTTAAGAGAGGATCTACTGTGGTTTCCCACTTTGGTGGGTTGGGTAGAGGTAACTGAAAAAAGATGGTCATTCAAATAACCTGGTCCCAAGTCAAATACTGGAAGGCTTTAAAGGTTGGTTGGCCATATGAGAGAGAGAAAGAGGGAGGGGGGGAGAAAAGATTATCTGAGGAAGACTTTGCAAAGGCAAGTTTTCTTTCATTATATTTGACAAGTGCTAAAAGGGAAATGTATTTTTTTTGGCGGCACAGTATTTTGTCCTACTCAGAAATATTTGTGACATCATTAAAACAATTATTCTGTTTATTATTATTTATTATTATTATTAATCAGCATCTTGCATTGAATCCAGAAGCAAGCTGGCAACCAATGCAGCTTCTATATGAGAGATGACGTGTGTGAATCTAGACTTGCACAAAATTATGCAGGCTGCCAAAAGAAAATTGCTTTTAAAAGGCCTCACATAGAGCACATTTTCTATGAAATTCTCATGGTTAGAGGAGCATGTTGTTGCATCTATTAATATAAATACTGTCCTATCTTTCACTATACAACTGTTTTCCAACAGCTAGCAGCTGCCCGGAAATTAAATCCCAAAGTCAGATATTGAAAGGGAATTTTTTCCTACAAGACTAAGAAATATGGACAGCCAGAAAAGTATTCAAAAAGATAAGTATGAGAATACTATAGCAGTAGTAGCTTCTATGACAGGGGTGTCAAACTGGCGGCCTACAGGCAGGATGTGTCATATGCCGGCCAAGCCTACCCCAGCTCTGCAAAGTGAAAAAAGTCATGAGATGGCAACGTGATGCTGTGAGTTTGACACCTGTGTTCTATGACATCTAGAAATAAAGAAATACAAAATAAATCCTCAACCTTTGAAAACAAACAATTTTGCAAAGTAAATTTCAGTACAATATTACTCAAAATTGTATTGCTATTTAAAACTTTTAAATTACGACAAAGTGATTGTATTTTAACAATTTTCTGTAGCAGACCTCCACATATAATACAATTTAAAAATGCGATTCTCTTAAATGTGAGTTCTGACAAAAGACACCCTCTGCATCATTGCAGAAGTTTATCTCCCTGTTTTTCCATTTATTAATTTTTTTCTGCTCTTCATTAAATACAAAAAAGCAATTGCATTTGGTGAAGAACAAGCAATAGTAAATACTTATATTTATAAATACTTATACATGTACATGTACATGATAGACTAAATCAAAGCTACTTCTTCAAGCCAGCATTAGTTTAACTGGTGCCGGTCCTATGCTGACATCTTGTGGTCAGCAATTCTACAACATAGAAAATAGAAATACCATTTCTTACCCACACAAAAACATACTATTTACCCACATGGCAATTTTTCCTGAAATTACGTTTTGCAATAGAGATCTGTAATAGCAATCTATCATTATTTCAGCATTAAAGTATATATTGGCAGTTGCGCTTACTGTCATTTCTACTACAGCTTTTCTAATGTTTCAGTTCAATATAAATTTATGGTAGGATTAAATCCCATTAAATTTAATTAGATTATATTGAATAACAAAGTTACCTTAAATTTTCTTGGAGCATAGTTGCCTTCATCACATGCATTCAAAATTGAATTGTCTTACAGAAAAAATATATATGGTACCAATTTCTTTAGGGAGAAGAATAAAAAGAAACAAAACATATAGCGTCATGTTGGGTGTATTTTTAACAAAAACCTAACAATCAGAAGGTGCCGGAATCCTGGGACATGTTTAGAAATACTCTGTAATAGTGAATCCTAGATTTACTTATGTGAAAAACTTTAGCTGAATGGAACCTGGTTTGCTGGAAGATCAGTTGCTAGTCTTTTCCTTTATGTGAAGCATCATATTGTCATCAGGTGTTTTTATCTTCCACAAGAAAGCTAATCTTTTAACATTGCTCATACGCACTGTTCAAAAGAGCTGTTTTACAGTGTAAGACTTCAAAACATTGCACCCATATTGTTTAAAAGTGGTTTCCACTGAATTTTTGGGGCATTTAGGCTTAAAAAGGATATGTTCTCAAATGCATCCATGAATTATGCACAGCCATTAACAGCCTTTGGATGATGGGAGTCCAACTTATACCTCAAAAGGTAGCAATTCCACAACTACATCTACTAATATATTATGTACATTCATAGTATATTTTGTTACAGATTCTGAACTAAATTAGATTACAAATAACTATGTAACACTGAATGTGATATTGAATAACTTGGACTATCTTCATTGTGGTCCTTCGATTAGTAATACAAGGAGACTTATGTAGGGACATATTTGTTTGTCTGATAGCACAGTATTGTCAAGATGATTAAAAATTACATTTTCTTTTAACGTTATAAGAACTACCATTACAATTGTATAATTATTAAACTCCTGGTTGAAATTATCACTGTTTCAGTGTTAAGGCCTATAATATTGTAAAGAATTACAAACAAATCCTAAAATGAGACACAAAAAATTATACAACTGAAAGCAATCTGCAGCATAAACTGCAAAGATAGCAGTTCAAAAAGTTCTGCCAACCATTTCCAATTACAGATTTTCTGAAAACAAAAGAGATGTAGGGTGCTGTGATGAGAAAAAGCAGTGTATACTCATGTTAATCATCTCTAGAATAAAATAATAAGGATTTGTTAGGAATGTTTGTTAGGAATATACCTAGGTAAGTAGTGTTTACTGATTGCAGCTGTCATTGTACATGACATGGTACATATTTTGCAATAAACCAAAAATATAATACATTTTGGACTTTTGTTTTGTCATGCATTCATTGCCTAACATCTTAAATCTTAAAACATCTTAAAATAACTTTCCAATAACTTTCACAACTTTGCATTGTTAAAAGAAAGCAGCCATTTCTTCCTACTTTAACTTAAAATATGTCTATCTCTATTTTTAAGCTAAATATGAACTTCTAATCTTTTTTCTAGAAGTCTGCTCTTCATCATTAGACTGCATGCTTTTATTTATTTTTTTAGCATCAGACCATATAATAAACCATAAATCAAAGTGAACAAACCACATAACATCTACGCCCAAACCAAACAAATGATATCATGGGCTAGCCAAATATACGAACTCAATTTTCTTGTACTATTAATTCAGTGAAGAAGTCAGGCTGAAACTTGTTTATGTACAAGCTTGCATGCATGCATGCATACATACATATAACATACTTCTGTTTCAGGATAAGCACCATTATATCAAGTTCAGTAAAGAGTGAGGAGAACAGAGAAATCTCAACTAATGAATCCATAAATGTAGGTTATCTGCCATTAGTCATTTTAGTAAAATGATAATATAGATATAATGATGTCACTGCTAACCACAACCCTTCATACTTGCATCCTGATGTCATAATAAAAAATAGCATTTTTCCCCCACTGGCAGACTTCTGTGCATTCAGATGAGCTACTTTAGAGCAGCCTACTGGGCACACCCTTCTCTGTGGCAAAAGAGTGGGAAGACTTAAAAGTAGAAGTGAAACTGTTTGTAAGAGCAAACAGTGAAAAGGCTGGTATGATACCACTTGCAAGTACAGTTACATATATATTTGTGTCCAATGTCAACATATTGTCAAGTAGAAAAACCCAGGTCTTCCATTGTGAATACGTTTTGACATTTTTTCATAAATGGAAGAGTTGAAACCTGCCAAAATGGAAAGATTGAGAATATACAACTTGAATATGTGCCCTCAAGCCTCTTTGGGAAAACTCTAAAAAGAATGACTGTAGAAAAACTGAAAAAAGATCAAATGATGTCAGTTTTTCTGAAGCCCAGACTGGATGCAATGATTGAATAATTAAGAAAAATGATTCTATATCAAACATTACCATTCAATCACAATTATTATGCCACACTATGTGGTTTAGTTTTGTTTATATGTGATCGTGACACTATATTATTCATAAAACCCAAGTATCTTTATTTGCAGATATAATATTCATACATTGGTATGGAGCTTTGCTACAATAATGCATTACCTAATGAAATAAATAAGTTAAAAATATGGCACATTTTTTTCTCTAGTATCTGTAACAATCTGTCTATATTATGACTTTAGCTGAAGTCACTATTAAATTGATGTTTACGTAGTAGGCGTATTCTGAGAATATATATTTTATATATATATTTTAGGTCCCAACAGCAATGGGGTTTGAATAGGTCAAACCACAGTGTTTTCAAAAGAGCAAGACTCACTGATAAATCAAAAGAGCAAGACTCACTGATAAAAACTAACAAGATAAGAGTTAACCTCCTGCACTTGACCATCATAATTAATGACATAATGTTGTCAAACTATTCTGACTTTTGCATCTTTCCATCACAGACACCTTTCATTCTGCTTGATACAAAACGTACTTGGAGCATTGGGTTTTCTCTTAACATGGTATGTTACACAGTTGGACTTCAAGGTTTTTTATAGGCATTAACAGAATGTTTATGTGTGACAGACACTCCAAAATGAGAATCTGTCTGAGGGCAGTCTCCCAACTATTATATAAAAATAGTGCTATAATACGGTAGCAGCCTTTATTAGCTTACAATTAAATTGCAAGTATAGTCATTATTATAACAATGAAAATGCTCAAGCAGTGCATGAAAGAAAGTGTTATGTCTTAATAAGGCAAAATAAGCAAAACTGCAAGGTATCTGGATTTTGCATTTTTCACTGATTTGTGTGGCTGGTTAGTAATGGTGGGATTATGGAGTTATCAAATACATCAAAGTAATTTTAATATGTTGAAACAGTGCATATGTATGTATAGATTATTGAAAATTGTTTCATAACTACTATTTTAAATAAAAGCATTTCATAAAAAGTCAGATGACAAGGAATAATAATTGTTTAAATCTGCATTTATCAGCTTTGATTTATCTTAGAATCATGGCAGTCTATTCAAATTTAACATTGTTTTTTTTTTTGTCTTTTCATTCCCAGATCTATTGCTGCTTCTGGTATTTCAGAGGATGGAAGTTTTGCACAAATTAACTAGTGCTTCTAAGCCAGTAATACTCCCCGCCCCCCCGCTTCTAAATAGAGGTTGAATTCTGGAGCAATAAAATTACACATTCCATCCTACTACAAAGCTAAACTAATTCAAATGTTGATGAGGAAGCAATGAAGACTTTCAAGAAATATTGTCAAATTTGAAGCAGTTTTTTCATTTTTTTCAATATAATTTCCCCATCCCTTTTTTATTATCATGATTAGTTTTGAAGTCGTTATTTATTTCTGCATCTTGAATCACTGTTGATTCCTGGCAACTTGCTTCCACAACTCCCTGCAGTTTTCTTGGCAAAGTTTCAGAAGCTGCTTGCTCTAGGGCTCAGAGAGAGCAACTAGTACCCAGATTGCTTTGTGCCTTAATCACTACATTAAAATGGATCTCTTTAAAATTATGCTACATTGTTACTGCTATTGTTTTGTACTGCTATTTATATTTTTATAAATAGATGCTACTGTGTTTATTTCTACTTTTTTTGCTTTGGTTTAGCATTTAATAATAACAGTAACACTACAATGATGCAAGTCTTTCACATTTGTATTCCTTATCGATAGAATTCCCTTACTTAATCACTATGAAGACAAGTTAGACAAGTTTGATCCACTAGGTTTAGATATTCTGACCCCAGCCTTCTGTAGTCTACTGGTCTCCAAATACATTGAGACTGCAGCTCCAGAATTCCCAGCAAACTTAGGAATCCTGGAAGTAATGCCAATGGGTGAATATCATCAAGATAAGGAAAGCTGTTCTAAAAAGTATCCCAAAGCACATAGAAATAACTGTACATTTTAGAGCAGTGGTCACCAACCAGTGGTCTGCGGACCACTGGTGGTCCGCGAGAAAATTTGGTGGTCCGCAGAAAAATTATTTGTATTTTTTATATTGCACTAAATACTATTTATCTTTTAAAAAATTCATATTAGTGGTCCTTGGGATTTAAAATTATGAATTTAGTGGTCCCTGAGGTACGAAAAGTTGGTGACCCCTGTTTTAGAGGATGTTATATGAAGAGCTTTAGAGACATGATGGAAATAACACTTTATATGCAGACATGCCTGAAATACAGAGTTAAATGTATTCTGAGTATAATTCAAATAAATTACTTTCTGATATTCCCAGGTACCTGTTATCTTGAATTCACTGTCCCCACCCCCATGTTACATAGTTGTGAAATGAATCACAGATAATATTGTATTTCTGATGGCTTTGCAGGCAGCAATGTTACTTTGTTACCTTCTCCTGCAATTACAATGAGAGAGCAGCACATTAAAGGCTTATTTAATGTCAGATATGAACATCATCATTTAATCTTATATATGTGCTATTTTTCATAGAACTTTAAATCACAGTAAGTACTTTTACAGCCTGTCATCCTTCCACTCAGAAGATGCCAGTGTCAGTCATCCACCCATTTGTCAGACACATAACTACCCTGAGAGAGCAGCTCCACGAATTCAGGCCATAAAGTCCTGTTTTGACTGCCACTGTATCTATATAGGGAATTATAAATGTCCTGAGACAGGACAATTTTTACATATCCAAATGCAATGCTTATACAAGAAAAAACAACTGTGTTCGTGTTAGCACCAGTAATTGTTGATGATTGATTGACTAATTGATTGATTTTGCCCCGCCCCCATCTCATCTCAGCAGAATTCTAGCTGGCTTACAATGTTAAAGGAGTAAATCCGTTCTCTCTCTCTCTCTCTCTCTCTCTCACACACACACACACACACACACACACACCAAATTATAATTAAAAGATGGGAAGGGAGGAAGTAAAATGTGCAGGGAGGAGCTGGGATCTGCTATTGGTCCATCACTACCTCCAGTTTGGGAGAAACTGGAAGCATCACGGCGATACTGGTTGGGAAATAGCGAAGCTCCGATAAGCTTTGCGAAAACCCAACCAGACAAACCGCTGTCGGGGGGTCCTCAGGTCGGAACCATATTGGAGGGATGGGGGAGAAAGAGAGGCGCCTCGGAAGACCAAAAGGAACAGGCAAGTTCCTCAATAGGTCGAAGGTAGCTCTTTGACCTAGCAGCGGTGGCAATGGCTATTGAAATGGCCGCTACAAGCTGGGGCAACCGGGCTAAGATTTGAGCAGGAGCAGTGATTGAACGGAGTATTGTTACCAGGTGAGTGATTGGCCAACTTACAGGTATGAAGGAAACATTTTTAAAGCTTGAAAGAAGTCCCAATCTGAAATTAGTGGCTAATTGACACACGGGAATTCAAAGTAAAGGAAAATAAAAAAATGAAGAGGAACTTCAAGATTAAAGCCCTAAAAGGAAGACTTTCCATCTGGATTTAAAATTGGACTTGGAAGAAACTAAAAATGATAGAAGAAAAAGAAAACTGAGGAAAAGCATTTTTTACCAACAAAAAGATTTAATTGAAGAAGAGGAAGTAATTATCTTTGTGGATTAGCAATTGACATTTTGTTGCTGGATTTGTGAATTGGAGAGAGACATCTGCAATGTGGAAAGGAAGCATTGCATTACTCAAACCACCATAGGAAACTACTGGAGGAGTATTTGTTTAAACAGTTGGAGCACCATTTCAAAAAGGAGTGGAAAGATCCAAACTGGAATGGTTTAAATAAATATTTGAAATTGACATTTGGAAAGAAAAAAGAAAAAAGAGACATTATATGGACTTGAATTTGAATTATACATAAACTAAAATAATAAATTCAAAAATCTTTTCTCTTTAAATTGATAAAATGGATAGTTTGGAGCATGAATATGACGAACTAAGGGAGATGTTTCAAAAAGTGTGAGAAGCATTTAAGGGAAATAAAATGAAAAAAAAAAGGAAAAAGAAAATGTGAGTGAGAAGCAAGAGGAGCAAGAATACAATGTTGAAACGGAAATGGATTGAAGATAAAAGTATAGATGACTGCATTGGGATTGACAGTGACAGAATAAAAATGGATAGGAGGAAGTATCTCTCAAAAAAGAAGACAAGAGAAGGAAATGGGAAAAGTTTGAGGGAGAAAATTAAAAGAGTAAAAATTAGAGAAAGGAGGTGGAAAGGAAGATACAAGAAATAAAAAAAGAAGAAGATAAGAGAAAGAGAGAAAGGGAGGAAAACATTAAGAAATGGAATTTTGGAGAGATCAAAAGAAAATGGTTAAAAGGGGAAGAAAAATTGATAGCAGAAAAGAAATTAAAACATTAATAGGTGGATTTAAAGGAAGGATATTAGTAGCAGAAACTTTATGGACTTTCTGACCGCTACCCACCACCGCAGGGAGACGGAACCAATGCGTTGGTTCCGTCCCAGGCGCCTGATGGACCCAGAGAGGTTCCTGACGGAGCTTGGGCCGTTTCCCGAGAATCTGGCCCACGACACGACTGAAGAACTAGTCGTGGCCTGGGAACGGGCTGCGGCTGGAACTTTGGACCGTATTGTGCCTTTGCGGCCTCTGACCCGGCGTCGGTCTCAACCAGCTCCTTGGTTTTCTGAGGAGCTGAGGGAGATGAAACGCCGGAGAAGACGCCTAGAGAGTGCCTGGAGATCCAGCCGTTCTGAGGCTGACCGGACACTAGTTAGGTCCTATAGCAGGACCTACCTAGTGGCATTGAGGGATGCGAAACGTTCTTACGTTTCCTCCCTCATTGCGTTGGCAGATAACCGCCCGGCAGCCCTGTTTCGGGTGACCCGCTCTCTCCTTCAACAAGAAGGGCGGGAGGACCCATTACAAGGGCGTGCTGAGGAGTTTAACGGTTATCTATACGATAAAATCGTTCGGCTTCGGGACGGACTGGATCAAAATTGGATAGATCCAGGCGAGAGTTCCGAGACCCGTCTTGTTGAGGTTGTTTGGGATAATTTTGACCCTGTGACTCCCAAGGACATGGACAGGCTGCTGGGTAGATTGAATGCCACCACATGTTTACTGGGCCCGTGCCCCTCCTGGTTGGTGCTGGCCACGCAGGAGGTGACACGAGGCTGGCTCCGGGGGATTACAAATGCTTCTTTGCGGGAGGGGGTCTTTCCCACTGCCTTGAAAGAGGCGGTGGTGAGACCTCTCCTCAAGAAGCCTTCCCTGGACCCAGGTGTTTTAGGAAATTACCGTCCAGTCTCCAATCTTCGCTTCACGGCGAAGGTTGTAGAGAGTGCGGTGGCATGTCAGCTACCCCAGTACCTGGATGAAACTGTCTATCTAGACCCGTTCCAGTCCGGCTTTCGGCCTGGATACAGTACTGAGACGGCTTTGGTCGCGTTAGTGCATTATCTCTGGAGGGCCAGGGATAAGGGTTACTCCTCTGCCCTGGTCCTATTAGACCTCTCAGCGGCTTTTGATACCATCGACCATGGTATCCTGCTGCGCCAGTTGGAGGGGTTGGGAGTGGGAGGCACCGTTTATCGGTGGTTCTCCTCCTACCTCTCTGACCGGAAGCAGATGGTGTTGACAGGGGGGCAGAGATCGACTCCGAGGTGCCTCATGTGTGGGGTGCCGCAGGGATCGATTCTCTCACCCCTCCTGTTCAACATCTATATGAAGCCAGTGGGTGAGATCATCAGTGGTTTTGGGGTGAGATACCAACTGTACGCTGATGACACACAGCTGTACTTTTCCACTCCAGGCCACCCCAGCGAAGCTATCGATGTACTGTCCCGGTGTTTGGAAGCCGTACGGGTCTGGATGGGGAGGAACAGGCTCAAGCTTAATCCCTCCAAGACGGAGTGGCTGTGGATGCCGGCACCCCGGTACAGTCAGCTGCAGATGTGGCTGTGTGTTGGGGGCGAGTCATTGGCCCCAATGGAGAGGGTGCGCAACTTGGGCATGCTCCTGGATGGGCGGCTGTCCTTTGAAGAGCATTTGACGACCGTCTCCAGGAGAGCTTTTTATCAGGTTTGCCTGATCCGCCAGTTGCGTCCCTTCCTGGACCGGGATGCCCTATGCACGGTCACTCATGCTCTCGTTACTTCTCGCTTGGACTATTGCAATGCTCTCTACATGGGGCTCCCCTTGAAGAGCACTCGGAGACTCCAGCTAGTCCAGAATGCGGCTGCACGGGTTATTGAGGGAGCAGTTCGGAGCTCCCACGTAACACCTATCCTGCGCAGACTGCACTGGCTACCTGTTGTCTTCCGGGTGCGCTTCAAGGTATTGGTTATTACCTTCAAAGCGCTCCATGGCTTAGGACCGGGATACCTACGGGACCGTCTACTGCCGTCTTCTATCTCCCAGCGACCGGTGCGTTCCCACAGAGAGGGACTCCTTAGGGTGCCGTCAGCCAAACAATGTTGACTGGCGGCCCCCAGGGGGAGAGCCTTCTCTGTGGGGGCCCCTACCCTGTGGAACGAGCTTCCCCCTGGACTTTGACAACTGCCCGACCTTAGGACCTTTCACCGCAAACTTAAAACCTATTTATTTCATATGGCTGGACTGGCTTGATTTTTAAAAAAAGAAAAAATTTTTTTAATTTGATTTAAATGGGTTTTAAATTTCTGTAATTTTATAGGGTGTAATTTTATTTTAAATTTTTGGCCAATTGAATAAGTTTTTTAAGGGTTGTTCTTAATATTGTATGTGTTTTGTTTTTTGTATTTTATTTGGTTGTTCACCGCCCTGAGTCCTTCGGGAGAAGGGCGGTATACAAATTAAATTATGATGATGATGATGATGATGATGATGATGATTATGTAAGAAGTAAATTAGAAGAAATATATAGATTATTGTAAAAGGGAAGTAAGCAAGGATGAAAAGTATGTAAGAAGCAAAAAAAGAAGAAATATACTGTTTAATGTAAAATGGAGAAGTAGATGAAATGTGAAAGATAAAATGGGTTATTGTTTGGTTGCCTGAGGATGTATGGATTGGAGAGAACAATAGTAGATAGTAAAGAAATATGTTTTAAATATTGAAAAGAACAAAGAAATTACTTGAAGATAGAATAGTTTAAAAGTGAGATATAAAATTGAACAAAATTGAAATGTTAGTAAATGATGTATGCTAAGGAAAGAGAAAAACAATTATTGAATTGGGAATAAGAATGTAAAGAAAATAAGAGGTGGAATGTTGAACTAACTAAAAGATTGAAAGGTAAAAATGGATAAGTTGAAATACATTGTTAATAATTAAAATATATGAGGGGAATTCTGAGAAATACATTCAATAAACGGAGGAAAAACCGGGGTTGTCTGGACACCATAGTGAAAAATATTGAATTGAAAATGAATATAGCAACAGAGAGACACAAGAAGGAGCAGAGAGACGGAAGAAAGGGAGAAGAAGAGAAGAAAGAGAAGAGGGGAGGAAGAAAGGGAGGGGAAATAAGAGTAGGAGAGAAGGTTAGATAGGAAGAAAGAAAGGAGGAGGTACAGAAAGGAAGGGGAAGTAGAGAAGGAGTAGGAGAGGAGGGAAGAAAGTAGGAAGGATTGAAGAAGGGAGGGAGAGGAAAGAGAAAAAGAATAAAGATTGCTATAAAACAAAAAAGATGAAATGGAAGAAAGGCAACCCCGAACATGTTTGAACATAACAGGATAAAAAACTGAATTAGCTAAAAAACAATAAAAGAGAATAGATATAAGTATCATTTTTTTCCATTATTGTCTGTAGGTGGATGCTTTCCATTTTACTTATCAATGTCCACCTACTCATTTTTCCTTCTTCTCTACCTTTTGCATAGGGGAGGTAAATAAAGTTTGTGATGCTTTTTGTTTTCTCTCTCCTATTTTTTTTTGCTTGTTATCATATGTACATTTACTTTGAAGTTACCAGTCGCACCGAATTCAAAGAGATTTGCTTCTAAATGAAAACACATGTTGCACCGAAAGAATAAAAACTAGCTTTATAGAAGAGTCTTACCAACACACTGTTCAATAATAATATTGAAAACATACATATAGTATGACAACATACGTATAATATGGAAACTACATGGAAGCTTGAGCAGTTTATATCTGCATGTTTTTTTAAAAATAAAGTTTCATTATAAGGTAAAAATATAGAAGAAACAAACATAGCATATTCTTGCTACTGTCAACACATATAACAAAACTCCATTTTCCAAAGTTCTTTATCCATCAAACCTAACACACCTGGATGTTAAATATAATATGTTCAGGAAATATGAAGGGAAAAAAAGGATGTTATAGTCCTGCAAATAATTAAATCTTACAAAAGTACTTCAGAAAGCATGCTAGCATGAGTAATATATCCTTTTCAAAATCCATCTCTGTTCTTCTGTGTTCTTCATGCAGCTGCTTCAAGGCTGTCCTAGCAGCCTATATATGTGCAGAAAACATTTTTAGAAACAAAAGCAAAGCAATTGACAATATACACATATGTGGACCATCAAAAGTTCAAAGCAGCTGCTTTAACCATTCAGCCAGAGGAATGCTTTGTTCTTATTCATACATTCTGTAAAGCACCTTCTTCAAACCACTTTACTGCCTTAATGGACAGCCATTTTTACACTATAATGAATTCACTTAGTAAGACAGAATTGACGTGTTCTTAAACATGCCTATCTGGGACTTAAATAACATGCTTCATGACATCTTAGATGATACCTTAAAGATTCTTCTCATCATGGCCCAAGTCCAGCAATTTGGATTTAATGGAAACCCTTAACATCAAAAATGGTTCTAATTGTATTCTGCGATTCCTGTTCTCCGGCTTGCTAGCACAGTGCATCAAGGGCTTCTGTTACAGGAAAGCACCTGGTCTAAATTTATTTCAACAGCCCAGAGCAAAATGGGAAGTGCTTAATGTTCAGCCACAATGGTGACAGCTTTACAAGATCTTGAAGCTTAAGAAACAAACAAATGAAAGGTTTGAAAGGCAATGTATAGGAATGGTGACAATAAAATTCAACATTAATATATCAAACATGAAGGATACACCACCCAGAATCTTAAGGGTAAGTGCAGGGGCAAAGAAATGGAAAAAAAGAAAAGAAAGAAAAGAAAAACAAGCCATCAACAAAGTATCGAAATCTTTTAAGCAAATACTTAAATAGTGTGCAATAATACACACACAGACAGAACTGAGTGCAGATGAACTCTAGTACACTTATTCTTAAGTAAGTCCTGTTTCATTTGATAAACTTGTTTTGAAACCAAGTAACTTTTCAAAAGATAATGTATGTCAATTGTTTGAAGAAAACAATTGTGCATGTCAATTGTTTGAAGAAAACAAAATGAAATAAAAAGGGAAAAAGAAAAGGCAGCTTAACATCTTGAAACTCAATTTGTTTTGATACCTTAGAGTATGTTCCTGATTATTTAAAATTTCAAAGCATCAAACATGTTCTGCATTATCCATTCTTATAGTAATAGATTTTTGGTTAACTACATCAAGATTAAAGGAAACCTAGTAAATCTTCAGATTAGTGACTTGGATTTACAAACTGCTACATTATAATGTGGTTTAATTTCGCCAATAGTGTATTATGTGAAAAGAACCACGGCAATTTTTGGACTGTACTTTGTAGCCACATTTAACTTAGTAAGTTGTTGAAAATTGTCAACAAAGTTTTCCACCATGTGAGACAGGACACATGAGAATGTTGTAATATATGTCATCAAATGGGATCAATTTTCCTTGGCCCCTAAAAAAAGACGAATCCCGTATTTTTAGCATGTTGTGGAACCTAAGTACGTGTAATTTGTTCAAACTATACTGAGGAATATTCAATTGACTATAACTGGTGAAACAAAAAAAGACATGTGAGTAGATTTATATAGGGAAAAATTAATATACTGCAGCAGGCCTGCAGGGCAGTTTTATTAAGGAGTTATCAGTATTGGTTAAAATTTTTTTGAATACTTATACAGAACAGGATTTTTTGATTCCCTTGTAGAATGAAAAAAATATTAGCTTGAAGAATAGAACAATGCACAATGTAATTTACATTATAACTCATGTAACATCCTCAAAAATGAAAATACTTTTTTGAAATTTGTAATACAGTCACATTATACTACAAGCCAGAATTTCAAATACTTCATATCTAATTTTTTTTTTAAAAAAGCCTACTACAGCCCCCCTCCGCTACCTCTTTTTTTATTCTGGGGAAACATGTCTTCCCTTCTATAAGGGTTGATAAATGAGACAAAGAATGCCTAACATATACGCTAAGAACCATTGTTTTCTAGTTATTCTTATACTCAGCAGAATCAATGAGCCAACCGATTGGAAAATATACTCACAATAATATTGCCTGCAAGGATTAGTCACAACATTGCATTTATACATACCATTTACTCATGGATTTTTAGCAGTTTTGTGGTGGTTGAATTATAATACTCTTTATTCAAGCAGGAACATTTGGCAGGCAGACATAATACTACAGTATTAGTGTCTAAAGATATTATTACAGTTTCCCTTTTTAAAAAAAGATAAAAAGTATAGATAGGAATCATTTCAATTACATTCAGAAAATTATTTAAAAGAAGTAGTGCTATATTAAGATCGCTGTAAAAATGTTCACAATATATTCCCTTTCCAAAAAAACTAGCTACTTCCAAAGAAACTTTCCTGCATCTCTTATTTGCTGCCACCCTAAAGAAAAGGTAAATCTTCAACTTTTTATTTTATCCACACATAAAGCATCTTGAACTAGTAACATAAAACCCTTGACATTTATTCTGGCTTAGAGTAAAAATGCTGAAGTAGCATCTGTCAAGTAGTGCTAATTGAGCTAAAGCTGCAGGTCATAAAGTATCTTTTAAAGAGCAAAATACTGCCAAATGGAAAGGCTAAGAAAGTTCCCTACCCGTTTGGCATTTCTCAAATTGTAATCTTGGTAAAAATGGCTGGTGTGTTTGACTCTAATAATATAATAAAGAAAAATAAGGCATATTAAAAAAGTTAAGGTATATTTCCCTAGGGTCCAAGGCCTGGACTAGATAGAAAAACAACAAGCTATCAGAGGCAGCCTTATCCAATCTAGCAATCTATAATAATTTAGGATTCTACAATTCCCTGATAATAATGTTATTTTCAATTCTAATGCTTTGAAAGAATACCAGGTTGGATAAAATGTGTTGATTCTAACTCCTAATTCGTGTGTATGTGTGTCTTGAAACCCAAGGGCCATATACAATCCCCAGATACTTTTTCCTGATCGAGAGAGCTGTTAAAAACTGGTGACATGATTAGTGGGGAAACAAATGAAAGCTGTAGCTATGCTAAGCATAACGTCATTCACACATTTCATTCCACCAATTGGTAGTCCCATCAGATAGACCCTTGAGACTAGATTAGGATTGAACTCCAGAAGGCTAAAACTACTTGTATTGACAGTGGCTCTAACAACAGAATCTTGCTGGGCTGATTGTGGTATACCGCTTCCCCTTTTTATAACCATGTGAATAAAGAATATTATTTGACCCGTTTTCATATATTTTCGGCTTCCTTTGAATATCTTCCCTTTGTTGCATTGGTAATAGGTATTGTCTATCTCAGTCAAGGTCATCTTCCTTATTTCCTTACACTAAGAAAATATGAAAAACCCTAATCCAGCCCGTGTGCTGAGAACCAAGCAAAATTAAAAAAAGGAAAAAGCCCTTAATGAAATAAGACCTGACTCCAATTATAAAAAGCAAAAATGTATAAAATGGGCTCAATTTACTTCTAGGCCCCAGGCCCCAAGAGAATATCCAGGTCTTCAAGGATTTATGAAATGCTAGCAGTCAAACCTCTTGGCTTTCAGGAGGTGTGATATTCTAGAGAGCAGGCATATATAAGAATCATAAACTAGCCAGCTTATCTCATCAACAGAGTAAGTATGTAGCTATATATTTATTCAGTTGTTAAATGGGGGATAATTTACTTGCTATGAATCAAATTTAACATTACAACCAAGGATAATAAAAGTCTACTAAAGTCATCCATCAAATATATATTCTGTCCCGTGCTGCCAGGTATTGAATATATGGGACTGAAGACTAAAATTCTGTCATCAGACCATTTCTTTAATTCCATTCAGTTAGATTCTAATGCAATGTTGATTTTACAAAAGGTATTCATAAAATAAAAAATATCCACACCACTGGCAATTTCTAAAAAGGTACTAAATGTTTGGCTATTTGTAAAAGCATTAATAGCTACTAGGTCTGTGGAAAGATTAGATCAGAGATTCGATCTAATATATTTGAATCAAATATTGCTTGTTAGTTCAACACATTGATCAATTAGGCCATTGGAATGATTGTGGAGAGATATGAATCATTCTGACCATTTGATAGACTTTTTAGTACAGCATAGCTTGATTTGGCAGAGACTTAAACAGCACTGGAATTCTTCCATATATGGGAAAGGTTTAGGGTGATGGGCTCTGATTATGTCAGGAGAAGCTATTGAGTTTTGGCACTGGTATAAGCCCTGTCCATTCAATATTTAGGTTTTTAAAAAAATATTTCATTTTTTCCTATTACTTCTGTCTCTATTTTGCTATCCACTGAGTGTCTTGCATAAATAAATCTCAGACAGCGTGCTTGATGTTATAATATGAGACTATTTATTTATTTATTTATTTATTTAGTCAAATACATATTGAATAATATATATATAAGTATAAGCATGAATTGAAATCTGTCACTTTTGAAATGCAAATGATCACAGGTTTGGTTCTAGGAGAAGCTATCCTTAACAATGATCTACGCCAGCCAGCCTGCCAGATCAGGAAACAAATGGCAAACTTAAGTGCTAACTTTTCAAGCAATTTTTATTTCTGAGTTGGAGTATGAGACCGCACTGAACATTATTTCTCTACAGAGCATTTTTTTGAGCAATTTAGAGGCAGTTGTGTATTCCTGCTCTCTCTGTAATAAAAGAAATGCAGGAAAAATAATCTCATTATATCAGAAATAAAGCAGCTACAAGGAGCTAAATAGACCTCATAATAGACCAAAGTTGAAGCTTTTTCCAGATCAAATTTGAATCTCCAATTTGAAATTGGAGAGCAAACACGTACCCTTCTAGTATGCATGCTATTATCAATTGAGATTATGGAGGGGAGAGAGGAGGGGACACACTATATACCAGTGTTGGCGAACCTTTTTGGCACTGAGTGCTGACATGGGAGCATGCACACACGCATGGGGAAGCACCAGAAACTGGAAGAGCAGTTCCCTGGTGTGCATGCACGGGAGCGCTGCAAACCAGAAGAGCAGTTCCCCGGTGTGTATGTGTGTGCCAAGAAGATGAGTTTCCAGTTTCAGGTGTGCCCATGCTCACTAGTTACCTGGTCTTTCAGTTTCTGGCATGCATGCGCACTCGAAGACCAGCTGGCATGTGCGCGCTGGAACCCGGAAGAGCAACTGGTGACGGCTGGCATGCCCGGAGAGATGGCTCTGTGTGCCACTTCTGGCACACGTGCCATAGATTCGCCATCACGGCTATATACCTTAGGGCTCTCCTTTTGCCCCACTCCTGTTCATAAATAGACTTGAAATTTTTCTACTATAATAGTAGTGACCATAAACTCTCTGTCTCTGTAATCCTAGGATAGCTTTGACATTATTTGGGGAAATAATTATGTACCTGGAATTCTAACTATTTTGCCTTAATGTAGTCATGACACATTCATGTTTAAGGAGCTACATAAATAAAGGTACCCCTTTGCTAGCAAGCTTTTATATTCTTATAAAAGGAGACAACAAACACATCAACCTAAATTTCTTATCACCCTGTCAATGATACTACATCTACATCTATTTATCTACATCTATTGCATTACATTTTATCTATATCGCTACATCTTTATCTAGAATAGAATAGAATTTTTTATTGGCCAAGTGTGATTGGACACACAAGGAATTTGTCTTGGTGCATATGCTCTCAGTGTACATAAAAGAAAAGATACCTTCATCAAGGTACAACATTTACAACACAAATGATGGTCAATATATCAATATAAATCATAAGGATTACCAGCAACAAAGTTACAGTCATAGTCATAAGTGGAAAGAAATTGGTGATGGGAACGATGAGAAGATTAATAGTAGTGCAGATTTAGTAAACAGTTTGACAGTGTTGACGAAATTATTTGTTTATAGAAGAGTGGTGGCGTTCGAGAAAAAAACTGTTCTTGTGTCTAGTTGTTCTGGTGTGCGGTGCTCTATAGCATCGTTTTGAGGCTAGGAGTTGAAACAGTTTATGTCCAGGATGTGAGGGATCATCTACATCTATTGCATTACATTTTATATAATTATCATGTTGACTTAATAGCTTTCATAACTTTAATATTTTATTTCTATATTGGTTTATTATGTGTCATCAAGTCAGCGATGACCCTTAGCAATTACAAAGATTTTTCTCCATGAATCCCTGTATTATAGATATAGAAAGTGATAAATTAGATAGATTAATACATGGCCACCCACATATTATCCACATGGTTACTTAATATTTGCCATCCACAGAAAAGTATAGTAAATACAGGCTGTATCCTAACCAATTCCTAAATAATATCAGACAAAATGTATCTAAGGAATTAGAAATATGAAATCAGGATAATTAGTGTCCATTCAGTTTTCTTAACAATGATTTTTTTCTTGAATTAATACTTTGGAAAGATAGTTTCTTCTAAAATGCAGAGAGGAGATTCTGGGCATTCCAAGGTTTTGCTCAATTTTTTGCTTTGATTATAACATAAAAGGTTCTGACAGTGGCTGAATGATCTAGAAATAGGGGACTTAGTCATTAATCCCCTGTCATGGTCAGATCATTCGCTCCTTCGACTCAACTTCAGAACCGGCAACCCACACCGCAGGGAGACGGAATCGATTCATTGGTTCCGTCCCAGGCGCCTGATGGACCCGGAGAGGTTTCTGACGAAGCTTGGGCCACTTTCTGAGGACCTGGCTCACGGCTCAGCGGAAGAACTAGTCGCTGCCTGGGAAAGGTCGGCGGCTGGGGCTTTGGACCGAGTCGTGCCTTTGCAGCCTCTGATCCGGCGCCGATCCCGACCAGCTCCCTGGTATTCCAAGGAGCTGAGAGAGATTAAGCGCCGGAAAAGACACCTAGAGAGTGATTGGAGGGCTAGCCATTCTGAACCTGATCGAACACTAGTTAGGTCCTATATTCAGACCTACCTGGTGGCGATAAGAGTGGCAAAACGTGAGTATTTTTCCATTCTTATTACATGGGCAGATAACCGCCCAGCCTCCCTGTTTAGGGTGACTCGCTCCCTACTTCATCAGGGGGCGCGGGAGGACCCCTTGCAGGGTCGTGCTGAGGATTTTGGTCAATATCTGTATGATAAAATCACTCAGATTCGGGATGGGCTGGACTCTGATTGGGTGGATTCAGGTGGGATGACGGAAGCTGTTGTTGGTGATGTTATCTGGGATGAGTTTGATCCTGTGGCTCCCGAGGACATGGACAGGATACTGGGAAGGCTGAATGCGACCACATGTTTATTGGACCTGTGTCCCTCCTGGTTGGTACTGGCCACACAGGAGGCTACACGAGGCTGGCTATAGGAATTATTAACGCTTCTTTGAGGGAGGGTGTCTTCCTGTCCGCCTTGAAGGAGGCGGTGGTGAGGCCCTTCCTCAAGAAGCCTTCCCTGGATCCAGCTGTTTTATCAAATTACCGTACTGTCTCCAACCTTCATTTTTTTGGCGAAGGTTGTTGAGAGTGTGGTGTCACAACAGCTCCCTCAGTACCTGGATGAAACTGTCTATTTAGACCCGTTCCAGTCCGGCTTCCGACCTGGGTACAGCACGGAGACGGCTTTGGTTGCATTGGTGGATGATTTCTGGAGGGCTCGGGATAGGGACTGTTCCTCTGTCCTGGTACTATTAGACCTCTCAGCGGCTTTTGATACCATCGACCATGGTATCCTGCTGTGACGATTGGAGAGATTGGGAGTGGCGGCACCGTTTTTTGGTGGTTCTCCTCCTATCTCTCTGACTGGTCGCAGACGGTGTTGGCAGGGGAGCAGAGGTCAACCGCGAGGGGCCTCACATGTGGGGTGCCACAGGGGTCGGTTCTCTCGCCTCTCCTGTTCAACATCTATATGAAGCCGCTGGGTGAGATCATCCGTGGTTTTGGGGTGCAGTATCACCAGTACACTGATGACACTCAGCTGTACATTTCCACTCCTGACCATCCCAATGAGGCTGTCAAAGTGATGTCCTGGTGTCTGGAGGCCGTACGGGTCTGGATGGGGAGGAACGGGCGCCGACTCAATCCCTCCAAGACTGAGTGGCTGTGGATACCGGCGTCCCGGCACAGTCAGATGGTTCCATCGCTGACTGTGGGAGCCGAGTCATTGGCCCCTATGGAGAGGGTTCGCAACTTGGGTGTTCTCCTGGACGCTCGGCTGTCATTAGAAGAACATTTGATGGCCGTCGCCAGGGGACCCTTTTATCAGGTGCACCTGATTCACCAGTTGCGCCCCTTCATAGACCGGGATGCCTTGTGCACGGTCACTCATGCCCTCGTCACTTCCCGCCTGGACTACTGTAATGCTTGAAGGGCACCCGGAGGCTCCAACTGGTCCAGAATGCGGCTGCACGGGTGATTGAGGGAGCCGTGGCTCCCATATAACACCTCTCCTGCGCAAGCTGCACTGGTTGCTGGTGGTCTTCCGGGTGCAATTCAAGGTGTTGGTAACCACCTTTAAAGCACTCCATGGCTTAGGACCGGGCTATTTATGGGACCGCCTGCTACCACTGATAGCCTCCCACCAACCTGTGCGCTCCCACAGGGAGGGTCTCCTCAGGGTGCCTTCAGCCAAACAATGCCGGCTGGCAACCCCCAGGGGGAGAGCCTTCTCTGTGGGGGCACCTACCTCTGGAACGAGCTTCCTCTGGGGTTACAATCACTCCCCGACCTCCGGACCTTCTGACACGAGCTCAAGACCCTTTTATTTCATCGCGTGGGGCTGGCCTAATGTGTTATGGTTTTTAATTGGGGTTTTACTATTGTTTTAAATAGTTTTAAAGTTTAGCCAAATTTGAATTAGATTTTTATAGTATTTTTTAATCTATTTATGTATATTGTTATATGTTGGCTGTAAACCCCTCGCATCCTGGACATAAACTGTTTCAACTCCTACCCTCAAAACGACGCTATAGAGCACTGCACACCAGAAGAACTAGACACAAGGACAGTTTTTCCCCGAAGGCCATCACTCTGCTAAACAAATAATTCCATCAACACTGTCAAACTATTTACTGAATCTGCACTACTATTAATCTTCTCATAGTTCCCATCACCAATCTCTTTCCATTTATGACTGTATGACTATAACTTGTTCCTGGCAATCCTTATGATTTATATTGAGATATTGACCATCAATTGTGTTGTAAATGTTGTACCTTGATGAACGTATCTTTTCTTTTATGTACACGGAGAGCATATGCACCAAGACAAATTCCTTGTGTGTCCAATCACACTTGGCCAATAAAAATTCTATTCTATTCTATTCTATTCTAAACCGCCCTGAGTCCTTCGGGAGAAAGGCGGTATAGAAATTTAATAAACTAAACTAAACTAATAAACTAATTGCACTTTTAGGATCCAGGTTTATGTGAAATCCTGAAAGAAAATTATATTTTGTCTTTTGAAATGCAAACACTGAACCATAGTTTCATTTATAATGAGAGATCAAGTATATCAGGTTACTCTACCAGGTCTACGCAAATAATGTTTTTCCCAGAACATAAAGTGCCAATCGAAGCATGCTTCAGGGAGTTTACTGTTTCAGTAGATCCAGCTGATTCAGTCTGCCTAGGTCAGTGTTTCTCAACCTTGGTGACTTAAAAGATGTGTGGACTTCACCCCAGAATTCCCTAGCCAGCAAATTAAGAATTACTGCCCTCGTCTTTTTCATATATAAACCAAAGATAAACTTTGATTTCCAAAGTTAATGCTGACAACACCACCATCAGACACTTAGTTTCAGTTGTTATTGAAGTTTTTAGATGAAGTTAGGGAAAAAGAGAGAATATTAATACTGTTTTTGATATGTAATCAAAATTCAAAATCTCGGTAATAGTTTTCTTTTGATAATAATATGAAATTTAAAAGTATATTCAGAAATAATTCAGAAATGTTAAGGTTACATTTTATCTTTTGGCCAACTTTTCTAAGCTCTCTACATTTATAACTCTATTAAATTACAGACTAATCATTTAATTTTCGACTTAGTAATAGTAGGCTGAAAAAATAACATGCACTGACAAATTGAAGTTTAGCTCAGTTCTATTATCTATTTATTCAGATGTTGGCTTAAATCAGCTAATAGACCTAAGAATTGTGTCCTAGATGGTAGTCCTCTAGACTCATAATGGAACCTGTCAAAGTTAGGTTGACCTAGGTGGTGCTAAATTACAATAATAACAAGCTAATGTAATGTACTTCTGAAGCTAATCACCAGGTGAAAATTGAAGCAACATCTTACAAAACAGTGATTCATTGTGATGAATCATTATACTGCAAATATATTTGTAAGTACCCTCTAAAACCTTTTCTAGTGCACTAAAATTCTCCTGAAAACAGTATTGTATGCTTAGTTTCAGCCAACATATAATATCAACAGTTCTTGAAAGTGCATTTAATAAAGCAGTAAGAAAGGATAAGAATTCAGTGAGAATTAAAATCCACCATCAGGGCAAAAACACTTACTCAAAGCAGATTACTATATTCAGATGTATGATTCAAAAAAAAAGTTTTAATCCTGACAGTTCTGTATGCAACCATATAATGTCACTGAAAAAGTGATTTATGACTAGTTCTGCACTTACGGCCATTGCAGAATTCCCACAGTATTGTGATCAAAATTGGGGTGCTTGGTAACTAGCAGCTATTTACAATGAGCACAGCATCCAGAGATTGCCATTTGCGACCTTCTTAGCCAGCTAAGCAAAGTCAATAGGATATGAAGATTTGCTTAATGACTGTGCAATTAGCTCTAGTGATTCATTGGCAAAAGAGGTTGAAAAATCTGGTGGGACTCACTTAAAAACTGTCTTGCTTAGCATATGAAAATTCAATTGTGGTCATAAATTGAGGACTATCTGTACTCGGTAGGGATGAATATTTATTACGCTCAGTGGTGAAATGTAAAATTTGTTACTACCGGTTCTGTGGGGGTGGCTTGGTGGTGATTGGTTAATGTGACTGGGTGGACATGGCCAACTTTTTTTTTTTTTTACTTTGAAAAGCATTTTTTAAAAATCCCAGCTGGGATCATTTTAAAAACGATCCTAGCTGAGCTGCCTGATCTTCAGAGGTTTTTCTCTTTTAAAAGCATTTCTTTTGCCTTTAAAAGAAAAGAAAAGCCTTTGATCAGGCAACTCAGCTGGGATTGCCGGAGCCTTTTAAAAGCATTTTTACAAACTCTTCAGGTTGTAGAAAAAATGCTTTTAAAAGGCTCTGAGGATCTCAGCTGAGCTGCAGAAGAGGCTTTTTTTTCTTTTAAAAGCATTTTTTCGGCCAAAGAAAAAATGCTTTAAAAAACCACAACAACCTTTGATGATCACGCAGCTCAGCTGGGCATGGGGGCATGGGGCAGGGATTTTTGCTATGGTTCTCCGAACCACCTGCCGCCATCGCTACCGGATCAGGCAATCCGGTCCGAACGGGAGTATTTCATCCCTGATTATGCTCCTCCATTACCCTATTTCTATTCCTCCTTACATTTATATTTGCTGGAAAACTATGCTTAGTCCTGCATTTGTAGCTGTGCATTTCTTTGTTCGTATTGCCGAGTTATTTCTATTTCTATTCCTCCTTACATTTATATTTGCTGGAAAACTATGCTTAGTCCTGCATTTGTAGCTGTTCATTTCTTTGTTCGTATCTCCGAGTTAGTAAAATACAATTATTAGAACTTCAAATACCCTTATATAGATCATGTTATTTGAATTCTATTTATTTATTAAATATCTTACATGAAGAAGCCTTTGTGCTGCTGACACAGTACACAAAATCAGATTTTTTATAGTCTGTTACTGCTGGTTTCAGGAATGAATGAATTCTATTTAGCACAAAAACCCAGTTACAAATACATCACTGTTGCATTAAACAGTCAAAATTTTATGCTAAATTTATGCACATGTAAAATCAAAGGTTTTCTTATCAGATTAAATGTTTAACTACTGACTTTGGAGCTCATTAAAAAGAATTTTAAGATGACTTTTAAATTAAGCCTTTAACCTACGTAATCAGCCAAGGAAACTACAACCAACACATGCTCTACTTCAAGAGTTTTAGTGTCTGCTTTTATAATGCAGTTATTTTACTGGTATGTAACTGGATGAAATTTCAAGAAACATTGCCTCCTCAAAAGGTTATCATAGGTTCTTTCAAAGGACATTCACAAACTAAGAATTTTTAAAATTCTAAAACACAGAAATTTTAAAATTTATCTTGAAATGTGGAAAATTTGCATTAGTCCTGTTACTAGCAAAGGTGACACATTATATAGGATAGCTGCATGTTTTAAAAATAACCCTGTAGACTTGATTTTCTCTTTTTCAGAAGTGGATCACAAAGAAAATTTAGTCACCTTTTATCAAATAACTCTCTATTAATTTAAACAACCAGCGCAACAAATCAGATGACTTTTAATCAGATGACCTTTATATTATATCTCAGCCAAGATTGTTATTTCCTTAACAAAAACTCTATAAGGGAAGATTAACAGAGTTAGCAAAATGTTTTATTGTAAATCATTGAAATATATCAGTAATATAGTATAGAAAACTTAGCAAATGAATGATTCAGAATTGTAGATGCTCAACAGATCTCCCAGATAATGAGTTGTAGGAAGCACACCTAGGAGAGGAATCTGACAGCTGTAAAATATACAACCTAACAGCTCAACAGATGGTCCCCTCCAGGCTCTTTTTTGTACTTAGAATCCATCATTGACAACTGATTATATAGTTTTGAGCAATAAATGGCAACAAATATACAGTGATCCTAAAATGATCTTTAAATGCTTTTTATATTAAAAAAGCTGTCAATTAATTTCTTCAAACTAGTGCAAATTATATTAATAAAAGTCTAATTTTGTGTTATGGCTTTATAGATAGGACTTTATAAATCCTGTACACTGTTGCCTGTAGCCAGCCTAAAAGTATTATTTTCTGTGGGGTTCTTGGTGCTCTCCGAGTTAAGTGATTTATGTTTTACTACCAGACTAAGTAACATCATCAGTGCATGTTAAATAGTGAGGTAATGAAAATCTGCAAAGAAAATCACCAAGCTCAGGGAGTAGCCAGGACCTCACAGCTCAACCCTGAGCTACAAATATTCTCTTCCATAAGTTTTTTTTTCCAATAATACGTGTAATATTGCCAAAATGCAGCTACATAAAATACGTTGGCAGTTTTTTTGCTTAACAATTTATATCCTTGCTTGATTTGGTAAAATTTTGTTTTACAATTTGAAATTATCAGTATTTTATTTCAACAGGCAGAATCTTATTTAAAAAAGAACAAATATATATTTTAGATATATTATTTATCTTAAATATATTTTAAGAAATAGAATTGAATTTTTGACACTTCTGGATTCTGTTTATTGCTTAGTACATCCATTAAAAATATTAGCTTGTAGTCTGAAAGGCTATTTTTCATTACAAAGTGAATTTTTATGGCTGAGGTAAAAACTCTTAAAAGTGGGTTTTACAATGAAAGTGCTGATATAACTAACATAAGTAGTCCAAGTAGTGGCTTTGTAATCTCAGCACATTATATTTATGGGATAGGTTAGATCTGTTACCATCAATCTCCATAGTAATATTGACAGATTCCAAGTTTGAGAATGATCAAAACTGATTTGTTCAGTTGCTCACATTCTACATACCAAGACAGAGAATTTCCAAGCATTTTTATGGCTTGGCATGTTGAATGCTTTATAGAAATAATAAAGGATTGAATTAATTCATTAATTCATTGGCGACTTGCGTAATTCCATGTTTTGCCAATTTTGTGGGAGAAACAAGCAACATTTTATTTTTATTTGCAATATCTTACCTTAATGTTAATTATTATAAAGATTAATCTCATTTCTTCAAACTAGTGCAAATTATATTAATAAAAGTCTAATTTTGTGTTATGGCTTTATAGATAGGACTTTATAAATCCTGTACACTGTTGCCTGTAGCCAGCCTAAAAGTATTATTTTCTGTGGGGTTCTTGGTGCTCTCCGAGTTAAGTGGTTTATGTTTTACTACCAGACTAAGTAACATCATCAGTGCATGTTAAATAGTGAGGTAATGAAAATCTGCAAAGAAAATCACCAAGCTCAGGGAGTAGCCAGGACCTCACAGCTCAACCCTGAGCTACAAATATTCTCTTCCATAAGTTTTTTTTCCCAATAATACGTGTAATATTGCCAAAATGCAGCTACAGGAAATTTGTTGATGAGTACATAAAATACGTTGGCAGTTTTTTTGCTTAACAATTTATATCCTTGCTTGATTTGGTAAAATTTTGTTTTACAATTTGAAATTATCAGTATTTTATTTCAACAGGCAGAATCTTATTTAAAAAAGAACAAATATATATTTTAAATATATTATTTATCTTAAATATATTTTAAGAAATAGAATTGAATTTTTGACACTTCTGGATTCTGTTTATTGCTTAGTACATCCATTAAAAATATTAGCTTGTAGTCTGAAAGGCTATTTTTCATTACAAAGTGAATTTTTATGGCTGAGGTAAAAACTCTTAAAAGTGGGTTTTACAATGAAAGTGCTGATATAACTAACATAAGTAGTCCAAGTAGTGGCTTTGTAATCTCAGCACATTATATTTATGGGATAGGTTAGATCTGTTACCATCAATCTCCACAGTAATATTGACAGATTCCAAGTTTGAGAATGATCAAAACTGATTTGTTCAGTTGCTCACATTCTACATACCAAGACAGAGAATTTCCAAGAATTTTTATGGCTTGGCATGTTGAATGCTTTATAGAAATAATAAAGGATTGAATTAATTCATTAATTCATTGGCGACTTGCGTAATTCCATGTTTTGCCAATTTTGTGGGAGAAACAAGCAACATTTTATTTTTATTTGCAATATCTTACCTTAATGTTAATTATTATAAAGATTAATCTCATTTCATCAAACTGCCCCTAAAATGCAACAAGCAATGATTAATTACTCAAATCTCATATAACTCCTAAATTATACCTCAATGTAGTGTTATAAAACATTCTAAAGTGTCAGCACCTCAATTTTTGTGTTGTTGCCCCATTCCAATAATTTTTTTTACAAGCAAATGACTATTATGCATTAATAAATGCTGTTGGTGGCTTAATGTTATGCTTTTGAGTAATGGCCATGTTGAAAGCAATTAGGCCAGGCCAGGTGCAGCTGGGCTGAATCCCAATAAAAGATTTAAAATTTTAGTATTTCTGCTTAGATTTTGGGGCTGCATTCTAATCTGTTCAAATTACGTGAAGAAATTGTTTCCATGCTTTCATCAGTTGAATAACCTGTGCCAAACAAGTTTCACTGATTAGCAAGCTTGTCTCTAGTTAAATTTTATGTATAATGTTGTTGTATTAAAACTAATCCTAAAATCTAAACTTTAAAACATGAAATGTAACTTTTAAAGATAAAACACAATCTGTCATTTTAGCATTTAAGATATATCACTTATTAGGCTATAGTTTTTATTGTTGCTTTTATTTTCATCTTACTTTGAGAAAATCCCAGCACACATATAACAGGCAATTTTTTAGCCCATGCATCTGATAAAAGCAGGATCTTATGTATGAAAGTTCATTACACAATAAATAAATGAACTGTAAATTATAGGTATGAATCTAATAATAATTCTTCATAGCATACAGGTAGTCCTCACTTAGCAACCACAATTATACCAGCAGTTCAGTCATTAAGCAAAACAATTGCTAAGTGAAACCGTGACTGTGCCTATAATCTTATTTCACTTTTCTTTGATTTAGAGACCTACAAAGGTTGTAAATGTGAGGACTGGTCTTAACAATACTTTCATCACCATCACGATTGCAAACAGTCCCTGAACGAGGCAGTCACTAGATCAGGTCTACCGTTATACTGGACCTATTCTGATCCCGCTACCCTCCATTAACTTCAGCTCACGGCCTCCCTCCCCGCAACAAAAGCCATATCACCAGAAGAGCTTACCTAACCCAAATGCCTGGAGAAGAGCCAGGTCTTCAGTACATTATGAAAGATTTAAGGCTTAAGGCTGCTCTGCACAGATGCTGCACCATAGTGCAGGTGGAGGAACTACAGAGAAAGCATAATTCTAGATTAAACAAGATAGTTTGATATAAGGAGCCCAAAGCACACACTCTCTGTTAGTTCCACTAGGAACTGTTCCTAGTGGAACAAGCAAAGACAATGAGGGAGAAGAGCTTGGTCCTTTACTAGGTACGGCATTGTAGGTAGTAACTAGCAGCTTTAATCAGATCTGGAAGCTTATTGGAATCAGCACAATTCACAGAGCAACAGTGTTATATGAAAACAAGATATGACCATAATGAAGCCTGCCCATTATGGGCACATGTCACAGAAGTCGTTAGGTGAAATGTCTCACCTAACAACCCCCCTTGCTCTGCCCAGTGAAACATTAAAAGAATGTGCAAATTTTTAAGCAGAGAATGGGTTGCACCCTGGGTGGGAGAGGCCATTGGAGGCCTACCATAGATCAAGACCCGCCTGCCAAGGCTTCCGAGACACTCCACTCCCACGTCTTTTCCCCCTAAGGCCTTTTTCCATTTCCACTGGGTCCTCTCAGGCCTTAGACACGATTCCCACCTCAGCAGGCTAAACACCTTTGTCGTTACTTACCTTTTAAAGAGCTCCGAGGCCTTTCAGAGTCCTGGAATAACTTTTTCCTTGTGTGGGTGGCTGCATGGCATAGTTCTGAAAGTGGCTGCCACTTTGTCCTGCTCACAAGGTGGCCACATTTGGGTCGCCACCTAGTGGCATGAGAAGAAACAATTTTCTTCTGCTGCCTTAAACAAGGTCTGCACAATGCGGCAGAAACTTTGCAGCGTTCAAAAACTTCTACAGCACTGTGCAGAACTCTTTAAGGGAACAAAATGAAGCTACAATTTTGTCATTGTGCCCACCAATTGGTGGAACAAAATGGTAGCCAAATTCAGGTCACCGTCTTGTGGTGCTGACATGACTCCTGGAAAGCTTCCAAAGGTATGTGTGGTGGATGACAGGCACGTGGAGAGCAGGCCCAAGGCAGGGTATGAGGTACTGGTAGGGTGGAGAGAGGTAGGGGACACTGCAGCAACCCTTTGGTCAATTGTGAAAGTGAATAATTGCAAGATCACAGCAGCTATTTTAATTTTGAAATGGGATAATATGTAGCTTTTGAGAGGTTGGTCATAATTTTGGATGTTCATTAAATGTTGTGCCTCAAGGATTACCAAGGTAGTTCTTGACTTACAAACACAACTAGGAATAGAACTTATGTTGCTAAGGAATGTGATGGTTAAATGAGCCGGGCCCAATTCTTAGTTTTTTTGTCACGGTTCTTATGCAAATCACCACATAAGTGAATCATGTGGTAATTAAAGAAAAATCTGACTTTGCTTGTTGGAAGCCTGCTGGCCAGGTTGCAACTGGTGATCACATGGCCATGACATGGGACAGTGCAACCAGTATACAGATATGTCGGTTGCTAAGCTTCTTAATTTGGATCTCATGACCATAGGCATGCTGAGACGATTATAAGCGTGAAGACCAGTTTTAAGTCACTTTTTTCAGTGCTGATATAGCTTTGAAGGTCACTAAATGGATGGTCTTAAACTGAGAACTACCTGCATTGAAAAGTGCTAAAACCTGCCTATGTTACTCAGTGGTGGGATTTGAATAACTTAACAACCTGTTCTTAACAACAGGCCATTTTCAGGGTGCTTTTCGGGCTAGAAAAAAGGCCAAAAAAACGAGCAGAGGCAGGGCCAGCCAGTGGTGGAATTTGCAGGTTTGCTGAACTGCACAGAATCTTAACTACTGGTTCACCTGAACCAGTGCGAACCAACAGCAGCCCACCTCTGATGTTACTGTGCTGTAGATCAACTGTGGCTTCTTGAATATTCTTCAAGAGAATCCCCATTTAGAGCCTGTTCTAATAATCTAAATAAGAAATTGATAAGGCATAAAAACTCCAGTCAGGAATGGGAACAATTGGTACACATGACAACAAACCTATGCAAACGCCTCCCTTATCACTGCTGCTTACTTTTTCCCCTATCCTCTTCTGGATCAAGTTCTCATTTTTCATTAACTTCTCAAATGTAACTTATCTACTTATCTGAAACTGCATTTTAAAAAAATGAAATTCATGCAGAAAGACACAAAAACAAACAACAAACATTTTAAGGAAAGAACAAATTAACAGTTGTTAATCTGCAGTTGGAAGAAACCTTTAAAGTCTACTGACTTACACTGCCCTCTGCTGATGGAATTGTAGAGAGCTTCTATTCACTAAGAATTTCTGGAAAAAATAGTTTTCTGAAACTACCTAGGTGGTAGTTTTGGCCAAGAAGCTTCACTTTAAAAAGGAAATTTAGTTGCATAGAATAATGCCAAGTTCCTGTATTATATGTTATGACGATTGCTTTAATAGCAGATTGGCAATAATAGCATTATACTATGAATGGGAACGTTGTGATTTATTTTTCTAGTCATTTTAGAATACTGTACCCAGCTATAGTTTATTGTTTGCAACTTAGAAAATTCATTATTTGCACGCCTACATCTATGTATATTTACCAGAAAGCATGTTTTTATCTAACAAAGCTGTCAGAAACTCTATGTTTCCATGTTTGGCTATTGAAAGCTTTGATCCAAAATACAGTGGGATTACATGTTACTTTTGTTAACTTTATGCTATATAGCAAGACAAAATGTGAAAATGGGAAGACAGATCACTAATCCCCATACTTTTTACCTTAAACTGTCTACCATGGACCTTTCATGTTTCTTAAGGGGTCCCTAAGGGGCCTCTTAAGGATTGCATAAGCGCACCAACATGCCTACCGTCCCTGTCCTACTGTCCTCACTTATATGTAATCATTCTATGTGTTTATGGCTATGTTTTGCCTCTTTATATAATTTTATTTGTGCCAATTTTTTTTCATGTCTATACAGTTACTTATTTCATTGTACTTGTTGATAAATAATAAATAAATAAATAGAGGAAAGTAGGCTTCCTACAGATATTCCAAAGGCTCAGAAATGAGGGAAAGAAGATAATAATCCCTAATTATTATCGCACTCAGGAACTGATAATTATAAGCTATATTGATATATCTTAATAGCAACAATGAAGACAAGAGTTGTAGAAAAGGAAGGTGCTTTTCAGTTATTAAATTAAAGATATGCACTATCCAATAAATTAACAGCAATGCAATGTGATCAAAAGTTGTGGTCAAGTAGTAAATCATTATTTTTTTCTGCTAATTTGTAGTGATAAACTTACTTAGGTAGATAAAATATGTCTTGAGATTGGGTACAAGTGGCATTTTACAAGTCTAAGCTCCAGGAATGAGACTGATATGTTACAAAACTGATTGACAATCTCTGTGCTTATACCTTTCCAAGTACAGGTCAATTGTAGGCAGAGGTGGGTTCTACTTACCTTTACTACTGGTTTGCATCATGCATGCGCAGATCACTTTTGGGTCAGTGGGCGGAGCCTCCCAGTGGTTTTACTACTGGTTCCAAAGAACCGGTCTGAACTGGGGGCAACCCACTATTGATTGTAGGTCAATATACTGGCAGGGAAAGTATTGGGTGCTCCTATTGTGAGATGATAAGTGGGAAGATGCAGCCTTGTATTTTGTGAGATTTATATTCTAGAGATTCAAGGGTTAAGTCAGGGGTCTGCAAACTTGGCTCTTTTAAGACTTGTGGACTTCAACTCCCAGCAAAGCTGGCTGAGGAACTCTGGGAGTTGAAGTCCACAAGTCTTAAAAGAGCCAAGTTTGCAGACCCCTGAGTTAAGTCATCCCAGTCATAATTACTTATATGAATTATCAACCTGAAGTCATTCCATTCCTAGGATGATTGGAAAATGTGATTGCGAGCCTAAATAATGTTGCATGGATTCGATGATTGTTGATTAGTAGGAAAGGTTCAATACATTGGAAGTAATTTGGAGAGTAAAACTCTTAACGTGAAGTAGAAGATCAACAGGTGGTAGAGAGGAAATATTAATTTGCAATGGAAGATTGAAAAGAAAGATTCTATTCCATGCCATAATGAATTTCGTTGTCCTGGTTTAACAAGACCTCTTATATAAATAATCATGGCTTTTTACATCCTTGCCATATCACAGCTTCAGAAGTATAATTGGCAATATCTTACACAGGATGTGAAAACATATTTCCACAACAAATACAAGCTTATCTCATTTTCAAAATTGTTTCCCAATTAAATACGGTTAAATTAAATTGTTTCTCAATTAAATCTGACCTTGGAGCTCCTCTTTCTCATAATAATAGCAATGCTAGGAAATGTGATTAACAGTTTGCTTAACCTTTAAAACTAATCTGATTAACAGTTTTTTAACCTTTACAGCTAATCTCACAACATCCTTATTATGGACATTGGGGGAGTATTGAAAGGTATCTGGCTGAGGAAAGCTGCCTCATTATATTTCTACGCCAGCTTTGCATCTAAAGCAGAAAGAATCTGAACTGGAGTTGCCAGCAGTATTGCTTTGAATAAAGGCATATAGCTCAGTAATTGTCAACACAGAGAAATTGTCAACAGCCACAACACTCCACTGAGCCTACAAGAAACATATTATAAAAATCTAAAAATTAGACAAAAGCTCACCAACTTTTTTTTTTAAAAAAATACTGGTGTTCTAAGAACCTACAAGCTGACATTCTTTTTTTAAAATTTCCCCCTTTCCCCCCCCTGCCCCCCCCAAAAACCCCTTCAAGCTGACATTCTTGAATGAAGCAAGTCAAACAAGACTTTACAGCTCAGGAAATTTAGTAGTTCTGGGGGCTGAGATTACGTATAATTTTTATTATACTACTATAAGGCCATAATAAAGTTGCTTCCTTGTTTGCACGTGATTTGGATATCTTGGTAAAATTCTGACATTTTACCATTCCAATGCCCCTGCCTAAAATCACACAATGATGCCAATGTCTGAAAATATCGACCAGATTAATTATTCAGCTTTTTAAGTAGAAAAGCATCCCAATGCTTTTCAAATTACAATCTTTTAAATTATATTCAAATATTTTTATCATATGCTAGTTAGAAATTCCAGTGTTCTTTCCTGTCTTCTGCTACCAGTGAGTGATTTTACATCAGTTTTCTGCATCTTTTAAGGCCAAAGTGACATTCTTTTTATACATGAAATGAAGCTGTAGATTAAATATTTTCTTACTAAATCAGATATAAATGGTGAGAGTGGGATGGGTCATTATTCCAGGAAATACGGCTCACACAGAGTGATTGTTCTGGAGATGGAAAAGTTAAGGTCAAGATAGAATCCTTAGACAAAAATCTACATTTCTGAGGGAATGGGAAGATTTTTATTTTCTTTTTTGCAAGCTTTTTAAAAAGTTAGCCCTGATTTTGGATGATTGGTTAATTCTTGTGCTATTTTCTCCTCACAATTCCATGTAAAGGCCAATTCTTCAGATAGAATTTTCCAGAAAGTGTACAGCAACTTGTGGCTTATCGCAACCATGTGTAATTACTGAACTCACATTTCTGGTATGAGCTATATAATCTGTTTTCCTTAACTGAAAGAGCAGGATGTCAAAAAGAGAAAGAAAAGATCTATTCCTGCCTATTGCTCTTGATTGATCGATTTATTTAAATTCAAACTTTTGACAGGCCTAAAAATTTCCAACAGGAAGTAGTTATTTCTCTCTCTCCAGGAAATCCCTCCGATTTGCATCTTATTAATAAAGAACTCTTTCCTTTTAAAATACTTTTGAAAGCTTCCATGAGGAGATAAGCAATTTCATGTGATGGTAGAATATAAACTTTGAAAATAAATTATTGTGTTCTCCAAGGTTTGAGGTTTACTTAATTCCCTACAAGCAGGGTGCAGATTTCAAGATGACAAGATTTCCAGAATGAGTGCAGTATTTAGGTCAATTGGAGAGTATCCATCAGTTCATAAAAATGTTTACCAGTGTATATATATGATTCCCCCCACCCATTTTAGACTGTAGTGTTTTATTCTGTAAAACAAATGTATTTTTGAACTATCATTGTGTTTTAAAGCAGGGGTCTCCAATCTTGGCAACTTTAAGCCTGGTGGGACTTCTAGATCCAAAATTTTTCCCCAGCTTTGCTTTGCTGGTTGGGGAATTCTGGGACTTGAAGTCCACCAGGCTTAAAGTTGCCAAGGTTGGAGACCCTTGTTTTAAAGTATGTAATGTTCACTCTTTACAGCAAAAAATAACTTTCTATTCCTCTTTCCTAATATGCTACTGGTGAAAGGTTTTTTTTCCAGGGCAAAACAAATCCCCAAGAGGCCAAGGTTTATGCAGAAAAGTACCTCTCTATCAGATTTCTGTAGTATTTTGGATTTGATTCTGAAAAGGTGTATTAAAGCTTTAAAGAAGAATGGAAATGCAACACTGTAAGAGTTTCATTAAAATAGCTCTTTTTGTTTCCTGAAGCATAGTTTGCACAGTTCTGGAAGCAAATGCAGAACAATCTAAAGCTCTTTTTCAGAACTAGATCCAAAGCACTGCACAATCCACTCTTTCATTCAAAGTTTCTCAATCTTAGAAATTTTAAGGCTTGTAGACTTCAATTCTGAGAATTGAATGCTGGCTGGGGAATTCTGGGAGTTGGCATCTAGATACTTTAAAGTTGGCAAGGTTAAGAACACTGCTCTAATAATTGCTGAAGTTTACACTGTCACTTGACTTTGGACTTGACATCTTGTATTGTATTGTAACAGAGGAGACTATTTCAGAGTAGACTATTTCAGAGGGTAGGACAAGAAGCAATGGGTTAAAAAATCAAGGAGAGAAGCAACTTAGAATTAAGGGGACATTTCCTGACAGTTTATTTATTTATTTATTTATTTATTAATCACATTTTTATACCGCCCTATCTCCCGAAGGACTCAGGGCAGTTTACAGCCTGATAAAACATACATATAAATACAAAATAAAACATCAATTTAAAAAACTTATGAAATAAGGCCGAATATTAAAACTTTACACTAAGATAATAAAACCCTGTTAAAACCAAATTTAAAATTTAAAATTCTAGTCCAGTGCTGCGCAAATAAATAGATGTGTCTTAAGCTCGCGGCGAAAGGTTCGAAGGTCAGGAAGTTGGCGAAGTCCTGGGGGAAGCTCGTTCCAGAGGGTGGGAGCCCCCACAGAAAAGGCCCTTCCCCTGGGTGTCGCCAGTCGGCACTGCCTGGCTGACGGCACCCTGAGGAGTCCCTCCCTGTGAGAGCGCACGGGTCGGTGGGAGGCAGTCGGTGGCAGCAGACGGTCCCGTAAGTAACCCGGCCCAATGCCATGGAGCGCTTTGAAGATAGTTACCAAAACCTTGAAGCGCACCCGAAAGGCCACAGGTAGCCAGTGCAGTCTGCGCAGGAGAGGTGTCACATGGGAGCCACAAGGGGCTCCCTCTATCACCCGCGCAGCTGCATTCTGGACCACCTGGAGCCTCCGGGTGCTCTTCAAGGGGAACCCCATGTAGAGAGCATTGCAGTAATCCAGACGAGATGTCACGACAGCATGAGTGACTGTGCATAGGGCATCCCGGTCTAGAAAGGGGCGCAACTGGCAAACCAAGCGAACCTGGTAAAAAGCTCTCCTGGATACGGCCGTCAAATGGTCTTCAAACGACAGCCATCCATCCAGGAGAACACCCAAGTTGCGCACCCTCTCCATTGGGGCCAGTGACTCGCCCCCAACAGTCAGCCTCGGCTGCAGCTGACTGTACCGGGGTGCCGGCATCCACAGCCACTCTGTCTTGGAGGGATTGAGCTTGAGCCTGTTTCTCCCCATCCAGACCCGTACGGCCTCCAGACACCGGGACAGCACTTCGATAGCTTCGTTGGGGTGGCCCGGTGTGGAAAAGTACAGCTGAGTGTCATCAGCGTACAGTTAGAACAATTAATCAATTGAACAACTTGCCTTCAGAAGTTGTAAATGCTCCGACACTGTTTTTAAGAAGAGATTGGATAACTATTTGTTTGAAGTGGTGTAGGGTTTCCTGCCTAAGCAGGGGGTTATATTAGAAGACATCCAAGGTCCCTTCCAACTCGGTTACTCTATTCTATTGATTTTTCTATTTGCCTTCTCCTTATAAAGCTTTTGAGTCTCTACCTCAAAAATCAGTCCATAAATCAGTTTAAATAACTACTTACCTTAAAAAATAATATCTTAGAAAAAGTGTAACAAGAGTTTGAGATAAAGGTGAGCTTTATTTTTTGCAATTATGTCTACCCTTTTTAATCACAAACAGCAATGAAAGACAATTTCAATTTAACAAATTAGCTCATTAAGATAGTCCATGGAAGGTCTGTTTTAAGCACAATAGAAAAAAGAAAGACTTCGGACCATTTAGTTATGAAATCAGCTAAGTGCGGATTTAATTTGTGGACAGCAACCCTTGAAATAGAAAGCATTTTTCAAACAAAAGCTTAAGCTATGAATAGAGCCAGAATGGACAGTTCTTTGTGCGACTAGACTAAACAAACACAGCCTGCACTGCCTAATGGCTTCACACCGATTTCTCCAAGTCCTGACTTGCATTAAACTAACAATGGAAGGACCAGATAATGCAACATAATAATAGAAGAAATAACTATTTAGACTTATTATTAAATGCTTTATAAGCTGTCAACAGTTTACTGTGGGAATGAATTAGCCTGCTAATGTTTTTCTTCCTCTTCCAGTCAGGAACAAGAGAAAAGAATCCAATGATGTAATTTAATAAATATTTTAAATCAGTTATTGACATTTAGTTTATTTGCATCTATAGAAAAGAGGGAAAACTCAATCTCACTTTAAATTAAAAAAGAAAGTATAGGTTCATGTGTAAGAGTGGACTATGCATACTATTCCTTTTACAAACCTTCATAATCACTGCAGGCTGAGTGAGAAAAATCTGCAGGAACTTCTGCTTATAGCTTCTGTGTTATTCAGAAACAGATAACAAAATATAACAATTATTCACTATGCATAGAAAAAAATGATATCAACTTGCAATTCTATTAAAATTTTATACTGTTATTTTTATTTTAATAAATTGTAATTTCTTTTACAATTTTACTTCTTTACTTTTTCACCAGGGATTACGACAATGTTTTAAAATTAATCTTAATAATTTACCATCCTTGCATGTACAAAAAAAGTATAAACAATAAAAGTAACTAGAAGATGATTTTCTTCCATTTTATTTCCAAAATGCTTTTGGAGAAAAGACATGAGAAAGAAAATGGAAGAACAGTTAAAAACACAGACTTGAATTCCAATATTGAAAGAAAAGTTCCAATAGCATGAAAAAATAGAACTAATTTCTTCACAGTAGAAAGATATGAACAGGTGATCCAGTGCATCAAATAAAAACAAACGAATGACATAATTTGAGATTCCAGAATTTTAGAAGTATATGTTCTACTATTCTGTCCTCGGTTCATGGAAAAGACATTCTGCAAGTCTTTCTTTGACCTATAAGAACATCATCATTGTATTAGATCACACCAATGGCCTAACTGTTAATTGGGCTTTTTATTCTCTTGGTGGCCAACTGGATACTTATGGGAAATTCACAAGAATATGTGATCAAGATTAATTGCATCTGGTTCTAAATATAATATAGAACTGGTCATTGATAAGCCTATCATTCATAATTTTTTCTAATCCCCAATTACAGGTTTTATATATATATATATAATCTCTCATCTTTCATTTCATTAAATGATTCCACCTCCATGTCATTTATCATTAATAACTTTTATGAAATGAAATCTTATTGTGAGATTAATATCATAGCAATGATATGATATGTAATAATATATAATATCAGACTGTAATTTGCATTGGAGCATTTATTCTCAATGAAGACAAGCAGGATATGAAGCAAAAGCTGGACAGTATATAGTAGTTCTGTAAAAGAAAGAGAAATCTGCAAAGAAAACGCTATTTGATCACTAATCTCACTTGAATAGTTATTTTTGCATTCTTTGAGAAAATTTAAATATGAAAAATACTACATGAATGCAAATAGTAATGTGCTTCCAGAGAAGATGATGTGTTCACAAAAGACAAATAGACAGGCAACAAAGATGAAAACAGGAAGGTGAATCCTGCATCAAAAGAGGCTACTCAATTTGAGGACTCAACAATAAGCATATTTAAAACTGTTGCTGTTTTTCACATATTTACACCAATATCAGAAGAGAAGCTCAAAACACTTTAAGTGGTACCAGCAAAATCCTTTGAATGCTTTTACTTGACAACCCTACTATTTGCTTTCATTATAATATAATTGGTTTGAGGAAATTATCACATTTAAATACAGCCACCTAAATAATGAACTTCAAATGCATTTCAGTTTTTTTTAAAAAATGGGACTGATTCTCTATAATTAGCATAATTGCCAGATGAACCCTTGAAACTGCTAAGCTATGTAATTTTATAAAAAGTTCAAATCAACACATGACCAATTGTTACAAACAAATTCTTTTTGCGCTTTTCTATGAATCAATGCAATTGGTGGGACTAATTATACAGAAGAGAAAAGAGACGTGGTATAGAACCAGTGACCTATATAGTCAGCAAAAAGTTACACTCAGCTGAATAGAAGGCAGCTGTTAGGACTTTCTGAATGGAAACTGATAACCAACATTAGTCACTGAATGGAGTATATGCAATTAGGCCACTAAAAGGTTTTTTTAAAATTAATAATTCCAGATATCCATTAGCAGAGGTAGTAAATTGCTCTAAGGGCTGCATTCATTTTTCATTACCAGTGCTTGCCTACATAAAAAGATATTGCTCCTGCAATGTACAATATAAAAATAAATGTCAAAATTTCACTTCACAGTGCAAGTATAATAAGGATAAAAAAATCAACATGTTGAAGAAATTGGAAAAATATATATTCAGTAAACAAAGCATGCAGGCCATGGCTTTTGCAATTTTTTAGCTAAAATCCTTTGAAATAAGCTAAGGCTGTGATGGCGAACCTTTGACATGCCGGAGGTGGCACGTGAAACCATCCAGCAAGGTATGGTCGGCCCCACTCAATAACCATAAACTCTTAGTTTGAAAAGTACTTAAGGTAGTAATGAGAAGCATATTTGTTTGCATAGAATCTTATCAAAACATATGATGGTTCTTTAATCTATAAAACATATCTCTCAATGCCAGTTGCTGGAGAACATAACCTGTTTATTTTTCATAGAATTAGCAGATTAAACTGTTTAGGCCTTTGGTCTAATCCAGCTATAATTTTGTGATCTGTAATACAAAATGTGACTTGAAAAAATGAAGAATGAGGTGGGTTTTTTTTTTAAAAAAAATCCACTATATAATAGAATGATTTTATTCACACTTTAGAGTAAAATATTTATTAAAAAGAGCACATTACACTTCTGTAAGGAGTAGCCATTTGAAAAACCAGTTAATAAAAAACTCTTACCATCTTCTAATCTCCAAAAGAGAAATAAATTTGAACTTCAATAGCATATAGTAATAAGCATATTATAAAAGGTATTTTAGACATTCAGATTCAAGCTGAAGAGTAAATATTTTGTATTTTCCCCCTCTTTTAGGTCATCTAGGGACCAATAGGGCACAATATTATTGCTTGAACCCCTTTCTAGACCGGGATGCCTTATGCACGGTCACACACGCCCTCGTGACGTCTCGTCTGGATTACTGCAATGCTCTCTACATGGGGCTCCCCTTGAGGGGCATCCGGAGGCTTCAGTTAGTCCAGAATGCGGCTGCGTGGGTGATAGAGGGAGCCCCTCGTGGCTCCCGTGTGACACCTATCCTGCGCAGACTGCACTGGCTACCTGTGGCCTTCCGGGTGTGCTTCAAGGTTTTGGTAACAATCTTTAAAGCGCTCCATGGCATAGGGCCGGGCTATTTACGGGACCGCCTACTGCTACCGAATACCTCTCACCGACCCGTGCGCTCTCACAGAGAGGGACTCCTCAGGGTGCCGTCAGCTAGGCAGTGCTGTCTGGCGACACCCAGGGGAAGGGCCTTCTCTGTGGGGGCTCCCACCCTCTGGAACGAACTCCCTCCAGGACTTCGTCAACTTCCGGACCTCCGAACCTTCCGTCGCGAGCTTAAAACACACTTATTCATCTGCGCAGGACTGGATTAGATTTTAAATTTACTGGTTTTAAATGGGTTTTATTATTTATATAGTTTTTAATAATTCAGCTATGTAGAATAAGTTTTTTAATTGTTATTTTAGTTCTGTATTTATATGTATTTTTACTTGCCTGTGAACCGCCCTGAGTCCCTAGGGAGATAGGGCGGTATATAAATGTGAAAAATAAATAAATAAATAAATAAATAGAGCATGAATGAGTATTTTAAGCGTTCCCAAAATCTAGAACAAATTGCTTGAAATACTGCATTGCTCTTTAGAGATTTTCATTTTATTGCTCTTAGCAGGCACTCAGAGCAGAAGATTAAAAAGGTGTAGATATAGGCTTCAAAAGTTCAGGCAAACATAAGAAGGGAATAGAATTCATTTTTATTCTGTGTTTCCAATCCAATTTTTCCCATCTCAGGTCTGGTGGCCCTACTGTCAAGTTTCTATGCTTACCTCTTTTTGGTTCATATTTTAGTCTCTGCAATTAATGGTCGTGAGAATGATAAAAGTACAGTTTTGCACACGATTTCAAAATATGTAAATCAGCCTGCTTCAGTGGTGGGCTGTTGCCAGTTCAGACTAGTTCAGGCGAACTGGTAGTTGCAACTGTGGGGTGGGCCTGCCCCCGCCTGGCACTATGCCATCCTATTTAGCCGTATTTTTTAAGCCGCACGCACTCACATTTTTGGTGCTGGGTGAACCAATTGGTAATTCATGTGCTGCCCACCTCTGGCCTGCTTCTTTTGTGAAAATTTATTCTGAAGAGATAACAGTCACATTTCATCTTCTGTTCATTCATATTCCCATTTTGTATATTTAAAGGTTAGAATGTTAATTTCAAATATGAAATTCAAGACTCATTCTCTGATGGTCACCATTTCAGATTTCTCAAGATACCATTCAGATCTTGGCATTCTGGGAAATCAAACCAGCTGGCGTTAGTAAGTCACTAAATGTTTCAGATGCCCACTGAAAATCATTGAAACATTTTTGTCTCATTTGATAGCAAGCAGATGAAACTACTGAAAGATTTCCATATGGCTGCCTTTGAATGACATTCATATATATTACAGCAGACACAGAACACAAAGTCAGTACAGAGGCTAGAGGTATCATATTATGCTTGCCTTTAGTGGACTACTTTTCGTCAGTTTCCATGTGAAACTCAAAATGAAGATTTAATATTTGAAGCCCTTAATATTCTGAGATGAATAGGGAAAGGAAACAATCTCTCATATTTAGGGGACAATTTATTACAGGCATTTCTACCATCTAAAACACAGACCTTTACATATGCTGTAAGAATTCTCTGTATAGAATTTCTTAATGAAAAAAGTTGAATGAAAAAGTTAGAAAGAAGTTGGATGCAGAGTTCAACTGTCTGCAAATGTTTGGGAAGCCAATAAAGTTCTTCCTTTTCCAAAATCATTTAGCCCAAGTTTTAAATCAGAGTCTTGTATGTTTCAAAGTCAGGATCTGCAATATAAATGCCTAGAGCTAATGAGCATTAGAGTTCAAAAACATTCACCATTCAACATTCCTGCTCTAAACATAAACAAAACAAAAACATGCCATGATTGGGGCTACTACAGAATTACTGAAATATTCAAAGTGAAACCAGAAGTTATCTAAAACTATTTAAGAAGAGCTGCTAAACTTTCAAGCACCTACATTAGATTGCTACATCAAGGTAATTTCCAGTTCAGTTTTCCAAAGCAGAAATCCTAATATACTTATTCAAACTTTCCTTTAACCCTCCTAATCAAGGTTATGGAATCTAGATCCTTTCTTGATGCTAACCAAGGATTTCAGGAAATTAGGCATCACATTTTGGAGGACACCAAGTCTGAGAAGATGGTCTAAATTAACCATATTGACAGTAAAGCTATACCATAATGTGTTGAGAAAAGAACAACCCAGCCAAGATTTGCAAAATGTAGCCATTCATCTGTAACTACTGTTCTTGTACCTGTCATATCACATCAACAATGGCTAAGCAGAGGGTATGAGAAACTGCCTTTCTTTTCAGAAACACACACAAAATTTCAGCAGGGTTATACACGAGAAACTTGTGTATATCCCTGCCGATTTGAACTATAAAGGATGCATTTATACCAGCAAACCAATACCAAAAATCAAGCTTTTAGAATTAAGAATGTTTTCAAATCTCTGAAGTTGAATTCTATAAAACTGCTGGATTCAGGAAGAAGACCAAGAAAGTTAATGCCTAGTAGTGGGATATGGCACACAGAAGAAATAAACACAGAAGTAAATAATTCGTTTTATCATTATTTATAAATAGTCTTCCTCAATGATTCCAAGTGGTCCTTACAGTATCAAATACTGTGGAGAATCTCCATAGACAAATATAGGTAATTAGAAAACATTGGCAGAGATCGATAATATCCAGAGGAAAGCAAACCATATATAACTGTATTAGTTGTGGAAGAGTTAATTTTATACTTTATCTAGATGAAACACCTTTTATTTATTTTGATAAGTGTTTCTGTAAATGTGTCTACAGTGACGTTGGCCTTATTTTACAGGGTCCCCATAGGCTTCTAAGAGTGATTCAAGGTGCCGTTTCTCACCTTTAAAGACCTGTGTGGCATAGAGCCTAGCTACTTGTGGTATTGCTTTTCTCCCACTGTTTCTGCTCACCCTACCAGATCTAACACCAGCATGTGCTCCAGATCCTTTCATCAAGCAATGCAATATTGTTGGACCTAGATTTTGTGTATTCTCTGTGACAGGGGTCATCAACCTTTCGGATCTCAGGGACCACTAAATTCATAATTTTAAATCCCATGGACTACTAATATAATCTGCCTAATGACCGGCTGGGTGGGCGTGGTTAGGTGCTCATGTGACTGAGTGGGTGTGGCCAATTCATTGTCATACACATGGAGGGGTGCTTCACCAGCCTCTACTCATCCCTCCCCTCCTAGCCCTCCTTGCCTGCCCGCCCGGGCTCCTTTGGGCTCCAACAGGAAGCAGTTGTCGGAGCTAAGCAGCCACCATGAGAAAGAGTTGGCAAAACAGCTGGTTCAGTTCAAATAGGATCTGACTGAAAAGGAGAAGCAGAAGCACCTCACTGAGGACTAGAAACTGGGCACTTTCCATATAGCTGGACTTCAATTGCAAAATTGACAAACAACAACCTTCATGGCAGTGGTGAAATCTAAATTTCTTTCCTACCAGTTCTGTGGACATGGCTTGGTTGGGGGACATGTGACTGGGTGGGCTATGTGACTGGAGGATCAAAAGAGAAACTCACTAACAATGTCCTGCTGGAGCAGGGTTGGACTAGATAATCTTCAGGTCCCTTCCAGCCCTGGATTATCCTCTGAAGCTGCATCTAGTGCCAAGTTTGTAGTCCTTCCTTCTCTCCTTTTTCCTCCCTCCCTCCCTCCCTCTTTTCTGTCTTTCTCTTTCTTTTCCTTTCTTTCTCTCTCTCTCTCACCCCCATTTTTTGCCTACCCCTCCCATTTTTTGCCTAGCAGGTTTCAGCTTTTTTACCTTTTAAAAAATGCTTTTAAAAGTTAAAAAAAAAAAGCCTCTGACAATTAGGCATCTTAGCTGGGATTGTCAGAGCCTTGTTTTAACCCTTTAAAAGCATTTTTAAAATAACCTCTTTGGCTGAAGAAATTGTTAAAATAATGCTTTTAAAAGTTAAAAAAAAAGGCTCTGACAATCGCGTGGCTCAGCTGGGCATGGGGGGGGCAGGGATTTTTGCTACCGGTTCTCCAAACCATCTGCCACCATCGCTACTGGATCAGCTGATCCGGTCCGAACCAGAGGCATTTCACCCCTGCTTTATGGTAGTTATCACTTTCCAAAGTGTATTTTCCAAAGGAATCCTACAAGTGTTAAGATTATTTATACCAGGAAAACTAATATAAATCTGAGAGCATGAAGCAGTAAATGAAGCCTCCATGCTTTAAAAAAGTGCCCTATAAGACACTTGAAGGATAAATCTGACATTTTGAATACCAATTGATATATATAATTAAATTAAACAACTTTTATTTTTCATTTCAAGGCTTACAAAAAGTTAAAACAAGTGACAATATTGTCATTAGAATGAGAACTCTATGGTCCTTAGTAGCAAAGTCCAGAACCCAAAACTGCTTTACAAAAGTGCAACTTTCACACAACAAAGACATAACATTTTACTGGGGAAAGTTGTAAGAGGTAAAGGGATTGTCAAGCTAGAAAGACAAGCATAAGGTACTATATAATATATATATATATATATATATATATATATATATATATATATATATATATATATATATGTATATATATATATGTATATGTATATGTATATATATATATATATATATATATATATATATTGGAAGTGTCTTGGCGACGTTTCGACGAAGTCTCATTCGTCATCTTCAGGCTTCAGCTTCGTGCTTCTGGGAGCAATGTGTGATTGCTCCCAGAAGCATGTGACTTCTGGGATTGTGACAGCTGCAATCACACATTGCTCCCAGAAGCACGAAGCTGAAGCCTGAAGATGATGAATGAGACTTTGTCGAAACGTCGCCAAGACACTTCCAATTTTACGCAAGAGAAAACCCAAATAACCAAAGACCTATATATATGTGTGTGTGTGTATATATATATATATATATATATATATATATATATATATATATATATATATATATATATATATATATATATATATATATATATATATATATATATATATATATATATATATAGGTCTTTGGTTATTTAGGTTTTCTCTATATATATATACCCAGATTGTTGGGGCAATAAGTTGCCTTTGTATATAATATATATATAGTCTCATTCGTCATCTTCAGGCTTCAGCTTGCTTCTGGGAGCAATGTGTGATTGCTCCCAGAAGCATGTGACTTCTGGGATTGTGACAGCTGCAATCACACATTGCTCCCAGAAGCACGAAGCTGAAGCCTGA